>NC_140166.1:174833249-175266680 GCF_963971535.1 Notolepis coatsorum | reverse complement strand
TACTTCCTTACCTGGGCTGTCACTCAACCCCCACATGGGGGCTTTGGCCTTTTATCCAATGGCATTCAAGGAGCTGTGTTGTCAATCAATGTCAGGTGCCACTCTGGCTTGCATACTTGCCAGGTGTTGTCAATTAATATGACAACTTTGTCAATTAGGATGCAGGGAACCATGGGAGTGTTGGGTGAACACACCAACCAACCAACCCTCTAACCCTCCAGACAGCATCTATAGAGCTGCCACAGCCTCTAGGGGGCGCTATGCTGCTATGACACCTGAATTTCCCCAAGGGGAATATCGTGTCTTATCTTATCTTACTTCTCCTCAAACCTCTCCCCCTCTAGTCTCAATGCGTACGTCAGTTTTTCCATCACGTAGATCTCATGGAACACGTCCATCCATTCTCCCTCCGTCGGCGCCACCTGACTCATCCGCTTCCCTGTGAGAGCCTTTTTGGTTCACAACGGTCTATATATATTCATCATCATTATCTCTTATATCGAATCACTTTGAATTTTAATGGTATTTTTACTTCTTAATATTTGTTCCATGTACTTGGATGAACAATCCCAGGGGATATGATGAGTGGCTGGCGTCTTTATTCGTCCCCTCCCAACAGTCTGCTCCTTCATCTCTATAATTATTTTGGGAGGGTGTGATGAAGCCTCTGTTTTTCCACTCAAATTCTGCTTCTACTTTTCTGCTCACATTCTTCAGTGTGATAAAGATCTCCATTTGTACCGGCGAGGATGGTTTAGTCCACCCGCTTCAACTTCACAGGACTGTGCGTCAGGAGGAGGCGTGCGTCCAGTACTCTCACTTTCACATTGCAATCATGAGCTTCAGGAGTAGGTTTGGGAAGTCGTTGACGTGGATCCCGGCTCCTTCCTCCACAAAGCTGCTTCTTGTTCTGTGCTTTTGCCTTGAGACACCAGAAAGGTTAGATTAGAATGGATTCAGCACAAGACTGCAGCCAGAGAGCACCCCTCTGTTGTGTAACAGTCATTCTCTCTCTCTCTCTCTCTCTCTCTCTCTCTCTCTCTCTCTCTCTCTCTCTCTCTCTCTCTCTCTCTCTCACACTCACACATTTTTTATTTATTCAGGAAGGGAATTTTCTATCAAGATTGAATACATTCGGCATGAAAAGGTTGTATTATCCAACCTACTGACGGGTAATTAAAAATGAACGTTCCTCACAGGTCGATAAGGACTTCATCCCAGGGCTGAGACACACACAGTGCTAATGTTCAGGGTGATGTTCCTCACAGGTCGATAAGGACTTCATCCCAGGGCTGAGACACACACAGTGCTAATGTTCAGGGTGATGTTCCTCACAGGTCGATAAGGACTTCATCCCAGGGCTGAGACACACACAGTGCTAATGTTCAGGGTGATGTTCCTCACAGGTCGATAAGGACTTCATCCCAGGGCTGAGACACACACAGTGCTAATGTTCAGGATGCTGTTCCTCACAGGTCGATAAGGACTTCATCCCAGGGCTGAGACACACGCAGTGCTAATGTTCAGGATGCTGTTCCTCACAGGTCGATAAGGACTTCATCCCAGGGCTCATGTACATCCGGGACAACGAGGCCACAGCGGAGGAGTTTGAGGCCATGACCCTGCCCTTCACTGTGCCTAACGCCAGCGGCCAAGACATCCAGCTGAGCTCCAAGTACTCCCACATTACCCTGGAGAACCGCGCTGAATACGTTCGCCTAGCAATAAACTACAGGTGAGAGAACAGACTGAATGCATAGTTGTTTATATTTGTGTGTGTCTAACTACAGGTGAGATAACCAGTGTTGGGCAAGTTACTTTAAAAAAGTAACTAGTTACAGTTACTAGTTACTTCTTCCAAAAAGTAACTAAATTACTTACTCAGTTACAAATTATAAAAGTAACTAGTTACTTCAGAAAGTAACTATTGCGTTACTTTCAAGTTTTTTTTTACATAAACAACATACACAAATCTAAACTATTTTAATGTTGCTGTGGGACAAAGTGAGACTAGCCTCCAATCAAAGGCCATGTAGGCTATGTAGATATTATAATTACTATGTTTATATAGTGGATCATACAAATACAAACAGAATAGATGTTTTGGAACTTTTGATATGTATTGCCCCTCAACAGGCCACAACTGGGCAACATTAAATTATGCTTGTTAAGCACTATACCAAAAATAAATAACAAATATATACTGATTGATTGAACATTTTAATTAACAGATTTCAGAATGGGTACAATACAGTACGGCTCAATACACACAATTGTTAAGGGGATGCAGACCAGAGAAAGAGTTTTGTCTTGTTTACATCAGGGTCCCCCATTTTCAATTCATGACATTTATGACGAAAGTCTTTCTCTGGTCTGCATCCCCTTAACAATTGTATGTATTGAGCTGTACTGTACTGTACCCATTCTGCAATCTGTTAATAAACGTTTCAATCAATCAATCAATGACATACACAACATACAGATATAAGAATCTAATCGAATCATCTAAACTAATCTAATCATTACATTTAAGACATGCATGACATACAGATATATTATATCTCTGAGCACCTGAAGGCTTCAAGCCTATTAAACCAGGAAGTGCAGCACTGTTGATAAGGCTGTCAGCACTGCAGTAGGGCCACTCAGTGCCCTGCGCTGCAAAGAGTGAACACAAAACGCTCATGGACCCGCGGTCTCATGTTGACTGAGTCGCTTGTGTTGTTCGTTGGATTCGTTTTTGAGCTCAAAACGTACACTACACGGACCGCGCTCTCATGCTGACTGATCACTGATCAGTGATCGCTTGTCTTGTCGCGCTGTGTGTCAGACTCTGGATGCTTTAGACACCCGCCCACCTCCACCTCTGATTGGCTTACCATGACATTGTATTCAACCTCAGCCAATCGTCAGCATGTATGCTTGGCTCGCGCACTGTCCACTAAACAAGGAAGAACTATTATTGCCTCTCGGCGCAGAGATATGTCTGATGAAAGAAACAGGTTCATTCATAGTAACGCGCCGCATTTTTTTGTAGTAACGGTAACGACGTTATTAAGATTGGAAGAGTAATCCGTTAGATTACTCGTTACTGAAAAAACGAACGCCGTTAGTAACGAAGTTACTTATAGTGCCGTTATTCCCATCACTGGAGATAACTGACTGAAGGCATAGTTGTCTATATTTATGTGTGTGTGTAACTACAGGTGAGAGAACGGACTGAAGACATAGTTGTTTATATTTGTGTGTGTGTGTAACTACAGGTGAGAGAACGGACTGAAGGCATAGTTGTCTATATTTGTGTGTGTGTAACTACAGGTGAGAGAACGGACTGAAGGCATAGTTGTTTATATATGCGTGTGTGTGTAACTACAGGTGAGAGAACGGACTGAAGGCATAGTTGTCTATATTTGTGTGTGTGTAACTACAGGTGAGAGAACGGACTGAAGGCATAGTTGTCTATATTTATGTGTGTGGTGAGTTTGGATGCACGTCTGTGTTCTCAACCCCCTGGTCTTGTGTTTTTCTCCAGGCTCCATGAGTTTGACGAGCAGGTGTCGGCAGTGAGGGAGGGGATGGCCAGAGTGGTGCCCGTCCCCCTGCTCTCCCTCTTCACCGGCTATGAGCTGGAGACCATGGTAAACAACACTCGGCGTAGAACACTGGTCTCATGTCGACCACCCAAACTGATGCGTTTAGTAAGAGAATTCCATACCTGTCTGCAGGCGTTTGTGGCAACAGAGGAGAGAGTGAAGCCAAGTCAGAATAGTCATTCATATCCAGTCTTTCATTGTGCTAACTTCAAGTGAATACATTTATTATTAGTCAAATAAAAAAATTGCATATCCTCGGACCCCACTTTGAGAACCAACAGTCCATAATACAGCTGCCTTATAGGGCTAGATATCTCAATTAGGGAAGGGTACCGAATCCGGTACTTTTGAGGGTATCGATCGAATCACGTCGGTACTACCGAGTACCGATTCACGTGAGATCCACCGGTGCCACATTTCGGTACTGTTAAAAAAATTATTAAAAAAAAGTCCGATGACGTCAACGTTTCGTTTACCACGTGTACAAAGTGTGCCTCACGTCAATGTTCATGCGCACAATACACGCTTACCTAGGATTTTACTTGATTCAACAACAAAGCACTCTGGGCAATGGCAAGCCGAAAACGGTCGCAAGTGTGGTTACACTTTACAAAGCTAGATGCAGACAATGCTCGCTGCAATATGATATATATATATTAACACTTTGAGTGCCAACGACAAGATTTCTCGTTAGTTCATGCCAACCGTTCAGTGCCAACGACGAGAGATCTTGTATTTTTTTTATCGATTTCCATAAATTTTTCATCAATCTAGCCTCACGTTACCAGTGGGGATCTGTCTGAACTCTAACAGGGAAAATACCGCCCCCTATCCTCTCTCCGAATGGTACTGCACCCCATTGGATTGAATGAAACGCATGGAGAGAAAAAAAGTCCTGCTTCCACATTTTACTTGTCAGGCATGTAACCGGAGACGATCGAAGTCATCGCCGACCACCAGTACCCAGCGTTTGATCAATAAACGCGATCGATATTTAGAATGGCGATCAGGAATTGGAATAATCTTTTTGGAGAACATCTGATCTGAGGTAAGGAATCTATTTGACCAGTCTTGGGATAATCAGAGCTGTTTTCACCTATATATCAACGTGTCCCATATGTGTGTGGCTGTGAGTGTGTGTGTGTGCTGATCAGGAAATAAGATAATCTATTTTTCAGCCTGCTTCTATAGCGTGCATAAGTACACATACTATCGATAATCTAGCGTTTATTTGAAAACGATTCATAAATAGGCTGAAAAATTACAACGTTTTTTTTTTTTTTTTTTTTTTAATCTTTTTCCCCCTCCCTTTTTCCTCCGATTTTCTCCCATCCCAATGTTAGTCGTTATGCCAATTCCCAATCCCCTTCCTGGTCGCTGCGCACTTACCCCCCACAGTCGGTCTGGGAGAGTGGAGGCTACCACGTGCTTCCTCCGACACACGTCCAGCCAATCTTCTTTTCACCTGGCAGCGCGGATTCTCACTGAGAGGGCGTAGCGACTCTCAGTGTGGAAGGATCACACTATCCCACTTAGATCCTATCCGCGCTTAGCAGGCACCCCGACCGAACTGTAGGAGTCGCTGTTTACAACGACCCGGACCCACCCCGCCAGCTTCTCCCACCCTCTAATACTGCCAATTGTATTAGTGTGAACGGCCAGCCAAGCTGGTGACAACCCCGGAGCTGTGAGCTGGATTCGAACAGGCAAATCCAGCCGCTCCGGGGTTGGTGACGAACGCAATCTCCGTTACGCCACCTGACCGCCCCTAATTACAACGTGTTTTATGTATTCCAGTGTATTCCAGTAAAGGGCGATTATCACAGAATCTTCTGAAACTTAGACATTAGACACATAGCCATAATTTAAGATATAGTTTATGCGTTCGCAAATATGAGAGCTCTGTCATTGAAGTGGGTGGTGGCACGCAACAGGGTTCCGGGGCACCGGACCCGTGGCACTCAAAGTGTTAACAAATTGTTCTAAATAAATAATGATAATAAATCATTTGAAGTTTGGAATTTGTTTTTACAACTGAGGTAGGTAGATAAAACATTTTTAGACTAAAGTACAGAAAAAAGGTACAACTGATCCAATCTTCTCAATATTTAGCAATAACATTTCAGAACATGAGCAGTTCTTCAGAACATGAACGGTTCTTCAGAACATGAACGGTTCTTCAGAACATAGGCTTCTCAGTGGTGTCAGTGGACTCATCCACATGCAGCTATGGAAATGCACTGTGCATTTTTTTTTTTTCTATCACAAAGCTGTTTAATAAAATCACCAGCCAGTATTTCAGTTATTCTGGTTGCTGTGCGATCTGAGGGGGATTTGCTTTTGTTTGCCTTCAAACATGGTCTCCATCACTTCAGTCATACATTATTTTATTATGTATGCATCAGAGCGAGAGAATGGCTTCTTGTGTTTAGCAAACACCCATGCCACCCATGGTTGCTTTTTCTCGTTGTGACATAGATTTAACAATAATTCTGCTTGCAGCTTGATATGATGATTTCATTCCATTTATTTGTGTGTATGATGATTTCATTCCATTTATTTGTGTGGTTCTTAGCACTGAATTTTGAGGGAAGGTTGCATCAAAATAACTGTTGTTTCGTAGTGGCGTTTCATATTGCCACTCTTCACAAGAGCTACCGTTTCTTGGCATATTAGTCACATTGGTTTGGTGCTGGACTCAGGATGAACGCATATTTTTCAGTCCATTTCACCTTTGTATTGCAGTCTACCGGTACTTTTCTTTTACTGGCCATCTTTGAAGATCCCATATTTTTCTGCTGCATGCCTGCTGGCGAAACTAACTACATTTATCTCACAGAGATAAAACTGGGAGCAAGGCTACTGTAGATGTGCTGTCAACTCTCTGCTCTGACTCGGACTGAAAGAGACAACACGCATTCCGTGAAGACCCGCCCTACTCCCCTACTCTGCCTCTGATTCGCAGACAGTGGGTGGGGGGGGAGAAACTCTGACGGGACGCTGAATGTGATTGGACCAGACCCGTACACAGACACAGACAGACAGTGGCAGTGCAGCCGGACATGCAGAGCACTGCTCGCAGTCAGAGGAGATAGCGAGGATGCATTTGCCTTCCACTTTACTTGGTATCACTCCGGAATCACGTTTCAACCAAGTCACTAACGTAACGTTGCTGTCATGAACCTGCGCTATGGTAGCCTACAAGTGATCAAATAAATAAAACTTCCAACTCGCGCAACGACTCGGCAACAAGTTGCGCGCAGGCCGCATTAACACTAAACTTTGATGTCAAGTAGGGGGCCGCAAAATATCATCCCGTGGGCCGCGAGTTTGAGACCCCTGATTTAGTTACTTAACACTTTGAGTGCCAGCAGGGGGCGCACGATTTAGCGCTTGAGTGCCACCGCTGTAGTCAATGGGAGGGCGAGCACATTTGCGAATGCATAAACTATATCTTAAATTATGGCTATGTGTCTAATACGCCCGTCGCTTATCAATGACTTGTTTGCAGTCAACATTGTCGAAACGGATTGTTTTTTAATCGGTACATTTCCGTTTTATACCATTTTGAAAAATGCTTGTTTTTTAAACTTCCAGAAAAAAAGGTGATTCTGCAGGAATCGCGCTTTAGTGGAATACACAAAAAACGTTGTCATTTTTCGGCCTATCGTTTTCAAATAAACGCTAGATTATCGATAGTATATGTGTACTAATGCACGCTAGAGAAGCGGGCTAAAAAATCTATTATCTTATTTCCTGATCAGCACACACACACACTCACACGCACACACATATGGGACACGCTGAGATATAGGTGAAAAAAACTCTGATTATCCCAAGACTGGTAAAATAGATTCCTTACCTCAGATCAGATGTTCTCCAAAAAGATTATTCCAATTCCTGATCGCTATTCCAAATATCGCGTTTATTGATCCAACGCTGGGTACTGGAAACACATATTCCACGCTGTTCTGCGGCTCGGCAATGAATGGGATTGTCTCCGGTTACATGCCTGACAAGTAAAATGTGGATTCCGGACTGGCACTCAAAGTGTTAATTAAATGTATCTCGTCAGGCTGTGTTACCACTTTGTGGTTTTGTTTGTTTTTGTATATCATTTTGATTCATTCATTCAGATTCAGAGTTTTTATTTGCCACATGGAATCGATACAATCAGATACAATTGTATTCATGAGCTTTCGCTCATGAATCGTGATATTAAAGTTTATATATCGTGTGTGTGTGTGCGTGCGCTGCTGCTGTGTCTGGGTGCCTCTTCTAAACCCATTTGAAACATCCCCCCCGTCTCTCCAGGTGTGTGGAAGCCCAGACATTCCTCTCCACCTGCTCAAGTCCGTGGCGACGTACAAGGGGGTGGAGCCCACGTCGCCGCTCATCCAGTGGTTCTGGGAGGTGATGGAGTCCTTCTCCAACACGGAGAGGTCCCTCTTCCTCAGGTTCGTCTGGGGTCGCACACGGCTGCCCCGGACCATCGCTGACTTCCGCGGACGGGATTTCGTTGTGCAGGTGGGCAAGTTCATTCAGATTTAGTTTTTTGAAGTTTAGATTTATTGTTTTCATTGTTAGTAAAAAAGTATTGATGATAAAAAGAATTATAATAAAAATATTTAACCAGTGACATTTCAGTGCAAGGCTGTCTTTACATCCTGAAGAAAGCCTTTTGCTGAAACAAGAGGTTAAACAGAAAATGTCACAAACTGAAACAAGACAAATTAATCCAATCGTCTGCATAGGGCAAGACGATATGGAAGACATTAAAATCACAACAATGTATTATTATAAAAATAATTCACAATGTTGATCAATCACATAAATAATCAATTAGATATTACTCAATCAATACTCAAAACAAATTTTGTTCATATTTAGTTATTGTTTGTTTAGACAATGGAATTTTTCACCACTAAATAATATTTTCATCACAATCTCATGAAACACAATACTTTTAATGATTGAATAATTGCCACGCCCTAAGTGTTTACACTTTTTTTTTTTAATTTTTTAATTTATTGTCATTGCTATAGTTGTTGCCATACATCGTCTCAATGTACAGTATGTCTCCATCATCCCATCTAAAACCCACCTGTTTAGGCAGGCGTATGTCTGATTAAATTTTGTCTGATTTTATTTTTTAATAGATTGTGATTGTAAATGAACTTTTTTTTAAATTGTTGTACGGCGACCTTGAGTGCCTTGAAAGCCTTGAAAGGCCTTGAAAGGCTCCTTATAAATAAAATGCATTATTATTATTAATGTTCTACCCTGTAACGGCCCTTTCAGCCGTCGAATGTTATGAATTTATTGTCACAATGGCTACTGGCCACTGAAAGCTATCAGACTGGTAGAAGATCAAATCAAATCAAATGTATTTGTAAGGCCCGACAACACACGTTAATGTCCCCATGGGCCGTACACGTCTTCTTTAACACATTCCCGGCCAGCCATTAGATGGGCCCCACTCTAGGAAGGCCAGCTTTCCATTACAAACGTTCACTGTGCGTCACATTGTTTGTAGAGCAAAATCTATATTTTATATTATAGCTATGGATCCAATGACATTGTCAATTGACAGTATGAACCTTCCGTTCAATATGCCATAAAGAAATAATTTTTTCATCAATACGTTCCCGTTTTATACCGTGGTGAATATGAGTGTTATATCGGAATGATCTGGGATAATTCCTGCAAAGCTATTTATAAGGCGCTAAGCTAATAACGTTAAAACGATTGGCGTTTCGTAAAAATCCAAATGCATATGATCGGTATTATGTTACATCATGAATGCATGAAAGGGGGGGGGGGGGGCGGGGGAAGTCGTTTCTGATTATTGATTACCAATAACGGCATCTATTATTACCACAACATAGGCTGAGCAGGGGAATGGCTATGAAATCCTTGCACGATCAAGCTGAAATTGACGTCAAATTGCTCTTACCTGTGGCCGGTTGGATTCCAAAAAGAATTTTCCAGTTATTTGATCGCCATCTGCTAGATCATATGTCCATTGGCTGATGCCATATTCCTTTACTGCATAATGAATTCGGCGTCCCAAAAAGTATTCCATGCGATCTGGTGATGCCCTTGCTTCAGACTAACAGAAAAGTCCGCCCGGAGCGTAAAAAATGTGACACCAAGTCTGCAACAAGGATTACTGCATTCTCGAGACGGCGCCAATACCAGGATCTGGCCGGTACTGCACTTTCGGAGTCCCAATATGCCTTTTCCAGCCAAAATACAGCTCTGTGACATTGAATAGGATATTAAAATCGAATAAAAGAAGAAACGTGTTAAAAACGTTTATATACGTGATTGGCCTTCAAGCGCTGGCTCCCAATCACGTATATATACTGTATGTGATTGGCCAGGAATGTGTTAAACAAGTCAAGAAGAAACATCACAATAAATCAAGAACAAAACAAAAACACCATGAAGTCCAAATTTTTTTAAATTAATTAATGCAACACTCCCAGACATACCCCACGCAAAGGTAAGGAAAAACTCTCTAAAACCTAGCAATAGGAAAAAATGCACCACAGGCAATCCCTTCTTAGATCATGTCGGTGATAGTAGTGTTGCTATAAAACAGGTGAAACAGTTGGTAAGCATGCACACATATGTTGATAAACACTCTCTCCGCCTCCGTCTCTAGGTGCTGGATAAGTACAACCCCCCAGACCACTTCCTCCCGGAGTCCTACACCTGCTTCTTCCTGCTGAAGCTGCCCAGATACTCCTGCAAGCAGGTGCTGGAGGAGAAGCTGAAGTACGCCATACACTTCTGCAAGTCCATCGACACGGACGACTACGCCCGCATCGCGCTGACGGGCGAGCCGGCCGCGGACGACAGCAGCGAGGACTCTGACAACGAGGACGCCGACTCCTTCGCTTCGGACTCTACCCAGGACTACTTAACAGGGCACTGAACTTTAACCCCCACCCCCCCCTCTACTCCAGACTGAACAGTCTGGCAGGAGTCAAGTGAATGAACCACCACTTAAAAGGACTGAAACCAAGAGAACTGTGTTAATCTCACCTATTAATACACACATTCATACATGCATTCTACTAGAAAAAAAAAACGTAATGTGGACAAAAAAGAAATTGCAATTAGCTTCCAAAGCATTATAAGCCGGAGAAGAAACGTAGGTCTTGCTCTTATTTTGTTTCTTTTGAAGGAAAGGCAGGGAGATTAATTACTCGTGATTGTTGTGTTTCATGAAGTCATGTACATTACAGAGTTTAAACAAACAAAAAAAAGACAACCAGGCTTTAGCCTAAGCACTGTGGTAAACGTTAGACTTCTCCCCTTGGTTTGTGTGAATTTCCTGCCCCTAGTTGTATATAGAAAACATAATGTGCAACAAATGGATGGTATTATTATTTGTTTCCTGGTGATAGCCATTGTTTCTTTATAAGAACCTTTTTAACATAAAGTCAGTGTTTCTCACTTGACTCACGTCAATCAGAAGAACCCACGAGGGGTCCTTTTAAGACTGCTATATCTACCCCTCCCTCACCATGTTTGTGCACTGTCTATCCGTAAAAGAAATAAAAATAAGAATGTATATAATATGATTGTGCCATGTATTCATGAAAAGGTCTCATTCCTGCATATTAAATGTTAATACATTTCTGTTAATAAATTTAAATTATAAAGACAAGAGCCTTTCTTCCATGATGTCTGTGAACATACCAATGCAAGTAGGGTTTTGTTTTGGTTGCTGTGTGTTTAACTGAGGGGCTGGGCGGTGGAAGTGGCTGTTCTTGAGTGACGTGAGTGGCTTTTCTCTGGCATGGAGGGTATAGTAGTGATTGTGTTGCGTGATGGTGTTTGGGATTAGAGGCCAAAGGGACACATGTTTAGTATTATTGAGTAGATCAGCTGACTGGCTTTTAATGCCCTTTGACTCCAATGCAAACAATTTTATACAACTTTATAATTTTGAAACGACACCCAGGTCCTGGAATGAGTGGAGCTCCCTTTTTGTCCCTGTGTGATTGTGACGGGGATTAAGGTTAGTTTTATTTTAATACATTTGGAAAGGTTGAATGGGTCTGTGTTCCTCGCTGGGGGAAAAAAAACATAATTTTTTTTATTTCGGTCATGAGGTTCATTTGAGATTTGGAGCTCATCTCTGCTCTGTCGTCAGATGGCCATGTTTTATTTGAAGTCTAATCTAATTTGCAACTTTTTTTTTTCTTCTTTCATAACTGGGCGTATCGCAGCATGATGATGGCCAACTGTTGCCCTGACGTGGGACCTTCCTGTTAGCCCCCCATGGGATCAAAGAGTCGCATAATTGCCTCAGAAGTCTGCTGCGGACGGCCGCGCCCCCTGTCCCTGTACCACCGTGAGGTGGTGTGCCGTCTTCACGTGCTGGAAAGAAACGTGACGTTTAGAATGCATAGGGGCCTGTCTTAAGACCCGTCCTCACTCCTCTGATGTTCCATTCTCAGGTCTCGGCCTGTAATAAGTGCCCCGGGGAGGTTAAGAAGTGGGTCTGACTCACACTCCCTCCTACCCCTCCCCCCTCTACTACTACACCATGTCAAATCACACACGGTCTTGTGTAGTTCAAAGCATTACAGTTTGGTATGTGAAGAAGAAGAAGAAGAAAAAAAAACTTGTTTTATGATGGCTTAATTTGGCTTAAAAATCATTAGCATTCTTTGTAGACTTAGCTCTTTTTTCCAGTAGTAATCATGTAGGACATTATGCTGGTGGAGTCAGGTGCTTCTCCATACAGTCCAGCCTGTAGGCGGGGGGGGGGGGGGGGGGGGGGGGGGTTGTAGAGTCCCATTCATCTTCAGAACACTGTATTCGTCTGCGGTCTGTTACGCACACTGGACTAGCACCGCCCATGAAAAACGTAACAAATATTGAAGATAATATTCTTCTCTGTGGTAAACGTTTCCTTGCCCACTATCTCAGCCCAGATGTTTACACATTATTCTGTCGGTGAAGTATTTATTACATCTCAGTTCATCACATCCTGATACTTCCTGAACCTGCCATAAATTCCTCTTACATTTATGGCAGGTTTCTATTCTATTAGTTCCTTTCTACATTAACTGTTTGACAGTGTGGCAGGATGGCTTCGAGAGATAAGAGAGGCCGACCACTAACCGCAAGATTAAATGGAAAATCGTGCATTTATGTAGCGCTTCTATCCAAAACACTTTTTGTTCCACACATTCACACACCGACGGCAGAGGCAACCATGCAAGGTGTCAATCTGCTCATCAGGAGCAATTAGGGGTTAAGTATCTTGCTCAAGCACACTTCGACACGCTGCCCGGGAGGAGGGGGAATTGAACTGGGAACCTTCTGATTATCAGATGACCGCTCTACCTCCTGAGTGGCTGTTGCCCCAATGTTGCTGGTTCGATCCCCGATCGGGTATATTCCAGCTGTGCACTAGCATCTTGAGGATGGTTGGTATTTTATCCACGGTGCCCACCGTCTCCACCAAAGTGCCCTTGAGCAAGGCACTGAACTGCACCAGTGGATATGCAAAAAGACTTCATTTAAATTGCCTTGTGTAAACTGTTGGTCTCGTGCTGTGAGAACAGTCGGCCCGGCCTCACTGGTTTAAAGGCATCACGTAAGACTATTCCCAGGAATGAGAAGCAGTATGGTTCACTGGATTTCATTAACTCCTGCCACAGATTTGTGCTTGACTTTACACCAGAGTTATGAAGGATCCATTCCGTACCACGCAGACAGCCGAGGTAATCCTTGGTGGTCTTAGCTGTGGTTTATGAATGACTTGGTTTATGAAAGAGGCATTTATTTGTAACAACGTTGCAATCCTAGAATTTGGTCAAGATGTGTTGATGTATTATTATGATTATATATATATATATATACAATTATTTGGAACTCATTAACCCTTTCACTACCACACTACCAAAGGGTTAACCCTTTCACTGTGACAATACAGAAGGTTAACCCTTTCACTGCCACACGGCAAAGGGTTAACCCTTTCACAACCACACTACAGAAGGTTAACCCTTTCACTGCCACACTACAGACAGTCTAGTGTGGTAGTGAAAAGGTTAACCTTCTGTAGTGTGGTAGTGAAAAGGTTAACAGGGTCAGGACATGTACCAGTGATTTACAGTACAGCAACAAAGACAGGCTATTTTTTGACCGCTTTTTTCCATCCACCTCCCACATGCAGTCAGTCACATGCCAGGGTGAACCAGGAGGATGGTGCCCGCCTGCTCTCCCACCCCGCTGCCTGCGTCTCAGCAGCTCAACCCTGGGCAGCATCTCTCATCCTCCTCGTGATCCCAGCGCAGCGGTCTGGGAGCTGCTTCCTGCTGCCACTCCTTTCACAGAATGATGTCTCATCATCTGCTAACACAGCTGACCCGCACACAAACAATAGCCCTTTTAGAATAGCAGCAGTAATTGGGGCAATTTTATTTATTTATCGTGTATTCATCTATTCCTTCAATCTACTAATGCAATCTGGTGTCAGGCGAAAGAAAACGTGCGCTGTAATTGCACAACCTGATAAAAGCAAACAAACCATAGCGATGGTTAGGTGATATTTATAATTCTTTATTTTTTTTTTAAAAGGAAAATAGCTTTCTATAGCAGTGTGTTTCCGTTGAAAAGGCCAGCGGGCTTGTGATCATTTGCACGGCCGCTGTACATGTGATGGCTTTCCTGGTTACTGTCCCTCCTCAACCTCAACACCTCACAAGACCAGAGTGCACTGTATGCCCCGGGCCTCTCCTCAGCACGGCTTTGTTTCTCTGATGTCAGAGGCAATAGTGGCTCCAGACCAGGTGACTCGGCTCAATGGGAAACATTGTTTTCACAGTTCCGAGTATACGGATGAGGCGGAGGCTGGGAAACGCAGGAATTCCAGGAAGATTCATTCCGATATTCAGATGATGAACAATTTTGCTGGAGGCAACTAGAATAAATATAACAGTTGGTTTATTTGAGTCACTGGATAGATAGAAAGATAGATCACCTCTGTGGCCATGAAATGTTTCGAGAGGCTGGTCAAGGATCACATTTGTGCCTCCCTCCCCAGTGATATGGACCCTATGCAATTTGCATACAGGTCAAACAGGTCCACTGATGATGCGGTCTCCCAAGTACTGCACAGCACCCTCTCTCACCTGGACCGACAGAAGGGGGGCTATGTGAGACTGTTGTTCATTGACTACAGCTCAGCGTTCAACACCATAGTCCCCACCAGACTGGTGGACAAGCTGATCGAGCTGGGTC
This sequence comes from Notolepis coatsorum, assembly GCF_963971535.1. NCBI lineage: Eukaryota > Metazoa > Chordata > Actinopteri > Aulopiformes > Paralepididae > Notolepis > Notolepis coatsorum. Next base: position 175,251,816 of record NC_140166.1, on the reverse strand, counting down.
TGAGCTCCGCTCTGAGCGCCTGGATACTGGACTTTTTGAGCGAAAGGCCCCAGGCGGTCAGGGTGGGGGGTCAGACCTCCAACACCATCACCCTGAGAATCGGGTCCCCCCAGGGCTGTGTTCTGAGCCCCCTGCTGTACTCACTATACACACACGACTGTGTGGCCAAGTTCAGCTCCAACTCCATAGTGAAGTTTGCGGACGACACAGTGGTGGTGGGGCTGATCTCGGACAACGACGAGAAGGCCTACCGGGAGGAGGTTGAGGTACTGGAACGCTGGTGCCAGGACAACAGCCTGCTCCTGAACATTGGTAAAACCAAGGAGCTGATCGTGGATTTTAGGAGGAGACAGCAGGAGGCACACACACCACTGAGGATAAACGGGGCTACCGTGGACAGGGTGAGCAGCTTCAAGTACCTGGGGGTCCACATCTCAGAGGACCTGACATGGACAACACACATAGACTCAGTCGTAAAAAAGGCGAAGCAGCGTTTCTACCACCTGAGACAGTTAAGGAAGTTCAGAGTATCTGGGAAGATACTCCAGTCCTTCTACTCCGGAGCTGTAGAGAGCATCTTGACTGGAAACATCACGGCATGGCAACAGCACGGCACAGGACAAGAAGGCCCTACAGAGAGTGGTGCGCTCAGCCGAGCTCTCCACGCACAAGCACACATGAGCACACACACAACACACACACTGTTCACGCTCACACACTAGCAGCCACTTTAACATGAGCACACACACACACTCATGCTGCACACGCTCACACTATGGACACTTTACAGAAGGAAAGGTCACTTTAAGAATAGTATAGCTTGAGATTGTATAATATAGCATTGTATAGCAGTGTACATAAAGACCCAGTGCCTCATCCGTAGCTAACAGGGTACTACACTACCACAGGACCTAGCATGTCCTACCATGCTCTGTAAATAACTCATGTACAGATACCGATATGCCTACTTTGTTTACTTGTTTATTGCACTATGTCGCTCTATTGGTTGGACTCTTATTATTATTATTATTATTACTTGTATTATGCACATCGTTGCGGGCGAGACCCCCCGCATTTCACTGTATACCTGTATGCCATGACAAATAAAACTCTTGTATCTTGTATCTTGTAGATAGAAAGATAGATCATTTTTGTTAGGGGTCGTTTTTAGTTGTGGGAACTTAAAATTACTTAGGCTCTGGTTCATTGGCCTTTCATCATGGATGGCAGGATATTAAAATCCTAATCTGGTCATTTGTGTTGGGTCAAAGGCAATGTCAAATCAATGTCTGAAGTGTTCATTGGTCAGAGTGCTCTTCCCAAAGGTAAAAGTTTAGAAACACGTTGTTTTAGCTTATCCCATCTTGACCTTATTTATAGGAATTTGGGCTTGGACGTGAACTATCTTGACCTACTGACACATTCAAATCGGGGATATTTGAAACATCTCAGTGATCAACCGTTTTGTTTGTTGGAAATAACGCTCTTTCACTACACGTTACATTTAATCTTACCGAGCAAGTGAACTCTTCTTCTTGTGTCTTGTGGCACTGAGACAACTTTGAATTACAAAGTCTTTAAAAGATGTTTTTCTTTAAGCTTTGACCTGTCTGACCTTTTCCACAAACTAAGCCCGACATGAGACCCTGACCCCTGACCTCCGCCCGCGGGGCTCACGGTTGGAAATCTTAATTTTTGTTTAGTTTAGAAAGAATTCATAGCACACCCAAGTTGATGGCATCAGTGGTTGGCTAAATGTAAAAACAGCTGATGTGCATTGGTTTACGCAACTCGTAAGGAACACATGGACTAAGAGACTAGGAGTCTTGAATTGAGTGCATGCAGTTCACGCCACAGTGGAAACAACAGCTGCTGTCGGCACAATTTACCAGAACATTGACATTGTTTTTAGAATAACAATCTATCAGTGCAGATTTGCAATGCGCTGCAATATGAATGTCAAGAAGATAACAGGGAAGATAGCACCTTTGTTTACACTGTTTATTTGTTCTCATATTTTTATATTCAGATCTAATTTTATAGCCTATATTTATGTCTTTCTACTATTATTACCCTGTCCATACCTGTACCTCCCCTCCCCCATGTTGCTATGACACCCGAATGTCCCCAAGGGGATCAATAAAGGAATATCTTATCTTATTTTCCTCATGGCCTTGTGTCTCTGACCTGTCTGACCTCTGGACACCCTTAATCTGTGGAGGTGACTCTTTCTGTCTTAAAGGGTCAAGATCGATGGTGCCTTCTCACAAAGTAATGGAGATCTAGTGCCAAAACCTTTTGATGTGTATAGGACCAATGGTCAACATGTAAGACATCAAAACATGCTATTGGACATGATTCATTTAAAATGTGGTTGCTTGTAAGTATTATGTCTTGTAATGAGCAAGTTATCTCAAAACACACATCTGATGTTTTTTAACTGCATCACATTTATAATGTAGACATTACAACGCATGGAATCCTTTGGAGGTCCACATGCCAGACAATATAATAAATGCAATATCTATAGGCTACTTGTGTTGAATAGATCTTGTGTTGAATAGCGCTTTGAAGATTAGAGAAGCAATACAGAGCAAGCAAAGGAGAGATGTATTGCTGATCTTTTGCACAAAGTCAATCAGTGAGTCAACTTTTCACAATCAGTGTGCTCTAAAGAGTATTTGAGGACAAATTAAATAGAATGTTTCACCATCATCTTCTACATTAGTATGCGATGGTATAATTGCGGCTAGTGAATATTTGGGCCAGATTTTGTTCCTCTAAGCAGTTGGTTTTATTTAATCTTATATCTATCATTTTACATTTCAGACAGAAATTTCTGCATCAGTATTTTTCTGAAACCTTCTTCATTGTACTCTGACCTTTTGTTATAACATTATGGGGAAATAATGTTTTTGACTGTATTGTATGTATTGATAAATGAAGTGAAAAAAATCTGTCTAGGACGACGGCAGCTTTGTTTCTATTTAGTTCAAGAAGTCAGCAAGGAATGTTGTTTCTTTCCACTACTTAGTATTGGAATTACGAGGGTTTGGACCAGAGGCTTTAGTGGAGGAGGAGAGATGCAGGTTCTCTGCAAGGCAACTCTCGAGTGCTGGAGAGCAACAATTATGCCCCCCCCCTCCCCTGACCCATTTCTCCTCACTCACTAGAGCTGCTCCCTCCTCTCCCGAGAAGACAGGGAGAGCCAACACCTCAGCCTCTCTCTCTTCTGAAACATGCCGCAGGACTGACCCAGCTCACAAACTGCAGGAGCAACACAGAAACACAACATTTCCATAGCTGATAATCAATATCAGATATTTTGTTGGTTGATGGGATTGTCAAATTGAGTCTCTTGTCATTTTGCTGTTGCCACCACTACCATCATCATCACCATCATCATCATCATCATCATCATCATCATCATCATCATCATCATCATCATCATCATAATCATATGATCATCACCATCATCATTAGCAGCATCCAAAATCTGACAGTTCTCTTCAAAAGGTTTTTAAGGTAAGTTGTTTCATTCCCATATACTGTAAAGCATTTTATTATGCATTATCTCTCTTTACACTCTTTCTTTCTTTCTTTCTTTCTATCTCTCTCCTCTCTCTTTCTCACTCAAAAGACGTATCATTTTGAAATTGTGAGGTGACTTTATGAAAGCTGACTGTATATTGTCTATAGTCAACCTTTCAGTGCCTTTGTCATTAGAGTCTTAGAGGGGATTTGCACCAGTGTGTTATACAGTCAGTGCTTTGTTTTAGGGATTCAAGGAATTAGGCTACTGTACGCCACCACTCCAGTCATAAACAGAAGTGTACAAATCCCTTTTATTCCCCTAATACCTTGATCAAAAAGAAAATGTGGTTAATGTGTTGTGCAGATGCTAGAGTATATAGGCTTTTGGCATTAGACATTGACAAGTGGCATCTGGTAATACATCAACCATCCAGACAATGAACCATGTAAGTCCATTTATTAATGTTTTACATGTCTGATGTATTTGTAGTATTAAATGTTCTGCATGTCTGATGTATTTGTAGTATCAAATGTTTTGTATGTCCCATGTATTTGTAGTATTAAATGTTGTGTATGTCCCATGTATTTGTAGTATTTGTAATAGTAGGATGTGATACAGGTAAATCGTCGGAAAGAACTCAACTTCTGCTGCCTTTAACCCTTTCAGCTGTACAAAGAAATAAACATTCTCACGATTATGTCACAATGGCTACAGGCCAGTGAAAGCTGCTGTATGGACGCCAGTATAATAATTTGCAGAAATTAGCCCAGTGCATACTCGTATTATAAAAAAAAAACAAGTATACACTTTATTTTACATTACTGACAATAATAGCATAATTGATTGGTAATTTAATCATTTTGGCAAATTATTGTTAGCTTCTATATTGTGTAAGATTTATTTAAATGGGCCAATTATATACCTCTCTAAACCCAGGTGGAGATTTCAAGATTAGCTAGCGCCACGCTGTTTTTTCATCTGTACTCCCTGGCACCAGCGTTTTTTGACCATTTTCACAATGTTTGCAGACCCATCGTATATTCTATATTATAGCTATGGAGACAATAGTATGGCTCATTTGAAAGGAAATATGTATACTCCAACAGGGAATAAACCGTTTAGTTCTACATACCTTCGTTCCTGCGCTATCCCATGCAAAAAATCGTCCCATTTCAAAATAATCCAGTTTAGTTTCCTGGAACGCGAGATATGATGTGTTTTGTGCGCATATGCGCATTTCGTGCTTGTTGCTCGCCTGATACCTATATTATTTCCAGGTCGAAGGTAACATGACCATATAGTAGAATGATTCACAAACCATGTGGGGTCCCTCGCGGAATCGTTTTCTGACGCTGGGATCATTACAAAGGCATGTTTTTTTTATGATGGGGTTCGATAAAATAGACGTTACCTTTGTCAGCAGGGCCCTATTTCCCGTACCTGGTTCAACTAAGTCCCATTAGCCAGATTAAATTAACCCAATGTTTGAATCCAGGCTTTCCCTGTTCCTCGAACGCTGATTCAGTCTCGTTAATTCGAACCAGACTTGATACTCAGGATAATTGCGTGCGGCCGCCTCACCTGAAAAGACAGCAGGTGTCGATCGCAGAAATCCTGATTTTCTAACGGCATTGATTGATTGATTGAAAACTTTATTAACAGATTGCAGAATGGGTACAATACAGTATGGCTCAATAGCCTCGCAGACAAGTTAAATGCATAATCTATAGGCACATTTTAAGTCCCTCATTACCCCAATCAATCAGATTATATTTCTTTAAATGTGCCTGCTGGCAGTAGGCTTAATGGAATGAATAATCGAATGAGATCTTGCTAGCGAAAATAATTAGTTCAACTCTTTCAGAATAAGTAGATAAAAACAAGCCCAAAAAGTATCTAATTGATACGAATTAATAGATATTTATGAGGATATCTGTACTGTATGTGCTTAGGTATCATGTACTATATAAATACATGTTTCCCAAAGTTTTCAAGGCGCGACCCCCGAAATAACGTGTCAGAGAGGCTTGGAGGCTTGCAGTTTCACTATTAGGGCATGCGTCCACCTAGCGCACATTTCCAGCTGAAAAACGCTGGCAGAGGGGAGCTCCAGTAGCTCACCGCGTATCTCGGTGCTATTTCGGCGTCGGGGACAACCGTGCGCGTCACGGATCTGGGGTACACGAGTTCGACTCCCGGACTCGCCGTATTTTCTCAGAGTGTCTTCCCCTGATCTATATCCCATTCAACCTGTTTCTGTTGGTCATGCTTGACCAGAAAAAGCGATAAACGCTAAAAAATGAAGTTTTAAAAAAAAAGAAAAACGCTGGCAGTGCGCCGGTAGTGCTGGGATGAAGCGCATCTTGTAGCAAGATGACAGAGAGAAAGAAATCTAGCGACAGCCATCTTTTTATCGTATTTTACTGCCGCGGTTTTGCACATATAGCATATTCTAATACACTTTATTGTATATTAATTATATATATAGTTATTGCCTGACACCACAGTTTGCCCTTTGCTTTTTATTAGCTTTTTATTAGTGTATTCGTGTAGTTATTAGTGTATTTGTGCTGTCTCTTGTGGGTAGACAGGCAGGCAACTCCGGTGTCAGGTTACAAACAGAGTGGTAGATATGATAGGCTGTGATTGGTTGTCTGAAAATGCGCTGAGCGCATTACTCTGAAAAGTTCAGAAAGTTTCAACTTTAAACGCTGGGTGCTGCCGCACAAAAAAGCTGAAAAGCGCTGAAAAAAGAAGCCGACTGCAGCGCATTTCCTATAGGCGGCAGCATGCGGCCGCATACGCTCCCTCCCCATTGGGATCAATTGACAAAAGATGCTTGCGCCCAGAAATATGTGGCAGGTGGATGCGGGCGCTTAATCAGGTTTTAATCTGTTTTCGGACATCATCCATACATGCATTGAATTGATTAACCTTTGGTTTATACCAGTCATGTTAATCACCTTCTTGTTCATCACCAGATAACAGTGCTTGAACAGATAAATGCATTTTCTCAAATTCATTCATCAAAACGTCAAAGGCTTGCAATTGCTCATTCATTTTCTCAAATCACGTCCACGTCATCAAATCCGTCAAACAGCGCATCTCCTCAAACATTTTAATCCCAGTTACAATATCACAATAACGTGTGAGTAACAGTGATACAATTCAACAATCCACATATTCAGATTCGTCGCGTAATTCACATACACAATCCACGCATAAAGACGCTTCAATTTATGCTTGAATGAAACACAATCCGGGCGCTCCGTTAAGCAAATACATCCACAACTGAGAATATGAAACTAATCAGAGCCAAACGCCCAGGGCCGGACTGGGGAAATAATTCATACCGGGAGATATAGCGCGAAATATAGCCCCAATCAGGCCACTTTTTAAGCGGGGGGTCTGGGGGTCCCCCACCCGGACATTTTTTGTTACAGTACAAAGACTTAATTTCCTGCATTCTGGTGAATTTTAGTGCATGTGAATCACAAACTAATGAGGCAACAATTGCTTAGTACAATGTACTGTTATGAACCTCAAATAAAACTGTTGTGGCACTAGCAATGCTACTCTCTCCACCTTCAAAAAGAAAAAAGCAAGAGCACAACATATTTTTCTATTTACTATTATAATACAGTTAACCACTCTCTCCACCTATTCAAACAGAGCAAGAGCACAATACCATATTCACTTTACTGATGCACTACCCATCAACAGTTAAAATAGCCCTTTACACAAACATTAAATAACAGACCTTTCATTACAATACTATAATAACAGTAGCCACTGCCAGAATAGTGACACATGTATCGCGTGTGGTGAGCACACGCATGCATGCACAATGAAGACAGAAGATTGCGTTGTCTCAATCATTTCAACTATAAAATGAGCTCAAAGTATGAGCTCACTGACTGAAATTTCCAACAACAAGCATCAATTGTCAAATAATATTGATCACATTAACTAGACTAGATGTTTTTGAGGAAATTAGAAAGGGAACAACAACTTAACCCTTGTGTCTGATCAGATTCTTATTTTTTTGATAACTTTGCAGTGATTATGTTTGTAGCCAATGTGGCAAAGGTGTGTAATCTTTGAATTATCTTGGAATTATTTTGACTTTTTCTTTCATAAATAGTTTATTCAACTTCAGCCCCAATCATAACCACCACATCTTGTTTTTTGTAATGTCAGATTTAACAACTCCTTTCATAAAAGTGGGCGTGTGCCATCTGCCATTCCATTCGCCGCCTCCGCTGTCAATCAGTTGTATCGCCTGGTCCCGCCTCCACCAATCACAAGCGGCAGCACGGCTCCATTGTGTGTGTGTGATCAGCGTGAGGGAGAGAGAGTCAGATAGTTCTCCAACTCTGTCGCAGACAGTGAAATCCTGGTTGTTCCCCACCCACCTAGGTTATCTAACTATCGCGCCGCGCCGCCGCCACAACTAGAAACAATGGCCTGGCAAAAAATAATAATAATTATAATAAAAAATATATATAATCTTTTTTTTTATATATAATATTTCTTTTTTATCTGTGCAGGCCAGGCCACCGGGAAAACTCCCGGTGCTCCCGATGGCCAGTCCGGGCCTGCAAACGCCCGATAGGTTTCATTCATTTGCAATGCGCCGTTATTAAAATAACCACATAGTGTGTATCGCGACTCCGAGCGCCGTATATATGACGTGCATTATTTAGGACAAAGTAAATCCATAGGCTGAATATGATTTATTATCAGCATTTTATGTATATTATTTTACATTTCAAAAGCCCCCTCTAGAAAAACGAAGCACAAAAACATAATTCAGAATGGCATAATCAATCAATCAATCAATCAATCAATCAGATTTATTTATATAGCACATTTCACATGACGCGTGTCAACCAAAGTGCTGTACAGAGGGTAGATACACAAGATACATATAGACAACAATCACACTCCGTTTTATGGGAGGGCACACAGGCAAACACATAGAAAAACAGGGCATGAGTCAGTGAACGGGAAAGGCTAGTAGGTAGAAGTGGGTTTTGAGCCTCGATTTGAAGGCATCTATCGAGGGGGCGAGCCTAATGGAGGTGGGGATGCTGTTCCACAGTTCAGGGGCTGCGATAGCAAAGGCACGGCCCCCCCTGAGTTTGAGGTTAGACCTCCGGACTGTCAGGAGCCTCTGATCGGCTGACCTGAGGGACCTGGTGTTGGAATATGGGGATAGGAGGTCTGAGATGTAGGAGGGGGTGTGACCATTAAGGGCTTTAAAAACAAATAGGAGAACCTTAAAATCTATCCTGTAGCGTACTGGGAGCCAATGAAGGGAGGCAAGGACAGGGGTGATGTGGTCTCTAATGGGACCTAGACTGTGAGGATTATTTCAGGAAGGGAGCTGGCATTTCTTTGCGAGGGCGTGGCCAGTTTTATCGAGCTAACTGAACTAAACCCTGCGCTGGACCAGGTTCAAACTTTCTGATCTGTTGCCATAGTGATTTAGACAATCGCACGTCGAGGAACGGAAAGGTCTAGCTTAAGTCAAGTTATCCTGAAAATTATCCGGCTAACTCAGTTAGCCAGGTACGAGGAACAGGGCCCAGGTCCACCAAAACCCCCATCCAGTTGCCTCTGGAGTGCTCTCCCGGCGGCGACTACCGCGGAGCGGTGAACAGAATACGTTACCTCCTCGGCCGGTTTGACTCTAGTATTTTTATGATTTACCAGAAGTGTCCAATGTAGTCTGGTGAAAAAGCACTGTATCATCCATAAGTGTGATCGTTTTGTCCTCTTCATAATAATCTCCAATAGTTTGCGATCGCCATTGCCGGTACCAGTTGCCTCTGGAGTGCTTACAACTCCGGCGGCAACTAATCTGGCCAGCAGTGAGTGAGAAACCCCCCCCCCCCCCCCCCCCCCCACAGTATACTAGCCCAGTTCAAAAGGTAGGCGATACTGCCATCGTCATTTCAATTCCAATTCACTCAGAGCTACCAGAATCACACAAGAAGGTCCGGCTGACTGTTTAGTATAATAATAATAATAGCAAGGAAGAAAAACGAGTATTTACGTTTTTGGTGGCGAACGCATGGGAGGCAAAAACAAGTATACTCGTTTTTTGGCGTCCAATGAGTTAATGCATTAGGACCTATAGGATTTCACCTCTTAAACAAATAAATAGTTGAGTGATGAGGATCTATGTGGCAACTACTGTAGAAAGGTGCGCTCAGTAGAAGCAGTGTGCCCGGTGGCACGCAGGACACACAGACAGACAAACACACAAACACACAGACAAAAACACTGACCAACAGATACACTGACTTATTTCAGTGGACAGTGATGGAAAGGCATTCATGCATAAATGTTTTTAATGTATAGATATACTGTAGCACTGACAATAGATTCACTATTATATGGCATTTCAATGTTGTAAACAGAGGCCAGATAGCCGATTCCCTGAGAGCAGCAAACCTGTGTAGTATCGCCCTCTTGTGTTCAAAAGGTATAACTTCATACTGCATCTACTATATTTCAATGGACAATGATGGAAATGAACTTGTCGTGGACCGATTTGCTAAATATTCCAGAATTCAGGCCTGCTGTCAGCCTATATGCAACGTTTCATCCACCCTAGCCTTTTAGTTGGCGAGATATGCTGCTGCACACACACACACACACACACACACACACACACACACACACACACACACACACACACACACACACACACACACACACACACACACACACACACACACACACACACACACACACACACACACACACACACACACAGATGCAACCGATCTCATAATCTCCCCCAGGCGTTATGCGTCACACACATATAACCCTCTTGTAATATATTTTTTTTTATCTACTTTTTCTCCCATTTTCTATTTTTCTCCCATCCCAATTTCGTATCGTCCAATTCTACCCTCCCCTGTCTCGAACGCTGTTAGACCATGCCTCCCACAAGCCGGCTGCAATGTGGACTAAGCCTTGCATCACGTGTCCCCTCCGGTACTCGAGGAAGCAGCAGTCGCATCTTTTCACCTGCACAGCGCGATCTCTCAGCGTTGGCGGTCTGCGTTTGGAGGGCACGCCGCCCCCGTCACTTCCTGATTCTGCTGCGCAGGCGCACCAACCGACCTGTAGGAGTCGCTGTCCACAACGTCCGATCCCCACCCATCAGCTTCCCACCCCCTAATACTGCCAATTGTATTAGTATGAACGACCAGCCAAGCTGATAGCAATGCGGAGAGCTGGGCTCGAACCCAGCGTCTCCTGCATTTGTGGTGAACGCCTTGCCCACTGCACCACCTAGCTGCCCCCACCCTCTTGTACATTGTAGTAAAAACCACAACTGCAACCAGTGACCTCTTCCATGCATGATACATTTCATAATCCTGTTACAAAAGGAGCTGTGGATGGGCTTAATCCGTCTACTGTAAAAATGTGGGTATTTCTGTGCAAATCTGGGCAAACAGTAAACACAGTTATGAACACTATTTGTCACTCGCTGCCAAAACGCACACAACCAGAGGCAAGTTAATCATGAGGGAAATCATTCTTCCCTCTGATGGAGCACATCAAAAGCATCGGACATGGAGATCATGTAAGACATCTGCAACAAGATAAAGAGAGCAGCTCCTCTCAGTTCTCTGTCAATTCTTTGAAAACTCAAAAGCTTCAGCACATATAACTACTACATCATTCACGAGCTTAAAGGGTTGTTGTCTTCTTTTAATGGGAGAACCACCTCTCCCATTAAACCAATCCCTACTGGCTTTACAAGGTATTGTCGTGTTACTTCACACGGTAACAAATACGTGAGTCCTCTGCTGTGGTTGTTAGTATACTTTATTAGCTTATCCGTAGCTACATTACACAGGTGTTCCTCCTCGCTTCTGTCGTCTCTGCCTGACCCCCGAGTATGGTGGCCTGTACACTGTCGTATAACGCACACACATTTACATAACACCACAGGTATTAGCTAAATGTAAACTGCAATAGGCTTTATTCAGTACACATACAATCTTGAAATGAGATAGCTGTTTATAAATGACACACAGCACCCGTTTCACAGCGGCCATTTTGACATGCCAATGCAGGGTAAACATAGGTGTAGTTGATGACATTAATTCGGCTTCCATTCCATTTAAGTGTGGAAGAACCATTTCAGTGAGACAGCATGCACAATACCAGGGCCCTGGGTGGGCCACACCTAAATGGGATGGAACCCTAATTAATGTGATTAACTACACCTATGTTTACCCTGCATTGGTGTGTCAAAATGGCCACTGTGAAAAGGGCCTATTGGTTGTGGCCCGTTGACATTGCATCACTTCCCAGTGCATCATCAGCCCAATTCACTACTTTAAGCCCAGCACCTCCTGACCATAATTGCCGAGTGGCTCACGCGAGCCTCACGTTCCTCTGAGGGCATTCTTCTCCAGCCCTATCATGAGGACCAATTCCCTGCATGAGTGCATTGTAGCAAAGAGCTGAAAAGGGAACACGTGAATTACCTTATAGCCTCACATGAGAACATTAATCCCGTTGGATTCGTACAGCCTGTGTTAAACAGCTGTAGCAGACATACTTGACAGCGAGGATCACATGCTGCTTTACATACCTTGACTGAACTCGTGCACACTTAGCTCATGCATGGCAATAGTATGACCATCAGCTGAAAGGGTTTTGACCCCCCCCCCCCCGATGTCAACTGATGGTGGTACTTGAACTTAATGTGTTTCCATTCCATATGTAGAAGGGTGGATTATCCCTACTTTATGGGAGTGGATGTACACTGTCACTAGGTAGTGGGAACGCAGCAGATCTGGGTCCGGCTGAGTCCCCGACTGTAATGCAGGAGTATTAGAGTTGAGATTTAGCAGAGGGAGTGGATGGGGCCTAGGATTTACTAACCTAGGGGTGGTGCGCTGGTCCTTCTTGCCCTCCAGGGCGACTCGCAGTAATTCCCCAAAGCAGTACCCTTCCTTGTTGACGAGCAGAGACCTGTCCCAATGATGCATAAACAGGGAGTGGGAAAGGGTTAAACAATAATGTGCATTACCCGGACAGGAAGGGGTTAAAACAACAGACACATTAACAGACACGCACACAGTGCTCCCATTTGTACGCCTCTCTTTACTTGTTCTTTTAACATGCAATCAACACAAGGCACTTTGGATGGCATTTAGATCTGTCACTATACAGTAATGAAACCCGTCCCTTTAAGGGTTGAGATACTTGGCACCTAGTGCTCTCACTCTACAGTAATGAAACCAGTCCCTTTAAGGGTCAAGCTACCTTTCTATGCACCCGTAGGTGGGGAGAGAGGGGGGGAAAGAGAGAGAGGGGTACGGGCAAGCTCCGCGAGCTATTCAATGGGATTTTATAATGGAACACACGGTTATCACACAACACATTTAACCAAAAGACAGTGGGCCCACATTTGAAACAAAAGTCCTATCTATAGCCGGCATTCCCCAAAATAATAAATGTCGGGGCGCCCCTAGTCACTGCTACCAGTGTCGGTTCAAAGTACTTATTCTCTTTGCCCTTAAAGGGCACGTTCTGGACAAAGAAAAGGTTTGCCGATAAAGTTCCAGCGCTCGGAGCGCTAACTGTACCTGGCTTGAGTGTACTAACCAAGGGCTGGCCTGCTCTCACACCGAACGTCCGTGTGGTGAGATGGCCGTCGAACAGTCCCGTGATTGTCACCCGTGATAGCCGGAGGCGGGCTAGGTTGACGTTAGGCAGGTGACTGCTGGAGGTCTTCGGCTAGGAGGAGGCTGGAGGTGGGTGCAGTCCGGCGACGTCCGTTGAGGGGTCCGCTGCTGGGCTGGGAGAGGTGGAGCGACACGCGAGCTAACTGTGCTCCTAGGCCTATTTACTTGAAGCTAAGCTGTGGGTCGGTGTGACCCCCTGTCCTTTCGCCTATACTTTAGCTAAAACGCAACGTGTGCAGTATCCACAGCACTCTCCGACAGTAGAACGTCTCCTTCTTTGTTCAAAACGTATCTTTAGCATTAACTGGAAAGCTAAGCTATCGCATACTACATTACTAACCCGCCTCGTGACGGGGGTTGTATTCCGCATGCTTAATGTCCAGAGCTCCAGCTCTATGCGACCTCTTGCTTCTGTGGAAAAACGATGAAGAGGTAGTTCTGCTACAGGAGCCCCACCTTCAGCCAGTCCTTCTTCACCTGTTGTCACCCCTTGCCCAACGTCGCACCAGCTCCTCCTGGTGGCAGTCCAGTATCATGTCCCACTATTAAGTGTCAATGTTAGGAGGTGGAGAGTGAGTTTACACAACGTTATCCTGAACACAGCAGTGAGCACAGTAGAGTACAAGGAATTAGGGTTAGACACATTGAATTATTGTTAGACATGTTTCTTGGTGTATTTTTTGGATATAGATTTCCATAATCTCCACTTAAATTGCGACAAGAGATACAAAAATAAATAAAAAATACCCCTCTGATAAAAATCTTGTTGGTCAAGCCCCTGCCTCCAAAAATGCCTATGTATGATCCTGGACACCAGCGATCAACGACACTCTGTAGGTCTGAATATTGTTCAGAGATACTGCTGACCACACAGAGTGCCAGAGAACATTTAACTAAAACACAAGAGAAAACATTAACTTCCTCTGTCATACAGTAGAGCTCTCTGTTACCCATGGGCCCAGGCCACCCAGGAAGTCAGTGACGTATATGTATTCTGGCACATTTACATTGATGTGGAAACTGAAGATGTTGATTAATGTGTACTGTCCCTGGGTAAAATAATTATTATAATAATCTGTAATGCCATCAAACAGAGACCTACTAACTTTACTAACTTTACTAAATTTACTAACGTCTGTATCTTTGCTCCCTGATAGCAACAACTCTGTTCTCACCTTCACACACTTATACTCCTCTGTTAGACTAGTAGTTACTGGTAGCTGGAGAATGCCTTTCCCATACAATGCCACACTACTAATACACAGAGGAACTCCTAGCCATTTCCTAATAGACAAACTAACCAATCTCTCAAGCCGTTCTACCTTTGATATTGGCACTTCATATACTGACTAATGGCCACATCAACTCAAGGGAATCAAGGGAATACCTACCCAAACCTTTCACTGACTTGTCCCTTATTGATGGAATTTCCTCCTCATCTACATAAAACGTTCTTTCTATTACCTTCCCTCTGGTCAATGAAATGCTTCTTGACTTACTAGGCTTAAGTAAGTAATAGAGGGCTAGGATGAAAATTAAGATTCAAGATTCAAGATTCAAGAAATGTATTTATCACATATTACATACCAGGGCATACAGTGAAATGCTGGTGACCATGCACGCTTTGATTGTGCAATAATACAATGCCGTCTATTTTATTATCTTCTACTTATTTAATTTACTATTGTATTATTGCACAATCAAAGCGTGCATGGCCACCGGCATTTCACTGTATGCCCTGGTATGTAATATGTGATAAATACATTTCTTGAATCTTGAATCTTGAATCTTAATTTTCAGATTCCTAGCCCTCTTGAGATTCTCATTTAATTTCTCTAGTAACCTTTTTGTACAAGGCACTGTCCTGGTCACTATTGTCATCCATGTAAGCCCTAATTGGTTGGAGGCACAGTACGTCCTGCCGTCTCTCCCCACCTACCATCCACTTTGAGACTCTAATAATGACTTCCATCACCATTGTGAATGCTAGTGGGAAAATAGTACACCCTGCCATAATGCCTATCTCTAGTCTCTGCCATGCTGTTGTAAAGTCTGTAGTACTAAAACACATTCTAAAATCTTGGAAGTATGCTTTCACCAAGTTTACAACCCCTGGCACTCTAAAGCAATCAAACACACTTCAAATAAGATGTGGTACAGAGCCAAATGCATTTGCCAGATCTAAGAAATTAAATGTAAATGTATGTAAGAAATGTAAATCTATTTTCTGTATTTTGTCTGACTGAATCGGGTGCCATAATACTAGTGTGTTCTATGCATCCTGCAAACCCCGGGATTCCTGCTTTCTGCACTGTGGTATCTAGGATTCCCCTGCTCTACACCAAGCTCTTGGTATAACCTGTTTATCCCATACTACTCTCAATAACCTCGACAAGAATCTAAGTACATCACGCACACTTTTATAAATCCAGCCCTGGGGCTGAAGAGGCCTTTGCACGCCTTACTACAGCTTCCACTTCCTTTCCCCTTGGTGGCCTTATATCCATTGTATACTCTATCTCTCCTAACGGTGGTATATCTTGAGGAAGGCCAATTTCTCTATTCTATTCTGAGTATTTTTCTTTGTTTTTTTGTTACTCCTCTATCTCTTGCTTTGAAGCTTTGAATTGTTCTCCCTTTCCTTGGCTGAACATTCCTTTAACAAACATATATGGATCCCTATATCATGCTGTCCTGACTCGCTTCTTCTTCTTCTTTCTCTTCCTCCTAAGTTGTTTTGCCTTCCTGAGTACTGCTAACAAATTTCTTCCTGCAAAACATTAATTCCCTCTCTCTCATCCACTGACACCTTTATCCCCTGCTTTTTTTTTAACCTTATCCTCTCCTTCACTAATTTCACAAAAGCAATATATTCATAAATAATGTCTCCTGTCTTCTCTATTTTATTTACCACTGTTCCTTTAAGCCCATCTAACACCATTGTCAAATCCCTGTTAACCGTCTCCCATTCTTTCCTCTAATTTGCTCTAGTCTAGGCCATCTAACTCTAGCTTTTTTTTTGCCCACAGCTCTTTACTTTGACTGGCAAGCTAGCCTCAGTGCCATCTACACCCTCCTACAGTGCTTTCCCCCTCTTCCTCAGTGACAGGGTTACTGATATCTGTCACTGGACTTTAACCGACTGACTTGACTGACTTCTTAAGAAGTACTAATCAATGCGGCAAACCCACACTCCCTCTACCAAGCACTTCTTCCTTCACTCCCTCTACCAAGCACTTCTTCCTTCACCCCCTCTACCAAGCACTTCTTCCTTCACTCCCTCTACCAAGCACTTCTTCCTTCACTCCCTCTACCAAGCACTTCTTCCTTCACCCCCTCTACCAAGCACTTCTTCCTTCACTCCCTCTACCAAGCACTTCTTCCTTCACTCCCTCTACCAAGCACTTCTTCCTTCACTCCCTCTACCAAGCACTTCTTCCTTCACTCCCTCTACCAAGCACTTCTTCCTGCACTCTCTCTACCAAGCACGTCTTCCTTCCCTGATGTATTCTGAGGCCTTTTACTGTTGTTACTTTCTTCCACAAGGACAGATCTGGAGCTTCTTTCCCTCTACCACTTCACCCCTGCTCTTCATTGATGCATTCATCTTACTCATCATAGTGCTGTACCTTATGGTTCTAGTTCTGATCCAACTCAAAGTCCTGTCCGTTCCATGGTCTGTAACTGTCTAACCTGCCTGTAAGTCATCTTCTGCCCCTGCTCTCGCAGACTCTAGGGGTATTTTTCCTGTATTTGTTGTAGCTTTTTTTGTGTGCGGCGAAACTGTTTACAGTCTACACCACCACTTTAATGGGGTGCTAACCCATGGGGTCTATCCCCTTCTGTCAACTGTCTTTCCAGACTGCGGCTGTCACATGATTTCCCTTGTTGTCAGCTGCTCTATTCACAACAGTTACTAGCTAGGCTAGATCTGAATTTATGATAAAACACAAGATGCGTGTGCCCTAATGATAATTAAGGATTAGTGAAACAGAATACCGTACACAAATCAACCACACAATCACCTGGTGCACAGACAATAACCTCCTCCTCAACTCATCAAAAACCCAAGAACTCATCATCGACTTCAGACGCCATGAGCCAAACCCCCAAACCCCCATATCCATCTCCGGCAAACCCATAATCACCACAGACTCCTTCAAATTTCTCTGCACCCACATAAGCAATAACCTCAAATGGAAAACCAACACAGACCACATCCACAAAAAAGCCAATCAAAGACTCTTCTTCCTCCGCCAGCTCAAAAAATACAGAGTCAGAAAACATCTCCTGCTCCGCTTCTACCAGGCTATCATTCAAAGCATCCTCACCTTCTCCATAACAGTTTGGTACAGCAGTCTGGACACTCACTCCAAAAACAAACTCCAAAGAATAATCAATAAATCCTCCAAAATAATCCGGTCCCCCTCCCATCTCTCGAATCATTATCTCTGACCCCACTCACCCAGCACACCACATCTTCCAGCTGCTGCCCTCCGGGAGGCGCTACAGATCCCTCACCACCAAAACATCCCGCTTTAAAAACAGCTTCTTCCCCACTGCCATACGGATACTGAACTCCCTGTGTAGCACCCCCCCCCCCCCCCCCCCCCCCCCCGCAACCCCCCCTACCTCTGTTGCTATGGACATGGACATAAACTCTGAACTTTGATATTGAGGTCTTGTAATTGTGTATTTATGTATTTAACTGCATGTAGTATGTACGTAATATGTACATAAGTGATGTTATATGTTCTATGTTGGAACAATGCTGTAACATGCTGCACTGAAATCAAATTCCACCAGCCTGGCTGGGTGGTCATTAAAGATAATAATAAAAAAAAAGAAATTAAAATTAAATTAGTGCTCAATGAAGAAACCCACTCCCATTGCATAAAGTCTGTTATATATGTAACGGTTGTCATATCGTCACCTTAAACTTCGATGCCCCGAGGGAGTCGACAGTACAGACATCACGGGTCGACAGCACAGACCACTATACCAAGAGGTGAATTCACTGCTTTGCAATGTGTCTATGTGTCTTTTAAGGGTGAGAGTGAGTTTAACCCATAGTACCGCTACTCGCCACAGTCACTTCACAACATCTGAAGTCCATCGTGACTGCGCCTCACGGTACCATCTGTTACACATATATATATATATATATATATATATATATATATATATATATATATATATATATATATATATATATATATATATATATATATATATATATATATATATATATATATATATATATATATATATATATATATATATATATATATATATATATATATATATATATATATATATATATATAATATAAGATAATGTGTTATATATATGTGGCCAGCAACTTCAACCCACACATCAAACCAAAACAAAAAATTTAAACAAAGTGCAATACCAAGCAGGGCTCTTTTCCATGACTTTTACTATGGCAGTACCACGGTCAATTATTAATACAATGGCCATGGTAAAAAATTGAAAATGACCATCAATCTACCACGACATATATTTTTTAAGGGTTATCCCTTTCGGCTGTCAACTGGAAACCATCATTAGAGCACAAATCCTATTATGATTCTATGTTCCCTCAGGGGCGTCTCACCATGTATCTGGAGAACAAGGAGCTGATGGAGCTGAACCAGGCCTCTGCCCAGGTCCACCAGGCCAGGGGCGGCCTGAGAACGCCAGAGGCCGTGGCTGGGAACTTTGGGGAGCTGCGTCTGCTGCAGGGCTTCACGGAGAGGAGAGAGTCCCAGAAGGTGCAGCAACAGTCGGCTGTTTTGCCATCGAGTCAGTGCGTCATCCACGCCGAGGGCTTCGTCCCTGTCCGCCAAGAAGACGGGTATGTCAGCTACAAGCTCCCTGCTTTGTATTCCTCTCTATAACTCGCCGCTCAGGAAGCACAATAAGTCAAGGAGATGATTAATTCATTATACATACAACATCATGATACATAATGGGTAAAGACCATGCCACACTAGACAAAACACCAAGGAGTTGTGTATCTGCCTGCATTGTATGTATATTGTGTGTGTGTGTGCATGTGAGAAAATGCCAAACAATAGACTGGCACGAATAATTAGTTGGGGAATCATATTCTAGAACGCAGTCTCGTTCTCCGTTTTCCCTTAGCCTGGTAATCACTTGCACTCTTGCTGTTTTCTACTGACTAAACAGTTGTGAGACGCAGGTGATGGAGGACGGGCAGAGTGCCCCTGCTCTTTTTGTCTCTTGTCCCCTAATGCCCAGATCAGGCTGATGTCATTTTGCACTAGACATTGCTGAGTATCTATTTCCCAGCTGAAGGGGTGTCCTAAAAAGACACTTTCAAAAAGAAGTCCTGCTAGAGGGACACTTGTACCAGAATTATTTTTATTTTACAAGGTCCTCTCATAGGATGCCCTGACAGACCCTGATGCCCTGACCAAGAACCATAGACCCCTTAGCCACAGTCTGCTGAACCCTGGACCACGAACCTCTTTCCCATAGACTGCTGAACCCTGGACCATGAACCCCTTTCCCATAGACTGCTGAACCCTGGACCACGAACCCCTTTCCCATAGACTGCTGAACCCTGGACCATGAACCCCTTTCCCATAGACTGCTGAACCCTGGACCACGAACCCCTTTCCCATAGACTGCTGAACCCTGGACCATGAACCCCTTTCCCATAGGCTGCTGAACCCTGGACCATGAACCCCTTTCCCATAGGCTGCTGAACCCTGGACCATGAACCCCTTTCCCATAGGCTGCTGAACCCTGGACCATGAACCTCTTTCCCATAGACTGAACCCCAAAACCATGGACCCCTTTCCTAAAGGCTGAACCCAAAAAACATGGACCACGGACACCTTTCCCATAGGCTAAACCCCTATGCAGTATGCAACTCTGGTACTTTTAAGGAAATGTGCCCCCTACCCT
Source organism: Notolepis coatsorum (assembly GCF_963971535.1). Taxonomy (NCBI): domain Eukaryota; kingdom Metazoa; phylum Chordata; class Actinopteri; order Aulopiformes; family Paralepididae; genus Notolepis; species Notolepis coatsorum. The sequence goes on along the minus strand of NC_140166.1, from coordinate 175,231,620 downwards.
CTGCCTGGAAAAGTGTGTGCATGCCAGTGCTTCACGTGCAAAATCACATTACACTCGCTATGTCTGTCAAATATGAAATTCTTCTTTTGGATGAATGAACAGATGTGAAAAACAGAGGGGTTTCCTGGCGGAGCAGCAGTGTTCACACAGAACAGGAATTAAATGTGTGTACATGATGGAGGGGGTGCTAATCTCTGGCCTGTGGCTGTGACGTTATTGGGATTAAACTCTGGAATTTCTCACTTTACGCACTCAAACATGATGAAAGTGAGTCCCACAAAGTGATCTCTCCGTCTCTGTATCCTACTATAGGCTTGGTAATAACTTAAACATGTTGTGATTTGCACCAGACATTCACGATATATCACAATGTTTTATCTTAATAGTGAACATTTGTTGAATTGATAAGAAATCAGAACTATAGTTATTGAACGGAAACGATTCCCCCTGTTATATAATACATTTTGTATAGATATGCCTCACTGTTCGTCCCAATCACATGGTCTCTGAACTGGAAGCACAGTCCCGTGTGTAATTCAGATTTTAGATGCAGTTTGCTTTCCGTAGTGAGGCCAATACACTCATTGGGTCAATTCTCATTTTCTACCGACCGCAACCACCCAATCTTTCTGCTGCCCAGTTGCATCTTGGGAGAGCAGTGGAGTCACGATGAGGAGAGTGGCGGCAACATTTGGAGACTTGTGGTAAATCTCTATATAGTTGTATAACTGCGTCGGAGAGGATTAATGCTGTAAATATCTAATATCTAATCTAGCCTAGACCTCTGTCCAAGACTCTAGTGGCTACATCCTAGAGAGCACAGGATCATGACACATTGGGAGTGAAAATATAGAACCACCTTTGCCTGATACTGCCTGATATTGCATTTCGTTTCACTTCATTGTTCAGTCTGAAAGTGCTTCCAGTCTGGCCAGTTTCAGGCATTATTATCCTGGTCAACAGACTTGATAGGTATAAGTAGACTAATGGAAGTTGATTGGCTCGGTTAACGGTCCAACCGGAGAAAGCACCAATCAGGGCAGCAGGACTAGACCCTGAATCACAAAATTATTTAAAAAGTAGGCGGGACTAACAGCTAGTGATTCAGGGTCTAAATCAAGACAAGAGTCACAAAACTGATCCCATGCAGTATGTTAACAACTGTCTTAATTTTTTGTTTTTGTTTTAGGGTTAATGTTGACAGAGTCACTTATGGGGCGACAATAAGTTGGTCATGACGACAAGGTCTTCTCACTTAGCCATTAATCGGCGTGGTTTATTATCACATTGCACCCAACAGTACATGAGACCTTCTCTCAGTGAGAGGTAGATGGGAAGAGACAGAGGGGGAGTTAACATCTCCTTTTATACCTCTTACCTGGCGCCAGCATTAATAGCTCCGCCTATAGCGCCCTCTTGTGGAAACAGTTAGACAGTTACATGCAATCGTACACATCACATAACTTTAACACTCCCACTTACGGCTGTCTTGTATACTGTACAACTTTTTCAAAAACAATCTTCAAAGAAAATAATACAGTTCAGAGCATCAAAAAGAATATGGCAGTCAATACTACACAACAGTGAGTTCAAGTTCCTGGGTCTCAGTGTGAGTGAAACCCTGTCCTGGAGCACCAACACCACCTCAGTGATCGGAAAAGCTCAGCAACGCCTATACTATCTAAGGGAGCTGAAGCAGGCTGGCCTGCCACAAAATCTCCTTGTCAACTTTTATCATTGTGCGGTTGAGGTTGCATACATCCGGCTTCAACATGGACGGTCGCATTTTACGTAGCTCCCGTAACCAACGCAACAGAGCAACAACAAAAAAGTACTTTGCGCATTTTCTACTTTCCCTCCTGTGGATTATGGATTTGTACCTGAATTCACAACTCAAGCAGCAACTCCAGACAGAAGTGGAGGGTAGCGAAAACGTAAAACAGCAGTCCCATTGCGACTTCTATTTGTTAACGGGCTCGGAGAGGAAACATCCAGCCTTCGGAGCCACGACCATCCACACAGTACTTACTGCAAATCCGGAACGAAAGAAATTACCCCCGGCAGGCAAGTGTAATAAGAGATCAATGTTTTTATTATACCTGCTCATGTCGGGTGACATTCATCAGAACCCTGGTCCCGTAATGACACGGAACCAGAGACTACAGTCAAATCTGCTGACCCAAGAAGCAGCAGCCAGCACAACAGATCAACGGCTACCCACACATACTGCGGCTAACGACATGATCAACGGCAACATTCCTCCTCTGTCACCTCTGCAAAAGAACCCACGAGAGGCCACAGCGAGAGGGAAGGAACCGGGGTTCACAACCGAGGCGCCCAGCACGTCGCGGGGACAAAACAGCGAGGCATCGCTCCTCACACCGGTGCCGGAGATCAACAGCATCCACGCAATTGACGCTTCAGCCAGCAGTTGCACCAGCCGACCAGCAAGCGGCGACATACCCTCACAGAAGCCCCAGCGGACTCGGCGAGTGGCTAAAGGGAGAGCGGCGCGGGACATCGAGACCACCAAGGACCCGACGGTTAGCTTGGCTGGCCCCGCCAAGGCCGCCATGCCAGCTAGTCTACCCGGGCCGAGGCCAGGACAAAAGGCACCCCCCCTCCCCCACAATGGAGTACAATCAGACATATCTGTAATCAACCAGCCCCCCCCCCCACATCGCGGGCTTTCACACAAAGGAATACAGACTCCAGCAAAGGACAAAGCATCACCCCCTCCCCCCCTCCCCACCCACGGCACAAACAGCAACAACGCCCCCCCTCCCCCCACCACAGGACAGGACACAATTGAACAGAGTTACCTCAACTGTGACGACGTCAATCTTATTACAAGCAAAAATGGACTTCACATATTTCATCTAAATACAAATAGCCTGAGACCTAAACTGGCTGAAATCAAACAGTTGTTTTTAAACGGTAAGGCTAACATATTGTGTTTCACAGAAACAAAATTAGACTCATCTGTACAGGATCCAGAGATTGAAATTGAAAACTACTCAATAGTCAGGAGGGATAGGAACCAGTATGGAGGTGGCGTCTGTGTGTATATACACAAGGATACCAAATACATCAACCGTACTGACCTTAACCATGATGAAATTGAAACTGTTTGGATTGAAATCTTATTAGACAGGGCGAAACCAGTACTAGTAGGCACAATCTATAGACCACCAGAACAGAGTGGCTTTTATGACACACTTGATGGGTGTTTAGCTGGGGTGGAGGGGGTAGAAAAAATTCTTATTGGGGACTGGAACACGGATATGCTGCGTAAATCAGCACCCGTCTTCAAGGCCTTCAGTAGATTTTCTGACCTGCACGGTTTCAGCCAGCTAATCACACAACCCACAAGGGTATGCGATTCGACACAAACCACCATTGACCTCATTTTGACCTCTGACAAGTCCATGATCTCCAGTAAAGGGGTGATAGCATGCGGGTTAAGTGATCATTATATGATTTTCTGTACCCGCAAAAAGCTAAAACAGAAGGCCGGCTGTCACAAAACAGTCACATCTAGAGACCTCAAAACTTACTCTAGAGAGGCCTTTAACCTAGAACTGGGGAGCTTGGACTGGTCAGATGAGCTCAGTGGTACACAGGTTGAAGAAACATGGCTTGGATTCAAAACCAAATTCACAGCAATACTCAACAACATGGCACCGATAAGAACCACCAGGGTTAAAAATCGCGCTGAGGCATGGATGCACACTGAAATACTGGCCGCTATGAAAACCAGAGACAAAAAATGCTCTGAACTTCATAAAAGTCAGACAAAGCTTTCCAAAAGCTCAAACAGTGAACTCCAAGCCCACGTGGTTGAACTAAAAATCCAAAGAAACAGACTAAGAAATGACGTAAACACCATGATCAGAACCGCAAAAAGAAATTTCATCAACGACAAAACTGAGGAAAACAAAAACAAACCCCGCGAACTTTGGAAATTACTCAATAATCAACTAGGCTGCAGTAAAAAACTTAAAACCAGATTCTCAAACATAAACATAAAGACGGACAACACGCTCATCACAGACAAGCTGGATGTAGCCAATTACTTAAACATCTTCTTCACAAACATAGCCACAACACTGGTAAACAAACTACCCTCCCACTCAGGGCATTATGGGGTAGAACACATAGTAGCATACTACAAAAACCTAGGGGTCCACAAAGACGACTTCAAACTTGAAATGGTAACAACCGATGAGGTACTCAAAAAATTGAGCGCCCTCCAACCTAACAAGGCCACTGGCCATGACAACATCCCCTCCAAATTCCTCAGAGACGCAGCAGCCGCCATCACCCCAGTCATCACACACATAATAAACCTCTCTATAAGACAGGGGCACGTCCCCAAGGACTTCAAAATTGCGAGAGTGACCCCTCTACACAAAAAGGGCAGCAAATTAGACCCAGGCAACTACCGCCCTGTTTCTATTCTTACCTCCATCTCGAAAGTCATGGAGAAAATAGTCTACGAACAGGTCGAAAAGTACCTGGCGGAAAAAAACCTAATCTACGAATTCCAATCTGGCTTCAGAACGTCCCACTCCACTGACACATGCCTCCTCTATTTGAACGACCACATCAAACAAGAGGTGGACGCTGGCAAATACTGCGGCATGGTCATGCTGGACCTACAAAAGGCCTTCGACACTGTCAATCACTCCATTCTAATGGACAAGCTAAAAGCAATTGGTTTTGATAGCCTATCAGTGAGCTGGATGCAATCCTACCTGGAGGGGAGAGAACAGATGGTAGAGGTAAACGGTACTCTATCCCCCCCCCTCACATTGAGCTGTGGTGTTCCACAAGGAAGCATACTAGGACCGCTACTCTTCCTAATTTATGCAAATGACATGTCGTCAGCCTGTGACTGCAACTTGTTCCTGTTTGCGGACGACTCAGCCCTGCTGGTCTCTGACAAGAACAAATTGCAGGTTGAAAAAACCCTCAGCACGGAACTAGGCAAAATCTGCATATGGCTCGCTGATAACAAACTATCATTACACATGGGCAAAACAGAGTCCATTCTCTTCGGTTCAAATAACAAACTCAGCAAGACCGACGGCTTCTCAGTTACAGTGGGTGACAATATTGTCACAAGGAAAGACGAAATTACCTACCTGGGTTCCATCCTAGAGGCAAATCTTTCCTGTGACAAAATGGCATCCAATGTAATAAAAAAAGTCAACCAACGAACTAGATTCTTGTACCGGATCTCCTCTCTGGTAAACAAGAATACCCTGAAGACTCTGGCAGGAGCACTCATTCAAGGGTACTATGACTATGCGTGCACCTCATGGTACCAAAGCACCTCAAAGGCGCTTAAAACAAAATTACAAACATCACAAAACAAACTGGTCAGACTACTACTTGACCTGAACCCCAGAACCCACCTCACCCCTGCCCACTTTGCCAACCTAGGATGGCTTAGAGTGGACGACAGAGTACAGCAACTTGCAATGGGCCTGGTCTACAAGATACACTATACGACCGGGGTGCCCATGTACATGTCAAAATACTTCCCAAAGGTCAGTGAATACCACAACCACTACACCAGAGGAAGCTCAACAAATCATGTTAAACCCAGATTCGGCTCAAACAAGGGACTAAACACGTTTCGCAATTATGCCACAACAATGTGGAACGCCCTACCCAAAGCTGTAAAGGAATGTGAATCCCTGCCCACATTCAAAACCGCCCTTAAAGAGCACCTACGGGAGGCTGCAATTCGAAACTGGCCACCGTAAATGCCCAAAACCCCCACCACCTCCTAATAGACAGTCTCCTCCCCACCGCATGTATATATTCCCTCCCCGCCGTATGTATATTTCCCTCCCACCCACCCACCCCCTCCTAATGTACAGTCCCCTCCCCATCATATGTATATACTCTGTCAGGATCTAGGGGTAACAGTACTGTATATTTGAATACCGCCTATGTCACAAATGTATCAGTACTAAATACCTATATGTCCCTATGCCATAAATGTCATGTATGTTGTGTATGTCATAAATGTCTATATGAATTGAAAATGGGGGACCCTGATGGAAACAAGACAAACGTCTTTCTCAGGTCTGCATCCCCTTAACAATTGTATGTATTGAGCCGTACTGTATTGTACCCATTCTGCAATCTGTTAAATAAAGTTTTCATTCATTCATTCATTCATTCATTCATTCATTCATTCATTCATTCATGAGAGTGTGCTGACCTACGGTGTGTCTGTGTGGTTCTCCAGCTGCACAAAGGCAGAACAGGAGGCTCTACAGAGGGTGGTGAAGGCGGCAGGCAGGATCGTCGGGACTCCTCTACCAAACATCACCTCCGTCTTCACCTCCCGCTGCATCCACCGCTCCAAATGTATCATCAAGGACCAGTCTCACCCAGCACATCACCTCTTTCAGCTCCTTCCCTCAGGGAGGAGATACCGGTCCATACATGCCAAGAGTTCAAGATTTAAGAACAGCTTTTTCCCCCAAGCAGTCAGACTGTTAAGCGCTCATTGACTGTCCCCTCACGTGCACCATGCACTTACCTGGACTTGATAATCACTGATTACCACCCATCATGCACTTTATTATTTAAAATATTCTGTTATGTACAGTGTTATGTGTTATGTGTTTATGTATGTATATATTGTACTACGGTCTGTGGAAGCTCCCCTGAAATTTCATTGTATACTGTGCAATGACAATTAAAAGTCTATTCTATTCTATTTACACACCAAACATGATCTTCTCAATTTCAGTTTGGAAACAGGCTTCGTCATAGCGTCTGCTACCATGTCGTCTGTCGGACAATAAACAAGTGTCATTCTTTCTTCTCTGATGACAGATCTGATGAAATTATATTTTATATCCACATGTTTACACCTCTGTCGGCACACAGGGTTTCTCGCAATTGCAATGGTTCCCTGGTTGTCTTCATAAACAACAGTTTTCTTATATACATAGGTATCCATTCCTTCGAGCAGTTGTTCTAGATAAATACATTCCTCCACTGTGGGCTGCTTCTTTGTTTTCCACGAAACCAGTGAGCTGTTTGTGTTCAAACTCACACAATACCCTGTGGTACTTCTTCTGTCTGTGGTGTCTGCCGCCCAATCTGCATTACTGTAGGCTTTAAGCCCTCGCTGCTCTTTCTGAAACAAAGCTGTTTATCTGCTGTACCTTTGAGATAACGAAAAACATGTTTTGCTGTAATCCAGTGCTCCTCTGTGGGGTCAGCAAAATGACAATTTACTCACTACAAAACATAGGTCAGGGCGAGTACATGTTATAAATAAATGCAATAAATGAGGCTACCTACAGCTTCTCTGTACATTTTTACATCTGTCAGTTTCTGAGCATCCTCTTGGTAGTCTAGTTTTTGATCACATGGTGTTTCCCTTGTCCTACATTCTTGCATGTCAAAATGTTTCAGGATCTTCTCCACATATCTCTTCTGGGATATTTTTACACAACTGGCAGACTGTTCGAAGTCCATGCCTAGAAATTTTTTTAACCTGCCTAGGTCTTTCATTTTGAATCTGGTGGAGAGCATGATACTTTTCACCTGCTCTAGGTTTCTAGTGTTGTCCGCTGCAATGATTAAATCATCCACCCAAATGACAATTATCACTTTTCCTGACTATTTTGACTCCCTTGAGTAAACACAGGGGTCTACTGGGTTCTGTAGGAAGTGATCTTCAATTAGACATGTATGAAGCATCTCGTTCCAATTTCGCCCAGATTGTTTCAGGCCGTAAATGGATTTTTCTAGCTTACACACTAGCTTCTCTCCTTTCTTCTTGTAACCTTCAGGTTGTTCCATGTATATCTCCCTATCTATGGGTGCGTGCAGGTAGGCTGTCTTCACATCCATCTGGTGTAAAATCAAACTGTCCTCAGCCGCTTTCTGCATCACTACCCTTACACTGGTCAGATTAACTGTGGGGGAGAAGGTCTCACCGTAGTCTATCCCCTCCCTCTTACTGTAACCTTTAGCTACAAACCTGGATTTGTACTTGTCGTGGCCTTCAATACCCTCCTTGATTGAGTACACCCATTTTCCTCCCACTGTCTGTCTGCCCTCTGGTAACTTGGTTAGAGTAAAGGTGTGGTTGTCCTCTAGGGACCTCATCTCCTCATCCATTGCTCTCTCCCATTTACTTGATTCAGGGGACACTATGGCCTCTTTAAAGGTCTGAGGTACTCCACTCACTACTCTGTAGCAGTAATCAATGCTGGTAAGTGTACTGTCATCCTCGTCACTTCCTCTCCGGGCATAGTCTTTCAAATACTTTGGGGGTTTGTGTTCCCGTGAGGGATACCTCCCACTGAATGGGGCACGTGACGTCACCCTCAGGTGCTACTCGTCATCGTCCTCTGGGGGTTGCTGACTGTCTGTCTGCACGACTGTGCTAAGTACACTAGGCTGAGGTGTCTCTGTTTCTTCACACCTTACTCTGGAGTCCAGCTCTGGCTCCTCTGTCTGTGACTCGTTCTCACATGTTGTCTTTGTGACAAATTTGACTAGCCTGTGTTTTTGCACTTTCCCTTTACCGGGATAATAGACTAGGAAAGCGGGGCTTCCTTTGTCGTGCCCTACAAAGAGTCCTTTTTCACATCTGGACTCGAGCTTCCCTCTGTCCTGCTGGTAAGCATAACACACTGATCCAAATGTGTGCATTCTAGCTAGATTACATTTCTTTCCTGTCAGTGCTGTATACGGGGTGGTGCCCGTGTGCTTATTAAAACACCTGTTTCTGGTGTAAGCGGCTTCTTGTACTGCATAATGCCATAGACTCTTAGGTAAGTTACCAGCTATAAGCTTACACCTAGCCATTTCGAAAAGAGTACGTCCTTCCCTCTCTGCCACTCCGTTCTGGTGTGGGGAGTACGGACATGACGTCTCGTGTCTTATCTTGTTCCTTCTCAACAGTGAATGGAACTCTCTATTTGTGAACTCGGTTCCGTTGTCGGACCTCAAGCATCTTATGTTGCCATAAGGGGCTACGTCTGCCAGGAATTTCTCCATGGCCTGGAGTGTGTCACTCTTTGCTTTGAGGAAGTAAACAAACACTGCCCCTGTACACACATCTGTAAAAGACTGTACATATCTAAAGCCTCCTATTTACTTGTTGCTTACTGGACCGGCTAGATCTGTGTTAACTAGCGCAAGTGGTACCTTTACTTTTTCTGTGGGATTTCTGTTTCTCAATTGAGTGAACTTCCCCTTTAGGCACACTACACATTCTTTGTCAGGTCTACGCGTTTCACCTTCAATGTGCATGCCTTCTGTCACTGCTTGCAGTTTCAGTAAATTCTCGTAATTACAATGACCCATGATCTCATGCCATGTCTGAATATCGTGTCACATTATACATATAATAATAATAATAATAATGGATTGGATTTATATAGCGCTCTTCATGACACCCCAGTGACCCCAGATCGCTTACAGAGTCCATTATTCGTTCATACACAGTCATACCGGTGGTGGTAAGCTACAATTGCAGCCAGAGCTGCCCTAAGGCAGACTCACGGAAGCGTGGCGAATAATCATCGCCTATGGCCCCTCCGACCACCACCAACATTCATTCACATGCATACACATTCATACGAGGCAAGTAGGTTAAGTGTCTTGCCCAAGGACACAACGGCAGTGGGATGGACTTGAGTGGGATTCGAACCACCAACCCTTCGATCATTGGACGACCCGCTCTACCCCTGAGCCACGCCGCCCCACAAACATATCATTATTATTACACTTGTCGTTGTCATTACACTCTGTTTGTAGATAATACATTCTCTTGTACACCTCTATGTTAAATCGCGTACCGTCAGGCTCTACAAGAACATCTTTACCTTCATTGAAGAACACTTTGGCACCGTTCGCAGTAGCAGATTTGACAGAGAATAGTTCTTGTGGGAACGAGGGTATGTAGAGAGCGTTCTTTAACGTCACTGTACACCGGCGCCCCTCACTGTCTATGAGGCATACCTGTGCGTCTCCTCTCCCTTGCGCCAACCCGTAGGTACGCTTCCCGTCTGCCAGCTCCATGCTGTGTCTCTCCGGGTCTAAGGTGTTGTCAAAGTTCTTGAATCGATTCCTGTCGTTGATGACGTGGGACGACGCACCTGTGTCCACGATCAGTCCCTTCCTTTGGGCCTGCTGCAGCTGCGTTGGCTGGGTGACGTACGCTGTCTGCGCCCCGAAGATGAAGTCCTCTTGTCCCGCTACTCTCCGGGCGTCGTCTCGACTCATCTCACGTCCACCGTCGTCGTCATCTTGTCCACAGCCACCATCTTGTCCATGGCGTACCATGCACTCTGGTCGCGTTTCTTTCTGCACACTTTGTCTGTGTGCCCCGTGGATTTGCAGAAGCTACACCACACAGTCTTTGTGCAGTTATCTTTCCGATGCCCTTTTTCTCCACATCGCCAACATGCCAGCTCCGTCGTGGGCCTGGTCTTCTCTCTCGGCGTCGCCCGGGCCTTCAGCACACGGCTGGGTGGGTATCTTCTGAGGCCTAAGAATTTCGCAACTTGGCCTTGAACTCTCCCAGCGACATGTCCGCTGAACCGTGTGTTACCAGTAGTGTGAACGGTTTGTACAGCTCCGGTAGTCCTCTCATAACCATCGCCATCATTAGTCCATCGCTTGGTGCTTCTCCTGCACTCTTAAACGCCGTAATGATCTGCTCAGCTCTGATGACGTATTCGGTCACAGTCTCGGTGTACCCCTTCTTCAGCGCTGTTAGTGTTATGTAGAGGGATACGATTCGGGGTCTTCCCTGTCCGATATAATGTTCTCTCAACACTTTCAGGCTTTCTCTGCCTTTGTCCTTAGTGTCGCGGAATATCAGCCCCAACTCAAGCTTGTGTCGTCTAGCAGTGGTGCTAACTCACATTATGCGTCGGCATTACGCTTGTTGTCCAGGGCTCGCGCGGCCGCCGTTACTTCTCCCGTGGGGGCCGTCAAGATCGTTGTATTCAGTCCCACACCGTGCATGCAGCACAACATGTGCTCTTCCCAGAGCTCATAGTCCTCTGCTCTTCCGTTGAACGAGGGCCATTTGTTCTTTCCTTTGGTCGCCATCCTCTTTTTGATGGTAGGCGTAGCTTTAGCTCCTGTTGGCTTAGCCTTTAGCCACGCGGTGCTCCCGGTGCTAACCTAGCCTATACTTCAGCTAAACTTGCTACCCTTATTATTTCGCCCCTGCGTGATCTGGGCCCATAACCTGTTGACAGAGTCACTTATGGGGCGACAATAAGTTGGTCATGATGACAAGGTCTTCTCACTTAGCCATTCATCTGTGTGGTTTATTATCACATTGCACCCAACAGTACATGAGACCTTCTCTCAGTGAGAGGTAGATGGGAAGAGAAAGAGGGGGAGTTGACATCCTTTTATACCTCTTACCTGGCGCCAGCATTAATAGCTCCGCCTATAGCACCCTCTTGTGGAAACAGTTAGACAGTTACATGCAATCGTACACATCACATAACTTTAACAGTTAACACTCCCTGCTGGTCCTTTTCATGCACCGTAACCGTTTATCGTGACACTGACAGTGTCATGCAGTGGACCAGCGTGTGTATTTCAAGCATGGGGGCATGATATACATAGGGTTGCCCCGGCAGTTTAGTTACGCCAGATAACAACCAGACAATGTGCAATGTCTTATATTATAGCCTATTATTGCCAAGACAGTTCTCCTCGGCGGCAGGCTGATTAAAAGCGGAAAGAAACATAAAGTAATAGAACTGTGTAATTTCCTAGAGAGTTACAGGGATACAGACACTTGTAAATCCTCTTGGAAAAAAAACAAAACAACTTTGGTCCATTGAGGAAGTGCACTTGCTGTGTTTTAAGCTTCCATTGCCTTTGACAGCCAGAGGGTAAAAGCCCCTCAAGATTATGAGATTAGCTGAGAGGGACTTTTAATTGGCCAAATATTTCCATTTTACCATCCCTCTTAAAGGTTTAGTGACTCCTCCATTACATAAGAATTTCCGAGGAGATATTTTCTCTATTCAAAATAATAGCTGAGATGACACCTATATGAAATGGAGTTGTATTTATTTATTATTATTATTATTATTATTATTATTATTATTATTATTATTATTATTATTATTATTATTATTATTATTATTATTATTATTATTATTATTATTATTATTATTATCATTGATCATTATTGTTATATATTTTTGTTAATTTAACACACATTAAGTAATTGAACCCTTCAGATGAAAGTCCATTTTGAAAATCTTTGAAGAGTCAATATAGGCCTACTCACAGTGAAATGGGCCATTAAATGGCGATTGGAATGTACTGGACATGTACTGATACCTGACCCAAAACCAAAACGGACTACTATGGGGTGAAAATGCCCAGATACTGTATGATTCTGTTTTAAGGATTACAACAATCAGTATGCTTGAAGGGACATACGTGTAGCCTATGCTCTCAAGTGTGGGATAATTGCCCTTGTAGACTTTGGTAACGCTAATACTTTTGAAGGCTTACCTCGTCAAAACATCTACAACGTGTACTGTATACATCTCTGTCTGTATCTGGTGTGCGTGTGTGTGTGCATGCGCGTGTGTGTGTGTGCATGCGCGCGTGTGTGTGCATGCGCGCGTGTGTGTATTTGTATGCGTGCATGCATGTGAGTCTGAGATGAGATCCAGTTGCAGTTGCTCACCAAGCTCCCTGACCCCCATATTGGCTATTGAGAGTTGAAGACATCCCCCTTCTGCTAACCACCATGTGATTTTATGCTATGAATTACACATATAACGTTTGCCTATTTAAATGGTAATTTTGAATCAAGAAAAGTCAAGAAAGTTGATCGAATCGCAGGGGTCATATGTTCCCCGGGTTCTATGTTCCCCGCTTTAAAAAAAAGAAAGGGTCCTATGTTCCCCGCTCCCGAAATAAAGGTTCTATGTTCCCCGGTCCCGCACGTTCCCGAACACTCCCGAACAAGGCTCTATGTTCCCCGCAGCTCGCCACCAAGCCACCAAGGCTGCCCGTTAGCTAACATTATCAATAGCTCCTGATGCTTTACCGTAACGTTAGCTAGCTCACAATTACACATTTAAATTGACAAACATCATTATGTGTAATTCATTGCACAATTCAAAAAAACATTTGTCTCTCGCTGGTAACTACCGTTTATATTTTTTCCTGAAATAGGGTCCAGTGGAAGGGGAGAGACTTCGAGTCATGTTGAGTCACTTGACATATTCCTGTTCTATGACTGACAGCTGTGCGCACACTGCACAGGGCAACTGAGATACTTACTGAGGCTCAGGCAAAGACTTGAGGAGTATCTTGATTTCTGTTTCTTTTGTTCTTTGAGGCAACCCCTCATTGTGCTAAATTGGATTGCTTTTTTTTCCAGACACAACTTCAATGTGCTTAGTATTCTCAAAGGGAGGCCAAACCAAACCAACCGTGAGAGTGAGAGGTCGCCTCTGTTAAAATTCTCCCAGGACGACAGGTAGGTCATTCAACACACAGTCAGGTACTATCCTAGTTTAAAATAAAATAAAAAGTTGAGATGTAATCAGATATTGTCCAATGAAGCAATAGCATAAACACAATAAATTCCACTATGGTACTGTATCTATGTTATATTTATCGCAGTCATGTAATGTCATATAATATGAAATTACATTATTTGATAAGATGATACAACTCAGAACATTACTTGACTACCCCATTCACAAAGAATCAATTGCCCTATCTCAAACCCCTGCTTGGGAAGCGGCAGTTGTGATTGGAGGATCAAGAAAAGAGGACAGGGCTTGAGATAGGTAAATTTGCAATTGTGCACAACTTGTGATGAAATTCCGATTGTATGGTTGGTGTTCCCCCTTTTTTCCTAGATATGTTAAGTGGTTTTCTCCCAACATCAAGATCATCCAAGACACAGATGTGCTTGTAAATCAACCTCCAATTGCTTGGAGATGTCTTGCTTCTGTGATGATTTATTTAAAAAAAGATTTAAACAACAATGTTTTCATTTCAGTTCGACATACATGAGCCTGCATGACCCCAAGTTTATGGGTGGACTGGAAGGGCCCTGGCAGAGCAGCGCTATGGAACTGGAGACGCGGTTTCGCCTGGGGAGCGAGCTCACCAACCTGTCCCTGTCTCGCTCGAGCTCCTCCGAGAAGAACGACCCGCTGGACAACCTCAACCTGAATGTCAAACTCACCAGAGGCCTACGGTGAGTTCCTTGTCGACCTACCTCAAACCCGCCCTCTTTTCTTGATCCTCTAATCACAAGCACCTCCAATCGCAAGAACCTTTCACATAATGCTAACCTCGTTCCCAGTTTTATCTCCTCCGTGAGATAAAGCCTAGTAAAGAACTACTGCCGAAAGTGTGTATGGGGTAGAATTTCCGGTACTTCCCCTGGAAGCTGCCTCCGAACGGACCAAACTTTTCCCGAATCCTGTCGGCAAACAAGCTAGAACGTCCCGGTCATGTAGTAAATTCTTATGAGGAAATATTGTGCACTTCACACGTTTCTATAATTGTTTTGTCGAAACCGAAAAGCCTGTAGCCTGTAGGCCTACTTCCTGTACTTCCGTTTACACACTTTAGGAGGCATATCTTTACCAGCCTAACATAATGCTGACATTGCAGAAGCTCATCGTTGATAACAAAGATTGCAATATAGCTTTGGGGAAATGTTACTCATACTGTATTATATTGTAAGATAACATTAATTTCACTACCGTTATTATTACTGTTATATTCACAAAATGTTCTACCTTTCAGATGTTTCTTCAACATCTCCAGAATTGGCTGTGTCTTTGTCCTTGTTGTTCTCAGTAGTGTAAGTAGATCACCAATGGTATTTCATGTATCACTGTTTGGCACCCTTTGCAAAGATGAACAGACACAAATATCTGTAAAATTCAACGACAAGAAGAAATATACTGCAGTATGTTCTGTGCAAATAACATACTTATGCAAATATTCAAAGGCGTCTGAATACAACTTATCCTACAAAAGAAGCTTGTTTGAATTATTGGCACCTTTTGTTGCCAAGCTAATCAAAGTCATCCCAAGCTTATGAAGCTTGTCTGAATTATTGGCACATTTTGTCGCCAAGCTAATCAAAGTCCTTCTAAGCGTGTTGTTTCTGTAAGAGACAGCGTTAGTACTGCAGCTGGATGTCACAGCCGTGACAGTTTCACACAGAATCAATCTAATTGCTTCAAATATTACCCATTTACATTTTGAGGCTATTTCACAGTTTTTACCACCAAGTCTTGCATTTCAATAAATCACACTGAGCTTCTAGGCATGTATCAAGAAACATAGTGTATTATAAAAAAAAATAGTGTACCGGGTGTCTTGTGATCTTATGAAAGTCATAATTGGTAGCAATTATGCAGAATTTGTAAATGAAATGTAAAAGAACAAACAGCCTCCCCATGATTGTAAAAATCAGAATCAGAATGTATTGCCAACTACGTTTGCACAGTACAAGGAATTTGTCTTGGTGCATACTATAACCACAGAGAAAAGTAAGAAAGTAGAAAAAAAAACACATCAATATTGTTCATGAGGCTCGCTGCAGACGGGAAGAAACTCTTGTGGTGTGAGGGTTTGGTCCTGATGGACAGCAGCCTCTTGCCAGAGGGCGTGGGAGTGGGGCCCTACAGGTCCTGGAGAGATGGCAGATTGCAGCCAATCACTGTCCCAATGATACGCTGCAGTCTGCCCTTGTCCTCGGCAGTGGCCCGCAGCGTATCAGATGGCGATAGAGGAGGTGATGAATGATGGACTCAATGATGGCGGTATGGAATTGCACCATCATCGTCTCTCTGGCAGTTTGAAGTTCCTCAGCTGCCACAGGATGTACAGGAAGTCCTCTGTTGTGCGTGTTTAGTGATGGAGCTGATGTTCAGCTCCCACTTGAGGTCCTGGGAGATGACAGTGTCCAGGAAGAAACTCAGCAGTGTCGATTGGGGAGTCTCTCAGGGCGAGGGTGAAAAGTGGGGCTGGGTTCTTCCTGAAGTCCACAACCATCTCCACTGTCTTTAGTGACTTGAGCTCTAAGTTGTTCAGTCCACACCAGGACACCAGGCAGTAAATCTCCCACCCCCAAAATGATTTCAACAACCATTGAAAGGTGATAAATAATTGCGAGAATAATTTTTTTAACCATGAATAATTGCCTCTGAATAAATAAATAACATTTTTGGAGAACGCTTTTATTTTGGAACTGTTCATCTTTACCAATGGTACCAGTCATTGGAATAACGTGCAGGGGTCTTTATGGAACAAACAAAAATACATTGATATATGGGTTCTGCTTTCAGTTGTTCTTCAGCATGTATCCAGACAGAGACAATCCCTGGAGGATGTTGGCCGTCTCACCAACACAGAGCTTCTGTATCCTTTCCTTCCGTCTGTTCTGTTCAAGGCAACACCTATTAATCCCAATAGTTCTCAAAGGTTTCTTTTAGAAGACACACACGTTTAAGAGATGTCCACATGACCACAAAGTAAGGATTCCTGAGTATTTACAATGTACTGCCGTTTTCTCTTTAGATATGGAACAAAACATTATGTTTATCTATTATGTTTATATCCAAATGAACCTACTGTATGTGATGATATCAGTTCCAAACCAGAAAATGTACTCTTATTCCAAGGAAATCATCCTGGCTACTGTGACAATTACCTTTTCTATCTTCTCCAATCTTTTATGGTGCTGTACATCGCTGGGGCATTTAGATTAGGGGGTGGGTTAAATTATTCTATTTGTTTTGGTTCTGGGAGACAGTAGAGCATGTTCACTGATACAAATGGATCTGTCCAAGGACATAGACATAACAATTAGAAAAATGTAAGTAAAGCTCAAATAGCGTATTTTCTATGTGAATGCACCATTTAAAGTGCAAATACATTCAATACATCAACATACACTTTTCTTGACAGTTCGTGTCCCACAGCAATGAACCTGACAAATTTCCGCGACAACGCGTTACTAAGGCTACAAGTGGGCGGGCCTTTCACAGAAGGGATGATTGACCTGACCAATCCGGAATACATATTGATCCAGGTAGAGCAGACTGAGGAGGAGGGGCCCCGGAGAAGGAGAGCTCAGCAGGTGAGATTCCCTAACAGTCGGATTTGAGATCAGCAGCATTACATTTGACTTCTTTCATTTCTATTGTATGTGGTATGTAATGTAGTTCAAATGTTGTTGTGTTGATAGAGCTCTGCAGTGCCCAGCCCCCTCTCAGGTTCCAGAGTTTTTTTCTTCTCTCTACTCCTCTTTAGCCTCGGATGAAAATGAAGATTAGCCACAGTCATTTTTTACAATGCAACAACTCATAGAATGTATTAAAAAGTTGCAGTTTTGTCCTTGTTCAATTCAGGAACCAGCTATTAAGGGTAGTTACCCCAGTTAAATCCTTTCATCCTATGTGAATGAAGCGTTACACACTGAATTTGAACATAAAATAAAGAATCTTGTGTATTATGACTTTTATATTCTTTTATATTTCGTTATTAACATTAGCTACTGTAATATAAACAATTAAATCTGCATGTTAGTTAGACCACTTCCCCCGCTCAATGTATTAAAGGGATAGTTTTGATTGTTGGACATTAAATGGTATGGGATACTTGCTACAAGTTACTAGTAGTGTAGTTGATGTAATACCATTAGTTTACTCACTGAGTTCCGTGGTCGGAGTTCTGGCCCAGCCGCAGGAAGTGTCAGACCAAAAAAAAATTTAATCTGCACCTAAACTTTTTGGAATGTGGCCCAGTGTGTCACGGCTTCAAGCGGCTGGGCCATGTTCTGATATTCCAACATTAGATTAGATTGTACTTTATTATCATTATATTGCATACAACGAGTTTTTGGGACTCAAACTTAAGGTGCAGTAGTGGGAAAAAAATCACACAGGTAATAAAAGAGAAACATAAAATACTATACAGAACATAAAATAATATACAAGAAACATAAAATACTATACAGAAACATAAGATAATAATAATAAACAATGTTACAATACAATATACAAAATAACAGTGTCAGACGGTAGTGGGTATTGCACTGTGTATATTGCACTTGGGGGATAGGATGTTGCACAGTGTGGGAGGAGGGGGAAGGGGTGAGTTATTGGTGCATATTGGAGTTCAAGGTGGTGATGGCTCTGGGGAAGAAACTGTCTCTGAGCCGGTTTGTTCTGGCTCTGATGCACCTGTAACGCCTGCATTGTTCATATCCAGCCAAAATCGACGAAAATGTAAACCCTAAACATGAATGTTCACACTATGTTAATTTCATATTTAACTGCCCTATAATCTCTGACAACTCTGGGTGCTTAACGGTGCTATAGATCAGGGGTTCCCAAACTTTTCAGGCCGGGGCCCAGAAAATAAGGTGTCAGAGAGCCGCGGCCCAATGCACATCGTCTGGCTTTTTTTTTTTTTTTTTTGCCAGGCGACCGATTTTTTAAGCCAAATATCACTTCAATCCTATTAAGTTAGTTCAAGTTAGTTATTCATTTATATGTGCTATTTATGAGAGGGCTAACTTGTTGCAAAATAATAATGATAATAATAATAGCCTCATTAAAATACTATTGTTGCTTCGGTTGTTTTCAGCGTTTTATGTCCATAATCTGTTATTTAGTTTGAAATGTTCGTTGAAATAAGTAGATTTTTCGTTTTTGTTTATTTATTAAGTTAATATAAAACCATATAGTCACATTTTAGAATACAATAGAATAGAATTTTAGAATACAACTAGAAACACTGTTCTGGCCTGCTTCTAAGTTCAGTGGCCTGACAAAAAAAATTAAAATTAAAAAATTAAAAATTAAAAAATTAAAAATAAAAAAAATATTTTTTTTATTTTTTTTTATTTTTTTTATATATTTTTTTAATCATCTCGCGGCCCACCAGTGGCTGCTCGCGGCCCACCTTTGGGTCGCGACCCCGACTTTGGGAACCACTGCTAGATAACAGTCAGCCACTAGATGTCACACTACAGCACCAGCATGTCATTTATCCAATCAGGTGCAGGGGAAATGAGAAGTACGGAGGGGATACATGCACACAACATCTCAACAGCAACATTAATTTTGGACCCACAACTATTTTTTAAATGAGAAATTCATGAATACTTTCGGGGGGGGGGGGCAATTCTGCACCTTTCTAAAAGATATGTGGATGTATTATGTATATAAAAAAAGAGATTGCTCTACATAAAATGTTTATCTATAACACCTTTAACAGTTTCAAATCACCATTTCACCAGATGCTGCGGCTACAGAGATAGTGGAACCAGAGGGAATGCTGAGCTATTTTCAAATGGCACTCATTATTCTTTTGTTTATGAACAGGTGATTTATAATTGGACCATACCTCTACATAATGAACGAAGTGAACAGATACTGACGACAAAAACATTTGAGATGATCAGCAGGTACAGTATTCTTAACTCATGAGTTATGTGTCTCCCTCTGAAACTGATGTGTTTACCATGAAGTGCCTTAACCTCATAAGCCCTAGCCATATTTGTAACAAAGTAAATGGAAGATTGCTCCTCTTCCACTTCTATTTGCATGTTCTTGGTATCTAGGGACATCTATAGTACTGAATTTTGCCATCCGGACACATGCAATTTGAAATATGAATATAGAATATAATTTTATGATATGATATGATATGATACATTTATTTATATTGAATATTGAATATAGAATATCAGGCCTATAAAATACCTTATTATGGCCAAGTCATACATCTATGGATCGGGCCAAATCTCCTCTTTCCAATGGATCTAGTCTGGATTTAGTACCACCAAGTGCCCGTTACAGGACAGCAAAGACTGTGAATGAAATCTACTGAAAGTACAGTTACTTTTGTATAATGTACATAGTGCCGCCATTTTTCACCGGATTGCGACACGTTTTTTTCCTAGATGACAGAAAGGTAAAGAAACAATATCAGTTGTATTGTATGGCAATAACATTGATGTTTGTTCGACCCATGAGATATAAACACGAAAATCACAACAGAAAAATATCTACAATGATTTCATGAGTGCTTCTTCTTCTCGCGTCTAAATCGTCCACTAATAACATACGGTTATCCTATAACCATAGTTATATGAGTATAGCGAGCGCTCTGCACTCAAGTGGAACATATCCCATAGCCAGTCTAATACTGAATAAATTTCTTCACATGTACACACCCATCCGCCTGGCCACACCCCCATCCGCTCCTCTACATAAGCGGGGATGTGGCCATACTAACAGCTCCTTCCCAAGTCTTTCACCACCGAAGGCGAAGAGTCAAGACCACGGGGTCCTCAGTGAGTCAGCGCAGAGTGCTCACTATACTCATATAACTATGGTTATAGGATAACCGTATGTTATATATCGTATAGCTTACGCTCTGCGCTCAAGTGGAACACAGGAGCTGAGCAGAGCGGAAGCTCGAAAAATGTACCCGCTGAGGCCCCCCACAACCATCAGAACTGGGGAGGACCCGAGCCCCCGGACCCCCGTAGTGGAGGACGGGAGGGAATCGGATCCGACTGTGCGAAGAGGGTTTAGCAACTCAAACGCACAGGGTGAGCAGATCGTGGGACTTACCTTCCCACAGAAGAACCCACGACTACACAGGCGCGCAACCCACATGCCACTAGGGAACGAACGGGAAGAAAAAAAGAACCTAACCCTGTGGCAAGGCCGTAGCAGTGGAGCGCGAAGGAGGACCCAGCCCCAGGAAGGGTCAGGACCCCCCGGAAAAAGGGGGCCTGGTGAGACCAACGACGCTGCAGCATCGAGACCCCACCAGGCGGTCACCAGTGACACCACCCCCCACATCGCCAGCGTATCGGACAGGGCCCATCCAAGAGCAGGCCCTTCCCCCCTACAGCACGCCGCCCTGAAGCCCTCAAGAGGCTAGACCCCCACAGGGGGACCAGGCAGTGCACCGGGGAGACAACCCCCAAAGAGGTTGATCCCTCAATCCAGGCAACAGGCCAGAAGGACTCGACCTGTGCCTGGAGCACTGCGGACTAGACAGGCGCCTAAGGGGTCTGCTGAAAACAGCACCCCGGCGGAAGGGGTGTTCGGTATGCTGTGCACCATGTCGCAGCCTCCACAAAAAAACCCGACCCTCTAGAGCAGGGGTAGGCAACCCTAGGCACGCGTGCCGGCCAAGAGACACAGATATGGGTCCCATATGATACGTCTGAGGGAAACACCCCTGTCAACCCTGCTCTGTATAAAAGAGAGGAGACAGGGAACCCCCAGAGACTTCCCACGTGAGTAACAATTTGAAAAGATATATGTAACATTGAGCTACGTGACCAAAAGCTCAAGACATATGCAACAGAGCGCAGAGCAGAACACTTTTGTTTAAGTTCACACGCACCGCAAAACCCATCTTGACAACAACAGAGGTCCACAACATGGAGCCTGAAAAGAACTCACGGAAGTCTCACAACCAATAGAAACGCGCCCAGTGACGTACTCTATGGCGGGGGGAATTCCATGACCCACCTGGCCAAATATGGCGTGGGACCAGGGAACTCCCACCCCCCCCCTCCTCTCCCCTACCCTGTGACGCGCTGACCAAACAGTGCGACAGGAAGCCCGAAGGACAGGAGGCCCAACCCCCTGACCAATCAGAAAAAAAGGGGGAGGGAGGTTTATCAGTTCACCCCCTCATGACCCCACACCCCGGATACGATGAAAAACAACCAGCAGCGATGATACCCGCGTAGCCAGCATGCTACATGAAAAGCGTATATCCACAAGGATAAGCTAAACCAATGCACGCCAGCCACAGACGATAACTCGTTTGCGAACAGGTTTTATATACAAGGCTTTAGGCTCATGTGCGAAACACGTCACAGTGTTTTATGTCTAAGAACTAACACATACGTTTAAGAGAGGGTCAAGACCTCGGTACAAGCTACATACGAGCACTTCTGTAGGCTAACACTCTAACCAAGTTGTGGACTCGATGCCATGTTTCCAATGTAACAGAATACACACAACCCCCTCAGATAAAACGGTAAAATTTACCACTATAAGAAGAACACAGTCTTCTTCATGATGAGGGAAGACAAGTCTTTCGACCGAGTGCTAGCCACAGGCCTTGCCAAGCACACATATATATAGCGACCAGAACGATTTATAAGAAAACTGTCCTACTCACTTAAACAACACACAGGGGAGAGTCACTAGCGGCGCCCCGCAGGGACGGTTCTGGGGCGCCTGGTCACGTTGATCTCTACCGTCACCTCCGGGCGTGGGGCGGCTGGCTGCGGCGGACGAGGCACTCCCTCCACTCCTGGCCTTCTTGGACGAAGGCCCAGCAGCGGCGGCGGTGGTGGCGGTGGCAACGGTCGCGGGCCTCTGCCGGCGTTGTTTCCGTCGGCCATCACCGGTGGCATCGGGTCGGGGGAAATGGGGTTGGAGCACAGCGCGCTCCTCCTCCATCTCTCTGCAGGCAGCCGTCATCTGCTGCATGGCCGACCCGAAGAGCCCAGCATCGGAGAGGGGGGCCGTGAGCAGGGGAATCCTCTTCTGTTCCCGGCACCCTCACCTGCTCCAGCCAAAGGTGGCGCTGGGACAGAGTGGCCAGGGCGTGCCCCTTCCCGGCGGCTATCGCCTGCAGCTGGGTAAGGTGCAGGATGGCTCCAGCCGCCTGGGCATGAAGGTACTGTTGATGGTCGTCCAATACCGACCCGCCTGCCATCATCCCCGACATGTAGCACGCTAGCTGCGCAATGTTGGACGTCGCAGCTAGGCTCTGAGTCGCGGCGATGTACGCCTGGTCACTCCAGTTAGCCATCTTCCTAGCCGATTTCCCTTGGTGAACCGGCTTCCGCAACGGCTCCCACACCACTTCGGGACAAAGAATGGATGTCATCGGGCTATCAAGCCGAGGCACCCCGTCCTTTAGTCCCTGGACCAAACCCGCCACCCGCGTGACTGGCACGTAGGCAGGAGTAAGGCCAGTGATGCGGGAGATTACCTGTCCCTGTTTCAGGCCTCCATTGACGGGAAGAATTGGCAGACAACGCCCGTCTCTCTCACAGGACGACGTTGCCAGAGATGACCTATCATGTCATCAGGAACAGGTGCTGGCAGAGGCTGCGGCAACGCCATGCCATTAGCGGCTGCGGCGGCCGCCATGAGCTCGGGGAACAAGGCACGCAACTCCCCTTGCGCACCTCCCTCCACGTCACCCGTGTCCCTCACGTACGGGCGCCACCATCCGACGCGGCAGATAGCTGGGCATCTTGTCTCAGGGTCAGAGGTTCTAACCCAACACCGGAGAACAAGGGACCCCAAGGAGACGCAACACTCCCTGCCACACCCCGAGGGGGAGAATGATACGAATCCATTGGGGCATCAAACAAGAGCGATCTCGCCCCCTCCATGTGATCCTCAGTTTCCATCGGAAACGGAGACAGGGCAAGAGCACTCTCATTCGGCACCAGCACATCCCCAAAGCCAGGCCGTTCGCCCCTGCAGCTCGCCGCCCTACGACGGGAGGGAGCAGAGGCGAAGAGCCTGCGTCGCAAATACCCAGGCACCAGAGGAGCCGTTGGCCTATCGGCCGACCATCCACTGGCGGGGGAACCAGGGCCGGAACCAGGTCATCTTAAGGGAGACGGCGGCTCAACGGCCCCTCGGAGAGGCAGACTCACCACCGGGTGCTGCTCGGGCGTATCTGACTGCCACGACTGTGGAGTCAGAGCAGCCCCACGACGCACGGCGGACGCGGCAATGGAGAAACGCTGGTGAAGGGTGACGTTGTGTGCGTTCGAACCCCCCGAAGGTGCAGACATTATGACTTAGCTTTTCTCGAAAATTGGCGAGAGAGAGAAAAAATAAGATACAATGTCCACGTAGCTCCTTTCCAACAACTATTTCGGCACTAAACTCAAGTGGTGTATACAGACACTTGTCGGTGGTGAAAATAGGGAAGGAGCTGTTAGTATGGCCACATCCCCGCTTATGTAGAGCAGGGGTTCCCAAACTTTTCAGGCCAGGACCCAGAAAATAAGGCGTCAGAGAGCCGCGGCCCAATGCACGGCCTTTTTTTTTTTGCCATGTGATCGATTTTTTAAGCCAAATATCACTTCAATCCTATTAAGTTAGTTCAAGTTAGTTATTCATTTATATGTGCTATTTATGAGAGGGCTAACTTGTTGCAAAATAATAATGATAATAATAATAGCCTCATTAAAATACTATTGTTGCTTCGGTTGTTTTCAGCGTTTTATGTGCATAATCTGTTATTTAGTTTGAAATGTTCGTTGAAATAAGTAGATCTTTTTGTTTTTGTTTATTTATTAAGTTAATATAAAACCATATAGTCACATTTTAGAATACAATAGAATAGAATACAACTAGAAACACTGTCCTGGCCTGCTTCTAAGTTCAGTGGCCTGACAAAAAAAAAAAAATAATATTGGAAATCATCTCGCGGCCCACCCGTGGCTGCTCGCGGCCCACCTTTGGGTCGCGACCCCGACTTTGGGAACCACTGATGTAGAGGAGCGCATGGGGGTGTGGCCAGGCGGATGGGTGTGTACATGTGAAGAAATGTATTCAGTATTAGACTGGCTATGGGATATGTTCCACTTGAGCGCAGAGCGTAAGCTATACGATATATAACACTTAAAATATACACTTTGACTGCTGTTTTGGTAGGGTTAGGGCAGTGTTTCTCAAAGTGGGGGGCGCGCCCCCCAGGGGGGGCGCAGAGGCATGACAGGGGAGGCCTTGAGATTTTTTTTTTTTTTTTTTTTTATTACAGAAAATTATCACTAAAGTGCTATCTGTTGCAGCTGCACTGTTCTCCATGAAAATACCATATTTGGATAAGTTTGACCATTTCTCAAAATCTGAAAATCATTATTTAATAAAACACAGAAAAGGATCACCAAGTTACTCTCGATAAAAAAAAATTTACAGACAACATTGAGACAAAGCTTCCTGACACATCTCCATCCAAACTCTTGGAAGAACTCATTGAAATCTCATCTGATACCACCTGGAGAGCTAGTTTCAGAGTGTGGTGCTGAGTACCAAGTATCTCATGATGCAGCAGTTAAGGTGTTGATACCATTCAGCACCACATATCTGTGTGAAGCTGGCTTTTCATCCATGACAGCTCTGAAAACAAAATATATAGCTTTTGCTCTGACGGTGCGCAGGCCATGGCAGGGAAAAGGAGGGGGCTACAGGCGCTCATCAAGGGGGTCTCGCCAAACGCGCAATGGACGCACTGTAAATTCACAGAGAGGCGCTAGCGTCAAGACAGCTTAGCCCTGAGCTGAATGAGGTTTTGACAGAAGTTATAAACGTGGTAAATTTCATCAAAACCCGACCCCTGAAAGCGCGCCTGTTCTCTGCGCTGTGTGAGGAGATGGGAGCTGACCATTCTGCAGTGCTGTTTCACAGCGAGGCAAGGTGGCTCTCGCGAGGGAAGGTGTTGTCAATTTGAAAGGTCACGATATTGGTGTTATTTCAATAAATTTAAACATGGCCCATTTCATGACTATTTTGTTGGGGCGAGGGGGGGGGGGGCAAGATACTTTGGTCCGCCAAAGGGGGGCCTGACAGAAAAAGTTTGAGAAGCACTGGGTTAGGGTCTTTACTCTTGGCTATTTGAAAAAGAAATGCAACATTACTTAATGCGGACTGTATTGATCTATTTATAACGTGAAATAAATCTACCGGGCTGATCGGGCTTAAGAGGTTAAGGGAGTGGGACTTAGTAGTATATTTTGTTTTTGCTTCACCGCCATCATCACTTTTGTAAGGAAGGGTTCTTACTATTTTATTATTATTATATAATAGTTCTCTAATCTTTTTTTGAAAGGCAACGAGTTTTACCTAGAACTAAAAAGGTATTTTTTTTTAAACCTAAACAAGTCGTTTTTTTTACGCAGTATAGATAGTCACATAAACAAAAGAATATTCTTAAACACTTAATGAGAGAACATTCAGCTCATTCTTGTCTGCCGTGCTGTTTCTCCCTCGTCAGTGAACCCATCTTCATCACAGTCCAGGCCTTCCTGCAGGAGCCCAGTGAGGTGGTCCCTCTCTCCATGACCCACCAGTCGCTCTACGTCAACGTGGAGACTCAAGTGGCCATCGCTGCAGCCATCTTGTCGGGGGTATATATCCTCATCATCTTTGAGGTAAATGGTTCTGAATTATCTCGGACAGCACAATGTGGTTTTGGGGGGGTGTGCGTTCACACAGTTCGTCACGGTTCGTTTTGACATAGTCCGAATCAAAAGTGAAATTGTTACTTTTGTTGCCATTTTTATTGGTTCGGTTATGGTTCACATTGCCAATTGACGAACGAACCAAACCTTCTAAACAAAGCCATATGATCACGCAGGTCAGACTTTTGTTGGACATAATTTTGAATTGTATACCTGCCAACATTGGGCTGTGAAAAAGGGGCTTCAAACTCACAGGCATATTTATTTCATTTTGGTAGTTTTGTCCTCATTCCTTTCGTCAGAGGCTGATTGTGCACAGGCACAGGAGATGCACGTTGACTCTGGGTTGCCAGGTTGTGCAGGAATAATTAAGAAATGTCTGTCAATGATTCAATCCAAACACTCCCTATATCCAAAGCAATAGCATCCTGTTTAAACTAGACTAGTTTGGATTACCCTCAGCTCAGAACTAAGCAAAATCTGCATATGGCTCGCTGATAACAAACTATCATTACACATGGGCAAAACAGAGTCCATTCTCTTCGGTTCAAATAACAAACTCAGCAAGACCGACGGCTTCTCAGTTACAGTGGGTGACAATATTGTCACAAGGAAAGAAGATATTACCTACCTGGGTTCCATCCTAGAGGCAAATCTTTCCTGTGACAAAATGGCATCCAATGTAATAAAAAAAGTCAACCAACGAACTCGTTTCTTGTACCGGATCTCCTCACTGGTAAACAAGAATACCCTGAAGACTCTAGCAGGAGCACTCATTCAAGGGTACTACGACTATGCTTGCACCTCATGGTACCAAAGCACCTCAAAGGCGCTAAAAACAAAATTACAAACATCTCAAAACAAACTGGTCAGACTACTGCTTGACCTTACTCCTAGAACCCACCTCACCCCTGCCCACTTTGACAACCTAGGATGGCTTAGAGTAGACGACAGAGTACAGCAACTTGCAATGGGCCTGGTCTACAAGATACACTACACGACCAAGGTACCCATGTACATGACTAAATACTTCCCAAAGGTCAGTGAATACCACGATCACAACACCAGAGGGAGCTCCACAAATCATGTTAAACCCAGATTCGGCTCAAACAAGGGACTAAACACGTTTCGCAATTATGCCACATCAATGTGGAACGCCCTACCCAAAGCTGTAAAGGAATGTGAATCACTACCCACTTTCAAAAACACTCTCAAAAAACACCTAAGGGAGACTGCAACTCGAAACTGGCCCCTGTAAATGTCCGAACACAACCCCCGCCAATGTACAGTAAATTACCAAGTATGGTCTTGTCAATAATCCAATGTACAGTGTTGTTTGTACAGTTGTACAGTGTCCCCCACCCACCCCTCCTACCCCCCCCCCCCCCCCCCAACCACCTCCAATGTACAGTCCCCACCCACCCCTCCTACCCAACCCCCCCCCCCCCCCCACACTCCTACCCACCCCCCCCCCCCCCCAACCACCTCCAATGTACAGTCCCACCCCCACCTACCCAATCCAATGTACAGTTTCTACGCCTAATGTATATACTCTTTTCTTTCTGGACTCTTTTTGTATCACAAATACAGTACTGTAATTGCAAATCTGGTATGTCATAAATGTATAGATGTAGCAGTACTGTCTATCTGTATGTCATGTATGTCATATATGTTACGATGAATTGGAAATGGGGGACCCTGGTGTAAACAAGTCGAAAGTCTTTCTCTGGTCTGCATCCCCTTAACAATTGTATGTATTGAGCTGTACTGCACTGTACCCATTCTGCAATCTGTTAATAAAGTTTTCATTCATTCATTCATTCATTCATTCATTCATTCATTCATTCATTCACCCAGTGTACACCTGCCGTCTATTTTAGTGCATTCCCTACTGAGCGTTATTGGTTTTAATTAGATGGACCAATCTCTCTGAAACTGACAAGAGGCAAACATGTTAAGCTATAGCAGGGTGGTGCGCCACCAAGGCCCTTCAACTCATACAGAACGCAGCGGCCCATCTGATCTCCAATCTACCAAAGTCAGCCCACATAACCCCAGGCTAATTTGACTAAAACACACCTAATATTTGAAATGAAAAAGAAAATATATATATATAAAAAGAACTAACCTTCTTACTGTCTTTTTCTATTATGTACTTTGCTACTATGTCTATACTACTATCTACTATGCACTATCCCTATACACTACTACCTAGTGTCTATATGATCTCCACTTACATCCAACATCAGTTCAGTAGGATCTCCACTTACATCCAACATCAGTTCAGTAGGATCTCCACTTACATCCAACATCAGTTCAGTAGGATCGCCACTTCCAGAAAAGTTATTTATGTCAATGTTTATTCACTTTCCTCCGTTACACTCAGGACCTATCAGGGCCTGGAACATACTACTGCAGCAGTTACACCAAAGTCATTCACCCTTAGTAGGCCTACCTTGTAATTAATTGTATGTCTACAAAATATATGATTAAAACGAATGACAATGGAGGCAGTCTGATTATGAGTAATTGCACTCCTTTACACACTAAAAAGTTTTTGTGTTATAAAGCCTCCCATAGTTATAAAGATTCCCAAGGTCCAGTGCCTATCACAGGAAATTACACTTTTTCTGTTGTGTTTTTCACATAGCCATTAGAAAGAAAGGATGACAGTATTGTCCTATTTTGTTCATTATCTAGAGAGATGAAATCTGACATTGAGCACTTTAAGTCTGTACGGTCTCTGTGAGATTACTCATCTTGAGTAACAGGACCCCGTTTTGAGTTTGAACAGTGCAGCAGGGTCAACAACACAGTGCGCAGGTACTTCATCAAATAGCATTACTGTATAATTAACAATAGCCAGCATTAAGGAACAATACAGATTTATTTCCTCTGACAATGCTTTTAACATAGTAGTTAAGTTGCCTAACGAGATGCAAAATGCAGTACGATCACTTTGATCCTCTTAGTCGTTCAGTTCTGTTCTTTTTTTCCACTTTCTCCAATCATCAGCTGTCCATTTTACTGAAGGCTTAGTGGAGCGAGTCCTTAGGGAAGGTAGAGGCTCTTCCTGATTACCGTAGCTCTACAATCCGATTGGTCATTTAGAGTAAAGAAAACAACTGAAAAAAACACGCGCACGCACACACACACACACACACACACACACACACACACACACACACACACACACACACACACACACACACACACACACACACACACACACACACACACACACACACACACACACACACACACACACACACACACACACACACACACACACACACACACACACACACACACACACACACACACACACACACACACACACACACACACACACACACACACACACACACACACACACACACACACACACACACACACACACACACACACACACACACACACACACACACACACACACACACACACACACACACACACACACACACACACACACACACACACACACACACACACACACACACACACACACACACACACACACACACACACACACACACCACACACACACCACACACACACACACACACACACACACACACACACACACACCACACACACACACACACACACACACACACACACACACACACACACACACACACACACACACACACACACACACACACACACACACACACACACACACACACACACACACACACACACACACACACACACACACACACACACACACACACACACACACACACACACACACACACACACACACACACACACACACACACACACACACACACACACACACACACACACACACACACACACACACACACACACACACACACACACACACACACACACACACACACACACACACACACACACACACACACACACACACACACACACACACACACACACACACACACACACACACACACACACACACACACACACACACACACACACACACACACACACACACACACACACACACACACACACACACACACACACACACACACACACACACACACACACACACACACACACACACACACACACACACACACACACACACACACACACACACACACACACACACACACACACACACACACACACACACACACACACACACACACACACACACACACACACACACACACACACACACACACACACACACACACACACACACACACACACACACACACACACACACACACACACACACACACACACACACACACACACACACACACACACACACACACACACACACACACACACACACACACACACACACACACACACACACACACACACACACACACACACACACACACACACACACACACACACACACACACACACACACACACACACACACACACACACACACACACACACACACACACACACACACACACACACACACACACACACACACACACACACACACACACACACACACACACACACACACACACACACACACACACACACACACACACACACACACACACACACACACACACACACACACACACACACACACACACACACACACACACACACACACACACACACACACACACACACACACACACACACACACACACACACACACACACACACACACACACACACACACACACACACACACACACACACACACACACACACACACACACACACACACACACACACACACACACACACACACACACACACACACACACACACACACACACACACACACACACACACACACACACACACACACACACACACACACACACACACACACACACACACACACACACACACACACACACACACACACACACACACACACACACACACACACACACACACACACACACACACACACACACACACACACACACACACACACACACACACACACACACACACACACACACACACACACACACACACACACACACACACACACATACACGCACAGAGAGAGAGATCTATTAGCGGCGCCCTCTGGACCCATCCATCTCTAATTCTCTACTATAAAGGTTCCAATCCGAGAGCCTTGAAGCTGCCTGCCACTTTTTCTCTCATTTCCCCACATTTGGACTTAAGCCATTATTCCGCTGAGTTACTTCATAGTAAAGCATTGTCAGAAGGTCATTAATGGCCCTTGGATACTGGTCGTTGACAAGAGTGCTAAAATTCCGGTGGCAAGAATTATGGGCAGAGCAGTAATTATACACAAAGTAAAACTTTAAAGGTACTATAATTCTCTGACTGGCTTAACATGTAGGCTACGGTGTGTGTGTGTGTGTGTGTCTGCCCCAGAACCCAAGTAGAAGAGCCCTACTGCACACACACGCACAAGCACACACACACACACACACACACGCACACACACACACACACACACACAGTATAGTGCTCTACTATACATCACAGTAGAGTGACCTATTTTCATGGCATTTATACCAATAAAATAAAGATGTCAGAGGAGCAGGGGGGGGGGGGGGGGGGGGTTCGTGGCTTTACTGCCTGATTACACACAGGCATGCTTATTGTAGGCCTCAATTATTTTTATTAATAATGGATGCATCGTACATGACTATGGTAGGAGATCCCCGCTTGATCAGGGTGGTCCCAAAGAGCACTGTTGAAATTGTCTGCAATACCTTTAGACAGTCAGCTCCTTATAGATGATCACACAGAGAATTAACTAATTACATGCCGTTGCTTGGAGGTCAGACCAACAACACCAACATCTCTTTGAGTTTCATCCACCAGCTTTGCCTTTGGCTCATTTCGCCTCTTTCATCGCTACTGTTTTAACCCCACAACTCCCAGCTGTCATTCGCTAATTAACACTTGAGTTAATCATGTAATTCTAAATTCTCTCTTGGAATACTACTCTCCTGGATGCTTTGTGAAGCTTGAGACGACTGTATCTACGGTTTCTCCATCGTTACGACAGATAATTCATATCTAATAACAGAGATATGACAGATAATATATATATTATATATATATATATATTATTTGTACTCCTGTTGGGGCCTCTTGGACCAGATCGACATGTTTTATCTGGCTAAATAAAGGTAAAATAAAATA
This sequence comes from Notolepis coatsorum, assembly GCF_963971535.1. NCBI lineage: Eukaryota > Metazoa > Chordata > Actinopteri > Aulopiformes > Paralepididae > Notolepis > Notolepis coatsorum. The sequence continues at coordinate 175,199,222 of NC_140166.1, read as the reverse complement.
AATAATGAATTAACTGCTTCTAAACATAGAGATACAGTTCAGACCGTCACTGGTAAGACCACGGCTCAAAGTTGTATTTATATACCGTACAATGTCGTTCCAAGTGCTTTGACCAGATTTAACATGTCCTATCTACTGTACTTAATTAGATGTCTAATTATGTAGTTAACACCAATTCCATCTTCCCCAGCAACTTCATTAGCCTATCAAGGACATCAACACTACAGAGAATCTAAAGGATATTTGTACAAGACACTATTGTACATCTATTGTACATCTATTTAGCATGACCTCAGTCAGGGTCTTTCTCTGAACCATCCCAAACTACAGTTACATAACTTTCATTCATCCCAACCTGAGGAATAACCGTCACAAATCTAAACATGGTGGTTATATTGTAGTTGTTCTCAACCAGAATAGTATAGTATAACTTGAGATTGTATAATATAGCATTGTATAGCAGTGTACATACAGTAAAGACCCAGTTCCTCATCCGTAGCTAACAGTGTATTGCACTACCACAGGACCATAGCATGTCCTACCATGCTCTGTAAATAACTCATGTGTACATATACCGATATGCCCTACTTTGTTTACTTGTTTTATTGCACAATGTCGTTCTATTGGATTCTTATTATATATTACTATTGTATTTGCACAATCGTTGCGGGCAAGACCCCCCGCATTTCATTGTATACTTGTATGCCGTGACAAATAAAACTCTTGACTTGACTTGACCAGGGGGTCCAAGATTTCGGTGGGTTGTGAAAGATACAAATACATCCTCATGTTTATAATCTTTGGTACAGATGCTTTATTCTGGTGAAATATGGAATATTTAAATATCTAAATTCCTCCTCCAATGATTAATCAGGTGAAATAGCTTGAAAATGGAAACTAATCGTGGTTCTTTGGTTTAAAAAAAAAAAGAAAAACGTTGCAAAAGGCATCCCTCTGTTTTTAGGGGTCAGGCATCAAAAAGGTTGAGAACCACTGCAGTATGAATCCAGCCTTTGAGGTGCCCTTGATTTCAAGCCCCGTCTTCAGTATTTCAGTCACAGGGTTCACTGAGGAGTCAATACCCCTCAAATCACAACTTCTCCTCAGATGTAATGAGGGCAGCTAACACCAAGTCACACCTAATTAAGGCAAAGAGGCGCTTGTCATTACCTGGCACCTAGCAGCCCCAAGTCCCGACCACCATTCCTCCGAGCCACCTTGCAATTATGACCTGTGCCGCACGTTGAAGCTGCCTGCCAATTACGGTTCCTGATGGAGTTTGTGTGTGTTTGTGTGTGTGTGTGTGTCTGGGGAGGGGAGGGGGGCAATTGGAGGGAGATATACAATTAAATACAACATATATGAATTATTATTAAATACAATCCTATTCCAGGCCATTCTCACATTTTAGAAAATGTCCAATATTAGAAAATAAAATGATAAATAAACATCAACCTGTCCCTGACCACAAAAACATCAACCCTCCCGATGCATTTGAGAGTCCCAAAACATCAAAATAAGACCTATATAAATCATGTTGCATTTTGAATATCTTGATGGTTGTCATTGAATGGTAACCATAACCTGTTATTTTTATTACCAATATGTCTTGCAAACGGAATACTATGAATTGTATCAATCGACACATCCTTTGAACTTTCAGATCGTCCACCGTACCTTGGCTGCCATGCTGGGCTCTCTGGCTGCTTTAGCTGCTCTGGCCATCATTGGTGATGTAAGACTGTTTGTACTGTTTTTCCATTCTGCAACATGTGACTGTTACTGTAGCTGTAGCGCCAGTTAGCTTTCAGGCCAGCTGCCAGGGCAAAAGTTATTATATTATAATAGTAAAAATTAATACACAGAACGGAGTGAAACATGTACATATGTTGTAAATGGTGCATTTATATAGGTTTTTTTTATTATCCAAAGCGCTTTACAATTTGTTCCTCACATTTACCCATTCACTCACACATTCATTCACACATTCACACACATTCACACACACATTCACACACACATTCACACACACATTCATTCACACATTCACACACCAATGGCTGAGGTAACCATGCAAGTTGCCAACCTGCTCATCTGGAGCAGTTAGGGCTTAAGTGTCTTGCTCAAGGACACTTCTACATGCTGCCGGGAGGAGCGGGAATCGAACTGGGAAGCTCCGGATTACTACACGACTGCTCTACCTCCCGAGCTACTGTTTCTTCCTATTCTACCTTTAAGAAAACTAAAATAAAAAAAAGCTGATTAATTTTTGCCACTCGGGCTATTTTATTATATTATATGAAATCAATAAGGCGTAACAATATTTCTATGTGTATATATTTAAAATATAGTTTCAGCACAGATGTCTCTATATATAATTTCTCCGGGTGAGAAAATCCGGATTACATTTTTTTTGTCTCTCACAGCGACCAAGTCTGGTGACCGTGGTGGAGTGGATTGACTACGAGACGCTGGCCCTTCTGTTTGGGATGGTGAGTGAGACTCGGACACGTTGATCAGATGTTCATTCATTTAAAAGACTTTCCTTTGATGAAGTCCTTTCGTAAGATCTTATGCAGAAAAACAGCCTGCCCTCAGAAACAACATCTGACTTGAAGGATAATTCTGGTTATCAATCTAGACTCAACCCCCGGTTTTGATAATTTGGCATCATAGGCTATACTGGTCGATTCTGACCACCATTTTGGCCTTGTCTCTCTTCCAAGATGGCTGCCTGTAACCCCTTCGAACTGCAGTCCAACAGGGCAACGGACAACAATGTTTTCTATTTATTTATTTTGAATTACTTTGAAAGCACATATTTTGCTGTTGAACTGCAGCCTGGATAGTTGTTGCCAGTAGAGGCAGAGAACATGGCTGCTTTTCAAAAAGAAAATGCCAAATGTTTGTGTAGTTGCAGAGAAGGTAAAACATTGTAAATGCATGATATTACTGTTCCACTGTGACCTGTTTACAAGACCCAGTAATAAGACATCAAATTGTTATATTTCTGTTGATATATTTCTCATATATCAACACATAGCAACTGTTGTGTATTCCAACATGGAAGATGAATGGTCATTCTAAACATTCTGTGCAAGGCCTCTATTCCTGTCCAGAGTCCGTAAAAACACGACTCCTTTGTGGTCGAATTGATGCGATTTTGGTCTGAATCAAGCAGTACGATGCCAGATGATACTGTAGCTGGCGGCATTTACAGTATAGTGTAATAAAACCCCCACTTATTTTAACATCTGAGCTCTATGTAGGCTCCTCCAAGCACCTCTGATGAACCCACTTAGCTCCTGTCTCTGAATTCGGTTTCTATGGAGGGAAGTCTTTAGTGATCTTGATGTTTTCAAAGCCTGTCTCCATGGAAACAAACACGACCAGTCAAGTTTGATATTTAAGCAATATCACACAAGAGGGAGCGCTGTTACTGTTGTGAAGGATCAGATTAAACCGAATATATATATTTATTTATGGATATATATTTAATAGTATTTGTATATCGTTTGATATCCCTTGTATATTCCTTGTACATATACACTGAATATCCCTTTAGTCTACTAACAGCCCATAATAGTTTCATTCTCTCATTGGACAAGAACTTGGGGCCAGCAGCCAAGCCCCTTGGTTCAAGTTCAATCGTGCCGACGAACATGTCGTTACTAGCCCGGTTCCGCGTAGGAATACGTCTGGCGAAATACGAATGGTACTATTTGTTCACAGCGCATATATATATGGCGCAAGTAAAGTAGAACTTTCTTTTAGTCCCTTAGCCCTTAGTTCTTTACCCTCCAACCTAGTGGCAAGACGTTAAGCCTCACCCACGATACACGTGTGGTGCAGTATGGTCAACTTGGCCTCAGAATGGCATTGAGACATCGTGTGGATTAATAGTTGAATTGTCATAGTTTGGCACTATACCGTCGAGTGGGACGTATTTCTATTAAGTTAATAATAGTCTATTATGTATGGTGCATCGTTCGGTTAGAGTTATACAGTGAGTAGTACCCCCATCGTTTCCTCGCGTTATCTAGAGTCTTAACCAGGCTGGGCAGACCACGTGTGGTGCTTTCATCCGAGGAGTTCTGGGCTAGGACGAGTGGACCTGCACATTGGATTACCTTACCCGGACGACGGCGAGCCCTACACGGCTTGGATTATCTACTTGCTTTGGGTGCTTTGATTTATGCCATGGATAACAGCCAACACTGGTGAGTGTTGGAACTACCCCCCGAGAGGAGTCCAGGTGAGACGGCGCTCTACCCCGAGTGAGGTCGCCTCACGTCTCTTCGTTGTGGACCGGCAGCTACCGTCTACAAGAGGGCCCAACTGTATTCATCTGTGGACCAAGGTTCTGTGGGCACCGTGTTCAGCACTCTGAATTCTCCCAAGAAATCGTTGGCCAGATGGGATATCGCCGGCGGCTCTCCTAACCCCCCCCCCCTACTGACTTACAACCAGCAGGACCCCCCTTTAGTATATCCAGCTATAATCATTAAGTACCATCGCTATAGTTCCCTAAAGAACCAGGTTGTATACTTGCTTCCTGCGTAACCAGAGATTGGACATTCAATGTTGATTTGCCTACGAATACTCATTTGCCTTACAAGTGCATTCAAATCATAAATGTCATTAAGTGAACGTTGTATATACCCTTTGCTATATATTAAATATTCGACTTATACATTTGTGTGGACTTGGTTTCATGGTGGGAAAGTGTTCATCATATCTATATCATGTACTGTGTGGCCAGTAGTTAAAGTACATAAAGCGGTAGTGGTTTAATGATACCATACTTATCAATACAGTCAGGGAATTGTACCCCTCAGTTACAGTTACTGTATAGTGAATAACAGCACAGCTGTGATTCAGTCGCAGGAGTGATATATACTGTATTTCCCAGTGCTGTTATACTGAATATCAGCACTCATGGAATGCTTTTTATCCAATCAAATGACTCGGTTGGAACTAATTGTTATATATATATATCAGAAGTCATTATGAAGCAAAAGGGACGAAACAAGCTCATAATGAAGTTCAAGTTCAAGTTCAAGTTGGTTTTTATTTGTCACGTATAAGGTACATTACAGTGAAATGCTTGGTTCTGTATGAGCCCCGGAGAATGTGCTTCATACAGTAAAAAAGTAAGTACATACATATATAGCTTATCATTTACATAAAACAATTGACAATTAGATTAATCAATCCTCGATAGGGGTGTAAAGGTACACATATCCGTACCGAACCGAACCGAACCGTTTCAGTGTGTACCGTACCCAGTGGTGCAGTCGTGGTCACACGCGGTTACACGCCGTGTTACCAGATCACTGAGGCAGAAGTACGCGCGATCGCGCACGGATGTGTACTCGCGTGTACACGCACACAAAAATGCGCTGTATCCATTCGTTGTGACTAAGTACCCGGCAACCGTTTTACATAACAAAAAGCGCAGGTAGACTAAGTGTCTGGGTGTTGGCTATCTGAATGCATCTCCCCCTTCATTCTGTGTGACACAGGCAGTGGAGGTGAATACTAATGTGGCTTGGAATTCGTGATGGGGGTCTACCTGCTTATGATATTGAATCAAGCCTCTGTGCTGCGCGCCAGCTTTCCACGCGCACATTCACACAAATAGAGAGCAAGAAGAGCTTGTATGATAGAAAGATTGCACTTGCGTATATGCGCTTGTGTGTGTGTGCGTGCGTGTGTATAAATCAGTTCTGTGCGCATGCACGTACCCGCGCGCGCACGTGGCGTGGCGTGTTACCAGTTCCCATATTACGACTGCACCACTGACCGTACCGTACCGAACAGCTGTGTAGTGTACCGAACAAATACAACGGTACTAACGAAATGCTTATTATTAGTAAAAAAAAAATACAAGTCGATTATTAATTTCAATATAGAATATTCGTTGACAGCCCTACAAGTACAATTACTGTAGTTACTGCACACTACATCACCCCTGGGTGGAACATGGAAAGCCAAACTTTCCCCCACTGTACCGAAAACCCGTACCGAACCTTGACTTCAAAACCGAGGTACGTACCGTACTGTGGTTTTTGTGTACCGTTACACCCCTAATCCTCGATTTTTAAACCATAATTGTGTGTTTTAGGCAGAACTTTCTTTTTCAGCACACTGATATCTTAACCATGCTTCACAGGATGTTTAGAATGCCCTATTTGTTGCCATGTTGGAAGAAACAACAGTTGCTATGTATTGTAGCGACCCTGGGATTGGGGCGATTGGTCAGCCGAGCTGTCACTCTGCACTCTGCCAACCTGGGGCTGGCGGCGACGCTATTGGTCGCGCGAGCCGGGGGTTGGCACTTGGCAGAGGGGAGGGGGCAAGGGCTGACCTGGGAAGTTCAGGTGCAGTCTACTAATTACAAGCAGAGGTGATGCACCCTGTCTTGTGTACGGAAAACATGCGGTTATCCGCATAGTTATATGAGTATAGCGAGCGTTCTGCGCTCTATGTGGAACATATCCCATAACAGCCTAAATACTGAATACATTTCTCCACATGTACATGTACACACCCATCCACCTGGCCACACCCCCATCCGCTCCTCTACATAAGCAGGGGTGTGGCCATACTAACAGCTCCTTCCCAAGTCTTTCACCACCGAAGGCGAAGACCCCGGCTCCTCAGTGAGTCCAGCGCAGAGCACAAGTCCTTCAGGGTACCAGAACAGATCTGCACCCCGGCGGACAACGGGTTAACTGACCTGGTCCGGCGCGACCAGAACCAGTCCTGTGTCCTAATCACGCCACCATCCCCAGTCCTAAGAGGGGGGCAGGTATGCGTGTCGATCTAAAACATCACAGAGGGCGCCACCAAGACGGTCAGAACTATAAAAGCACTGCGCCCGGTGGCCCACCCCAAAAGCGTGAGACCCCTCCGCAAATGCTTTGATCTATTCCGTTATCTTCCCCCAGAGATGAACGAGAATTCATCGAGACTAACCTAGTACACTGGCGCTCGGAAGAGACAAACTCCATCCTAGTTGCCCCATAAAAACGCTGTTTCAATGATGAGCAACCAAGGCGCGCAAGCCCATGCGTGGTTCCACACAGAAGCACCCAGGGCCAGCACTGTACACGTCGAGACCCAAAACATATCAATGGTAATTCTAACAAGAACCCAGATAACGTTCCCTCCAAGCCGCCTGGGAGAGCGGCAGGAAGCTGGCCAAGACACAGATATGGGTCCCATATGACGCATCCGAGGGAAAACACCCGTCAACCCTGCCCTGTATAAAAGAGAGGAGACAGGGAACCCCCAGAGAGACTTCCCACGTGAGTAATAATTGAAAAGATATATGTAACATTGAGCTACGTGACCAAGCTCAAGACATATGCAACAGAGCGCAGAGCAGAACTTCTTTTTAAGTTATCACGCACCACATAACTCATCTTGACAATAACAGAGGTCCACAACATGAGCCTGAAAAGAACTCACAGAAGTCTCACAACCAATAGAAACGCGCCCAGTGATGTACTCTATGGTGGGGGGAATTCCGTGACCCACCTGCCCAAATATGGTGTGGGACCAGGGAACTCCCTCCCCCCCCCCTCTCCCTACCCTGTGACGCGCTGACCCAACAGCGTGACAGGAAGCCCGAAGGACAGGAGGTCCAACCCCCTGACCAATCAGAAAAAAGGGGAGGGAGGGTTTATCAGTTCACCCCCTCATGATCCCTCACCCCTGATACGATGCAATGACAAAGCAGAGCCATGACACCAGTCATAGCGTGCTACATGAAGCGCATGTATACCTGTTCAAGGTAACAGCTTCACATAGACTCATGTGCGAACCTGCCACCTGAATTTTTACACCTTTACCCTAAAGGAAGAAAAAACACAGACCAAGAGAGGGGAAAAGGGCCCTGGTACAAGAGCTTACACATGTAACTTCTGTAGGCCAACACCTAACCCAGTTGTGGATCTTAAACGTGAAAACGATACACACAACCCTCCATGACAACAAAAAAAGGGCAAAAGTACACTCTCACCACTGTAAGAGGAACGCAGTTTTTCATGACAAGAGAAGACACAAGTCCTTGATTAAGTACTGGTCACAGGCCTTGAAGTCCACATGACAGCGACCAAACAATTTTCAGAAAGAAATTGTCTCTCTAAGCAAGAGCACAACCCCAGCAGAAGCTGAGGGATTACACTGTATCCCCAAAAACATAGTGAATCAACACACATCTTGTAAACAAAATCATGTTTGAGGGGAGGGGGGGGCCCAGGGGAAAACCAGGGAAAAACCCACCCCTCACCACCTTACCCCTGATACGACGCCAATGTGTAGAGTAAGCTTTACATCATGCACGCCAGCACAGCCGAATACCTTGTTTGAACAGGCACAGCCCTGCTTATGTGTGAAAAAAACCTTGCCACTTGTTATTGTCATCACAAGCTGAGAGAGGGACTCATCCCTCGATCACATGCCACTATGCACAGTATTGTAGGGTAACCCAGCCAGTTGTGGGCTCAGCCACGTTGTCTAACGTTACATGAACACACACAACTTCTCATCATACAACAAAAACCCAGTTCATTTTTAGGGGGAAGGAAGGAAGAGTGGGGTAATGTCCAATGGACATCTTACCTGCACCAACGAACGCAGGACGAAAGGCCGCAACATAGGTCTCCACGTTGACGAAAGGCCTCTCGCTGGTGGGGCAAAAAGAAGCTATGGCCGGAGCCTCGCTCCGGCGAGACGCCCCCCTCCTGCAGCCGGTCATGGTGCAGGCCCGACTACATTTTCTGTCAAAGATGATGTCGTAGTCAGAGTGCCAGGGCCTGCCATTCTCACGGCTAATGCCAATGGTTGTAGCACAAGCTAACAGCTAACTCTAGGCTAACTGATAGCATCAAGCTAACGTTCCCAGCCGAGTGAAAACGGGCAGCTAACGTCATAGCTAAACAGCTAACTGGCTAACAGTTAGCTCAACCCGGCTATCGCTAACCACTAGCTAACGCAGAAGCAAGCTAAGCGGCTACCACTGAAAACTGTACAACGTGAGAAAAGCAATACAGGCCAACACTTCAGACAGCCACTGTCTTCTCCTCTTCTCATCCGAAGAGAGAAGGGAAAAAGAAGGCAACACACGTCCCTCTTCAGAACGGTGTTTACCAAACACAGCGGTGCCGGCAACAAGTCCCTCGCGGACTATAGCCGACTTGAGCATGGAGATATTCTCATAATGAAACACCAAGCTCACCTCCCTCGCACCTTTTTTTTCTTTTTTTTTTAAAACAGGGCCAGCATGGCGACAGTGGGTATCCGTTTGTCCAGAGACCCGGGGAATTGAACCGCAGATTTGGAATCACGGTCCCAGGAAATGAGGAGCTCATGTTAACGTGTGCATCAAACCAGAACCCCCTCCACGCCGCTAAGTGGCAGCGAAAAAGGATACTAGCCTAGAGCCGGACCTTCGTAAGCTGTGTAGTTGTTCCCCCCACAACCAACACACCTGGCGCCCGCGTTGCAAAAACATCACCCACCCCAGAGAGGCCGTCAGCCCTCACACGGCAGAGCGCCTCCCAAGCAAAGTGTCCAACTGCAGAGCCGGAGGTAATGCCGGCGGGGATTGCTCAGCGACGCGAGCCCCTAATACGAAGCGCCGGTGGAAGTCAGAATGATCATCATTTTCTAGACACTCCGGTGGTGAAGACATTATCGCTGTATTTCCTCGAAAATAGTGAGAGAGAAAACAAAGATATAATGTCAACGCAGCTCCTTCTCTTCAACGTAGCTCCTTTCCAACAACTATTTCGGTCACTAAACTCAAGTGGTGTATACAGACACTTGTCGGTGGTGAAAATAGGGAAGGAACTGTTAGTATGGCCACACCCCTGCTTATGTAGAGGAGTGGATGGGGGTGTGGCCAGGCGGATGGGTGTGTACATGTACATGTGGAGAAATGTATTCAGTATTTAGGCTGTTATGGGATATGTTCCACATAGAGCGCAGAGCGTAAGCTATAACGAAATATAACCTGTAACTGAAGTTATAATAAACCAAAGTGAGAAACAACAACAGCCTCGGTGAGTCATTCATTAGCGATGACGATACAGTATTAATATATGAGAAATGCATACAAAAAATATGTAACTAATTGGTGCTTCATTACTGGATACAAATGTAAGCCCCAAATCACAAGGTAATGTCCCCATGGGCTGGACAAGTCTTCTTTAAACAAGTCAAGAAGAAACATCACAATAAATCAAGAACAAAATCCACCATAAAATCCAAATATGCAACACTCCCAGACATTCCCCAGCGAAGGTAAGGAAAAACTCACTAAAAACCTAGCAATAGGAAAAAAGCACCACAGGCGATGTGGAGGAGAGAAACCTTACTCTGACCACTGCACAGAAATGAGGCATTTTGGAAGAAAGAGAACTATACACAATCATTCCGTGCAGGTCTCTATCAAGACAAAGATAACCTGCACACTCTTCTACTGGACAACGTTTCAAGCCTAGTGGCTCTTCATCACGTGACCTGGGTTGACCTGGTGTGAACTGATGAAGAGCCATTAGGCTCCAAGCACTGTAACCAAGTGTTGCAGTAGATGTGTGTGTGTTTATTTTCTTATTTGTGGGATTTCTAGCCCAGCATCTACCAAGGGATGTGCATATTCCCCTCTCAGTATCTTAACCAGGCACCATAGCGCACCAGAAATGCAGCAATTCCCATCAGCTCTCATCACACTCTGTTAAATGCTGTTGGATCCTTTTCCCAAAAGCTTTCCAAACCAAAAAACAACATCTATCATTAGACATACTCTATACTATACATAAAGTACAAAAACATTTATTCAAGGAAAATGGGGCGATCCACTCCCCTTATATTAGTATTTCTTTACTTTATTGAGACAGTTGGAAGACTTGGTGACAGAGTACAGGAGAGAAGGTTCTGGAAGGATTTGATCCCAGGCCGACAGGGGTATAGAGGAGGTTTTGGCAGGATTCGTCCCTAAGCCAGCAGGGGTATAGAGGAGATTTTGGCAGGATTCGACCCTAGGCCAGCAGTGGTAGAGGAGAGAAAGTTCTGGCAGGATTCGATCCTAGGCAAATAGGGGTACAGGAGAGAAGGTTTACATGAGGTCTACTCAGACTACAGGTCTACGTGAGGTCTACTCAGACTACAGGTCTACGTGAGGTCTACTCAGACTACAGGTCTACGTGAGGTCTACTCAGACTACAGGTCTACGTGAGGTCTACTCAGACTACAGGTCTACGTGAGGTCTACTCAGACTAGAGGTCTACTCAGACTACAGGTCTACGTGAGGTCTACTCAGACTAGAGGTCTACTCAGACTACAGGTCTACGTGAGGTCTACTCAGACTAGAGGTCTACTCAGACTACAGGTCTACGTGAGGTCTACTCAGACTAGAGGTCTACTCAGACTACAGGTCTACGTGAGGTCTACTCAGACTAGAGGTCTACTCAGACTACAGGTCTACGTGAGGTCTACTCAGACTAGAGGTCTACTCAGACTACAGGTCTACGTGAGGTCTACTCAGACTAGAGGTCTATGTGAGGTCTACTCAGACTACAGGTCTACGTGAGGTCTACTCAGACTAGAGGTCTACGTGAGGTCTACTCAGACTAGAGGTCTACTCAGACTACAGGTCTACTCAGACTACAGGTCTACTCAGACTACAGGTCTACGTGAGGTCTACTCAGACTACAGGTCTACGCAAGGTCTACTCAGACTACAGGTCTACGTGAGGTCTACTCAGACTATAGGTCTACGTGAGGTCTACTCAGACTACAGGTCTACATGAGGTCTACTCAGACTACAGGTCTACATGAGGTCTACTCACACTACAGGTCTACATGAGGTCTACTCAGACTACAGGTCTACATGAGGTCTCAGACTACAGGTCTACGCAAGGTCTACTCAGACGACAGGTTTAAATGAGGTCTACATAAACTCAGACTACCTAATATTATAATGACTCCTCAATCGACTTATTGGTATTCAAACTATCCATGACTGGAAGTTTAATGCCATATAAATGTGGACTTTATCTGATAAAGTTGATTAGCCTACTACACTCAACTGTCTTTTTCTATCCAAGTGTCATGGGCATTGATATTTCATGCATTACATTCCCTTTGTGCAACAGGACATGTCAGGACAGGACAGCCTTTGAAAGTGAGCCTTTGATATGATAGAATGCTGGACGTTGACAAGAATTCATGTCTTTGAAGAGATGTTCATGAGAAGAGAACATATGTGAGGCAGTGCTACCATCTTGAGTCGGTCAAACGACTTATTTTAATTTTTTTATTATCTTTTTCCCCTTCTTTTTCCGTTTTTTCTCCCATCCCAGTTAGTTATCCCAGTTAGTCGTTATGCCAATTCCCACTCCCCTTCCTGGTCGTTGCGCACTCTACCCCCTACCGTCGGTCTGGGAGGGCGGAGACTATCACATGCTTCCTCCGACACATGTGTAGCCAGCCCACCGCTTCTTTTCACCTGGCAGCGCGGACTCTCACTGGGAGAGTGTAACGTGTGGAAGGTCACACTACCTCTCCCAGATCCTTCCCTTGCTGTGCAGGCGCCCCGACCGAACTGTAGGAGTCGCTGTTTACGATGACCAGGACCCACCCACGCCGACTTCCCATCCGTTAACACTGCCAATTGTGTTAGGATGGACGGTCGGCCAAGCCGGAGGCACCACAGCCGGATTTGATCCCACTGGCTCTGTGGTGGTAGACAGACGCATAGTCCGCTGCGCTACCCGGCCGCCCTGGTCAAAGGACTTCTAATGTGATTGTGTTCAATAGACAGAACGCCTACAGCTCTCTTTCAGTTGTCTCACAAAGTTGGAAGTTGTGGCAACGCGAGAAAAAAAAGATCCATCGCTGCCTGTCAAATCATTTAGAATCTAGAAGAATATATTGTATTATGTAATCCCTCTTTTTACTGCATTAATGCTGGTTCATACACTTATACACTCTCACCACGAACAACGAAACAGGCTAAGAAACTATGTAAATACCATGATCAAATCTACACAAAGAAATGTTGTCAATGAGAAAACTGAGGGAAACAAAAACAAACCCTGTGTGCTTTGGAAATTACTCAACAACCAACTAGGCTGCAGTAAAAAAAACTGAAAACCAGATTTACAAACATCAACATAAAGACAGAAAACACTCTCATCACAGACAAGCTGGATGTGGCCAATTACTTAAACATATTATTTACAAACATAGCCACAACACTGCAAACTACCCTCCCACTCTGGGCATTTTGGGGTAGAACACATCCAAGCCTTCTACAAAAACGTAGGGGTTCGCAAAGACGACTTCAAACTCGAAATGGTAACAACCAGGGGCGGATTTAGGATTGTAGGAGATCCGGGGCTTAGCCCAGAAAAAATGATTTATTTTTTACTTCGACAGCACAACCTTTAACTTATACCACCACCTTAAAGCGGACAAAAGGCACTAGAGCAGTGGTTCTCAACCTTTTACACCAAGTACCACCTGAGAACGTAGCTGGCTCTCCAAGTACCACCATATGGCCGACGTTAAAATACAGTCTATTCAGCTATGCACAGTTCACGCAGGAGGCAAATGTATTCCTAATACCATTATTTATTGTTAACTTTTGTCAGACACAGCCACAATGTACAAAGGGGTAGCACTAGAACTAGCAAACTCGTCCACACAACTCATACAATGCAAGGGGCATTGAGAACATAATAACTAACATTCTCACATGGCAAGTGAAAAAATTAAGAACAACTGTATTTCAGCAAATGTACTTAATTATCTCTCTTTCTCTCTCTCTCTCTCTCTCTCTCTCTCTCTCTCTCTCTCTCTCTCTCTCTCTCTCTCTCTCTCTCTCTCTCTCTCTCTCTCTCTCTCTCTCTCTCACACACAGCAAGCAAGTGTCCTTCATTCTCTCTCTCTCTCTCACACACACACACACACACACACACACACACACACACACACACACACACACACACACACACACACACACACACACACACACACACACACACACACACACACACACACACACACACACACACACACACACACACACACACACACACACACACACACACACACACACACACACACACGCACGCACACAAAAGGCAGCAAATTAGACCCAGGCAACTACCGGCCTGTTTCTATTCTTACATCCATCACAAAAGTTATCGAAAAAATAGTCTACGAACAAGTCGAAAAGTACCTTGCGGAAAAAAAGCTAATCTACGAATTCCAACATCCCATTCCACTGACACATGCCTTCTCTATTTTAACGACCACATCAAACACAAGGTGGACGCGCGCAAATACTGTGGCATGGTCATGCTGGACCTCCAAAAGGCTTTTCGTCAATCACTCCATTTTGATTGATAAGCTAAAAGCAATTGGTTTTGACAGTTCATCAGTGAGCTGGATGCAATCCTACCTGGAGGGGAGAGAACAGATGGTGCAGGTGAACGGTACACTGCCCCCCCCCCCCCCCTTTCCAGTGAGCTGTGGTGTTCCACAAGGAAGCATCTAGGACCTTTACTGTTCCTAATTTATGCAAATGACATGTCATCAGCTTGTGACTGCAACTTGTTCCTGTTTGCGGATGACTCAGCCCTGCTGGTCTCTGACAGGAACAAGTTGCAGATTGAAAAAGCCCTCAGCTCTGAACTCGGCAGAATCTGCACCTGGCTTGCTGATAACAAACTATAATTACACCTGGGTAAAACAGAATCCATTCTCTTTGGATCAAATAGCAAGGCCAACGGCTTCTCTGTTACAGTGGGTGACAATATTGTCACAAGGAAAGATGAAATTACCTACCTGGGTTCCATCCTAGAGCCAAATCTTTCCTGTGACAAAATGGCAACCAATGTAATCAACCAACGAACAAGATTCCTGTACCGGATCTCCTATCTGGTAAACAAGAATACCTTGAAGACTCTGACAGGAGCACTCATTCAAGGGTACTACGACTATGCTTGCACCTCAAGGTACCAAAGCACCTCAAAGGCCCTAAAAACAAGGCTACAAACATCACAAAACAAACTGGTCAGACTACTGCTTGGCCTTACTCCTAAAACCCACCTTACCCCTACCCATTTTGACAACCTAGGATGGCTTAGTAGACGACAGAGTACAGCAACTTGCAATGGGCCTGGTCTACAAGATACACTACACCACTAAGCTGTACATGTTGAAATACTTCCCAAAGGTCAGTAAATTCCACGACCAACACCAGAGGGAGTTCCACAAATCATGTTCAACCCAGATTCGGCTCAAACAAGGGACTAAACACGTTTAGCAAATTATTCCACAATAATGTGGAACGCCCTACCCACAGCCGTAAAATAATGTGAATCCCTACCCTCCTTCAAAACCGCTCTCAGAGAGCACCTACGGGTGGTTGCAATTAGAAACTGGCCCCGGTAAATGTCCAAACCCCACCCACCCACCCAACCCCCTCCAATGTACAGTTTCTTCTCCTTCGAATGTATATATTTTTCTTATGCTCTTTTAATTTTTTTTCCACAGTACTGTATATTTGTATGTCTTGTATATGTCATAAATGTCCCGATGAATTGAAAATGGAGGACCCTGATGTAAACAAGATGAAAGTATTTTTCTGGTCTGCATCCTCGTAGCAGTTGTTTGTATTGAGCCGTACTGTATTGTACCCATTCTGCAATCTGTTAATAAAGTTCTCAATCAATCAATCAACCATTATGAGAGATCAGAACCTATTTTAAAATACTGACACAGCAAAACAATAGAAGAGATCTAGTGTAATTTATAACAGTCAACGATATCATGACATTTGCATTACATTGCATTACAAATATGTCTGTTTCTCTCTCTTACAGATGATACTAGTGGCCATATTTTCAGAGACTGGGTTCTTTGACTACTGCGCAGTGAAGGTGAGATGGCTGTAAGATAGTAATGTCTCCCAGCCCAGAAAAATTACTTCGATACCGGGGTGGCTGGTCTACACACTCAGGTTTAATACCTGGTCAGTCGTCCCTACGAACACATTGTCAGTGTTCATGGGTGGGAAGCCAGTGGTGTATGAATCATTGCAACAGCGACTCCTACTGGCCGGTCTGGGGCGCCTGTTCAGCAGGGAGGGGATCTGGGGGAGATAGCATGAACCTCCACACATGTTACGCTCTCCCAGGTGAAAAGAAGCGGCTGGCGACTCCACATGTATCGGAGGAGGCATGTGGTAGTCTACACCCTTCCCAGACCGACAGTGGGGTAGAGCAACGACCAGGAGAGAATTGGCATAATGACAAAATTGGGGGATGGGAGAAAAGGTGAAAATCCAAAAAGTATATACCAGAGTAATTTGGGTACACATTTGAGTCATTCCATAACCCTACCTTCGAGCCGTGAGTCAGACATGGAAAACTACTTGTTTGTTGTGCACTGTTGTGTGTAAATGTGAGGACTGTGTATGATCAACCATTACCTGTTTATTTCACATAATTGTATGCAGTAGAACCTAGTACACTACACGGTCATCATTTCAATCAATTGAAAATCTTGCCTTGAGTACACCTTGAAATTTAGCAATGTAAGCTTTCACTGTCACTTTCTGAGCAGAATTCATAAAGTAAAACACCTTTCATAAATAAAGCATTTTTTTTGTATCTGCTTTTTAATTAGAAATGTATGACCTGTAAAATTATTCATTCTCACATTTATGATTATGTACAGTAATCAGGCCCTAATTGAACGGCTGAATTAAACCAGCCGAGTCACATCTCCCCTGGCACAAAATCATATAAATCATACAAAATGAGAAAGGAAGGCAAGTCCTCCAATTAATCCATTATTCTTCATCAAAATATAGGAACACTCTCTGCCTCAGGCATGGCTCCCCACCAAATGCTCCATAATCCAGAATGTCCCTAATAGATGCTGAAGGAGGGCAAATGGCTTTGTCCTTCAGCTACACCAGGTGGACTTGGGGAAACAAGGGATCATGCAGACTCATGCATTTTAAGTGGGTCTTTGGACAGGGGCAAGCACTCCAAATTAAAACATCATCTCAGACACAGCTCAGCTCCCCCGGACACCTTGTGCCGCTACACAGTGTGGCTGCCCTCGGCTGCTCCTGTGGGCTTAATGCTGGGACTGGGCTTAAGCTTCGAGCAGGAAGGAAGAGGTCCGTGGGTGTGTGTGTGTATATATATGTGTGTGTGTGTGTGTGTGTGTGTGTGTGTATATATATACAGTATATATATTAATGTGTGTGTATATATATATGTGTGTGTGTATATATATATACAGTATATATATTAATGTGTGTGTATTTACACATGTGTGTGTGTAAAATTCTCTATGGAGTGGCTATTGTCCTTGAAGGCAAATGTCTGAGAAGACCTGTCTGCTCAAAGCATTGTGTTGAAAGTAGGGATCCACCGATCCAACTTTTTCAGTCCCGATACCGATACCTGGGCTTTGGGTATCGGCCGATACCGAGTACCGATCCGATCCCCATTGTTCAATTAATAAACTGAATGCCTCACTGTGTGGAAGAGACTGGGATCATTCTTTTGTGCAAGGCAACATCAGGCTTGACTTAAAACATTCCTTTCCTAACTTAGTGAATATTTTTAAACAAATTAACACATAAATATAAATGTACTGAATTGTTATTTATTATTAAAAAATATATATATATATAATTATTATACTTTTTTAAATTTGTATACCCGATCTAGCTATTTTAGTCATATCGGGGCCGATATCAATATCGGATCGGTGCATCCCTAGTTGAAAGCCCAATCTGGAATCTGGGTAAACATATCAACTGTGGTGCTGAGACCAGTCCACCACTACTTAGCATGTTTATTCCATCAATCTCAGTATTCAGTGTACAAAACATCAGGGACCTGAAATAGACTGAACTGGTGGATCTCGGGGAAAGCTACAGTATAATAGCTTATTGATTCGACTTATTCAATTCCCTTAAATCATGAAAGGGAGATGTGGGTGTAGATGAAAGAGGAGGAAATGGGCTAAAGAAAGGTCTTGAAACCATCTTGATCCTCCAATCACAACTGTTCGCTTCCCTCTGACAAACGTAGGGAAGCAACAGTTGTGATTGGAGGATCAAGGAAAAGAGGGCGGGTTTGAGATGGGTCCATTCAGACAAGGATTGTGCAGAATGGGCTGTGACTAAGTATGAGGAAGGTGTTGCTACATCTTGTATTTTACTTTCTTTTTTTGTAGTGTACTCAGATACTGTCGTTTTGCCGCCCCAGAATGCTTCATTTGCACTTGGCTTTGATCTTAAATCTCTACCACAGTTGGATTGTGAATGGATTGATATACCCTGCGATTTCTATAATCATGGCCCATCTGTACTTCTCTCTGCAGGCCTACCAGTTGTCTAGAGGAAGAGTGTGGCCTATGATCATCATCCTCTGCCTCATAGCGGCCATTCTCTCTGCCTTACTGGACAACGTGACCACTATGATGCTCTTCACCCCCGTCACTATAAGGTACATGGTACAACTAAACTACTGTAAACTAAACTAAACTAAACTAAACTAACTACTAACCTTTTAAAGGTGCTATAGATAACATTATGCCACTAGATGTCGCAATAGAGCACCAAAGTCAGACAAAAACAATGGTGTGCTTACATAGGGAATTACATAGGGTACTACTACTACTGCTCTCATAAAGATGAATGACTCAGAAACATAATTTAGGTTCAACTTTACAGTAGGTTGAAAAAGAGAAAGTTGACAAGAAAGCAAGCCATCTTCTTTTTGAAAATGGGAGCAGAGAAACGGGGACCTCTCAACTAGCAGCACGTTTATCCAATCAGATGCATTCCACGTGTGGAAATGGGAAGTAGGGAGGGGATACATGCACACAACATTAACATTAATTTTGGACCCACCAAAAATCTTTAATTGATAAAATGGCGGGGGGAAGCAATACTTTCTAAAAGCTATGTGGATGTATTCTTATTTAATTTATTGTCAAAAGTATGCATAATGTTGTGTTAATTCCACAACAAGAGATATGTAATGTTAATTACCTGAAATTATTCCCTTTTTTGGGGGGGGGGGGGGGGGGGGGGACCCTGCATATATCGGTATCGGAAATTAAGAGTTGGACAATATATCGGTATATTGGATATCGGTAAAAAAGCCAATATCGAACATCCCTAATATTTAGTAGTCTAATTGTTGTATTGCCCCCTGACACCCACTTCTCAATATTGCAGCCATATGACTGTAATCAACGTTAAATGTAGGGCTAATAATGCCCTCCTCGCAGAGAGAGAAAAGCGGAATGTAGTCCAGTCCAGCCCACATTGTATCTCTAATAATAGAACAGCTGTAAACACTGAAGCTGTAATTTAACGTATTGTAATTTCTTCCAGATAAACGGCCCACGTCAGTCTCTTTCCTATTGTTTGTGTTTCTTTTCTCTGCCTTTGGATTATATTGGTAGATTTGGTACTGATAGTCATTATGAAGTGCTCACAATGGCTGTTGCTGCCAGGAGGACAGAGGGAACAACAAACCATCTCATCATCTAAAAATCTGCTAAAACAGTCACTTTCAACAACAATACATCAATAACTTTACACATCGTAGCAGCGGAACACTACTTCTCGTGTTTGATTTGGTTCTTTTCAGAGCACAGATGGAGACTCAACATTACTCCAATATGACAAAAATGTTATACCCTGTAGATTAGAACCTTGCAAAACAGTATTCCTAACATTGCACATTTGATAGATCTTTGCAAAAATACTGCTCCTAATTTGTCATGTGGCTTAACGGAGTAGCTTAGTTGTAGCTCAAATTAATAGATCATTTTTTTTCCTTCTATATTTCCCCCCTCTCAGGGCCGGCCCTTCATGGAGCCCTAAGCAGATATTGATTTTGGGGCCCCCATTGTCTCTGGGGCCACCCAGGGGTGTCATGCAAGGCAAAGTTCTTGGCGGAGGCAAAATTTGGGGGGGGGTACACCAATGGCACCTTACTCTCCTTTCCAACTTTGCATAAAATAATTAGCATAAGTTCCCATCAAAAGACTATATCCACAATGCAAATTCAATTAGAAAACAATAAAGCCACAGATGAAGGGAACCTGTCAACATGGTAATAGCTGTATTTTCAAACACAATCCATTCGATCACCTACAGCTACACCTTCCAAGCTACTGTGTTTTATATGTTTTATGTTCCTTGTTTTGCTTGTATCCTGTTGTCTTTGTAAAGCTGTATAATTGTATTGATTTTTCTTGGGGGGCCCTAAGCAGGCGTTTAGTTCGCTTATGCGTTGGGCCGGCCCTGCCCCCTCTCCTTGCAATCTAATCAGGGCTAAAAGACTTTTTCTATCTCTCTGATTTTGCAGGTTGTGTGAGGTGCTTAATCTGGACCCCAGGCATGTCCTGATTGCAGAAGTAATCTTCACCAACATTGGAGGGGCTGCCACAGCTGTCGGTGACCCGCCCAATGTGATTATAGTGTCAAATCAGGAGCTGCGCAAGGAGGTAGGCACCGAACTTTGTAATGATATGATAATAACCTACTCTCACTTTGTGTAATCTGGGGCACTTTGAGGAGGAAGCCAGTGAAGGACACGTTCTATTGGCACTGCAGCATTGAGGCTTCAAGTAAACATAATTTAAAATGTCACAGGCTGTGGTTTTTGATTGATTGATTGAAAACTTTATTAACAATTGTGTGTATTGAGCCGTACTGTATTGTACCCATTCTGCAATCTGTTAAGGGGATGCAGACCAGAGAAAGACTTTTGTCTTGTTTACATCAGGGTCCCCCATTTTCAATTCATCATAACATTTATGACATACACAAGTTACAGATATACAGTACTGTTACATCCAGACATTTATGACATACAAGATATACAAATATACAGTACTGTTTAAGAGACGGAGATCCTAAAAGAAAATATATACATTCGAGGGGGAAGAAACTGTACATTGGAGGGGGTTGGGTGGGTGGGTGGGAGGGAGGTGGTTTGGACATTTACCAGGGCCAGTTTCGAATTGCAGCCTCCCGTAGGTGCTCTTTGAGAGTGGTTTTGAAGGTGGGTAGGGATTCACATAATTTTACGGCTGTGGGTAGGGCGTGGTTGTACTGTACTACACAGTATGGTAAAAACGAAGCAGAGACTCCCCACAGAGAATGGGTGCTGGTGGCTCTGCACTCTACCCAGTAGGTGAGTGGAGTGCCTTATCACCTAGAATACAATCAGTTCAATCAACCCGAAGAGGTCTAGGCCAATTGTAACCAGTAGTACTAATGATTTGAGGGATCACCTTCATCCATTCAAAATAATTATGCGGCACTTTCCTGGGATAGCGTCTTCCAGGATAACGAGGCCCCTGTCAACTAGGCACAAGTGGTCATCCAATTGATCATTTTCTTTTTGCAGCCATGACTTTAGATTATGTACAACGAAGAGATGTTTGGCATCTTACCAGAGTGCAAATGTAACAGTAAAGTGCAATAGAAATATACAACGTACAGGTGATTCAACTGGAGTATATATAAATGAGTACTACTGAGTAATAATGCTAATCAGATGTATGTACAGTGTTATAATATTATTATGTACATAAGTAAGTCATACTGGCCAGCATTATAACTATTGTAGTAAGAGTAGGTATACGGATTATATGCAGATATATACAGACAGATATGGATAAATATATATATGGTAAATATGAATATATAAATATAGTGTATACAGCATTATTGTACATGCTATCGTACAAAGTTATATGGGTATAGTTTTAGGTAGTTATGATTACAGTGTAAGTGTATACGCAACAGAGTTCAACGTTTGTATAGTATGGGTAACAGAGCCTAGAGACTAGAGAGCATAGGCAATGGAGTTCAAAGAGTGTATATGTTATTGTTGTGGGGCTGTCATCATGGTACAGAGTTCAGAGAGATGACAGCTGTGTTCCAATTGGCTGTGTTCCAAGGTCTTCTTAATAAACAATTATCATCTCAATTGAGCTGCCATTTTGCCGCTGCTCTCATAAAGATGAACGACTCAGATGATTGTTTAGGACCATTTATTCCCGTAGTGATTAGCACTGACCTTGCCCCTCTGGGAAATGAGTGTGTCTGTGCCAAGAAAAACAAATAAATAAATAAAACAGCCCACAATATCACTGAGCCACCATTCAACACCAGGGTGTGAGTAATAATGCAGGGCAGGGAGGAGGGTTAGTGACGTAGCACTTCTTACACTGGCGTGCTGTAACCTTACTGACTGTATTGACCTTGGGCCTCTTAACATGCGAGGGCCCACATGTGGGCCCTCTTGAGGACGATTTGCCCACCTGCACCGGCGACCTCTAGCGGCTCAGGTGTGCATCTTTTTTAATACCGTTCAGCGGTTCTGGAGTTACATGCCGATATGTGAGGCGTGCACCGAAGTACACAGTGTTGTACAAATACAACACCGACTCCAGGGGCTCTAGCTCCGTCAATCATTTGGCGATCTCGCTCATGCATGTGCTATAAGTATAAAGTATAGTGTTTTGGTTTGCAAATAAAGTATGCAGTCCTCAAAAAATCTAAAATGGCCAATTTTTGGGGCGCCTGTTAACTCATTCCCCGCCAACAGCGAGTTTACTCGTTATTGGGAGCCGACGCTTGAACGCCAAAACGTAGTTTTTCCTTTTTTTGATATTTTTATTCATTATTCATCCAGGGACCTTGGTGTTACCATAGGGAATGAGTCTGACATTGCCAAAGTGCATTACCGGCCGCATCCAGCAAGACGGCGGTATCGAGCACCCTTTGAAACCTTGTATCTTGGCCTGTGCAACGGTCAAATGTCACCGGGCTCACTTTTCTTTGTCGGGCGAATGGAGCAGTTATAAAACGATCGGATTGAGAAGCGTTGAATGCTCCCAATGCATGATGTGTGGTGGATTATGTTGGCGACACGATCGACACCAATACTGGGACTTGCAATCAGATAATTGGAATATTCTTTTTGGGGTACATCCTAGTGAAGGTAAGGGCTATATGATATCAATCCTGCGTTGATCCAACCATGTCTTCACCCCGATTGCAACATGTCTGTGTAACGTTACTCCACAACGTATGCTGTTGGTGACGATCAAAGCATCAAAAAACTACCCCCCCCCCCCTTTCATGCATTCATGATGAAACATAATACCTATGATATAGATTTGATTTGGGAATAATAGCGTGTACAGGCAAGAAACAGCAACGTTTATAGTAGAATTGACGTATAAGGCTATTACTCAGCCTTTCGGGAATTACCCCAGACCACACTATAACCATACTTATGTCCACCACGGTATAACACGGGAATGTATGGATGAAGAAATGAATTATTTTTCACATATTGAACGATAGATAGGTGATGTCAAATGGGCCATAGTATTGTATCCATAGCTATAATATAGAATATAGTTATAGCTCTACAAACAAGGTGACTCACTCTATCTTTTAAAGCGTGGCAGTGCTAGAACGGGGCCCGTCTAATCCCCGGTGGTCAATGAGTTAAGAGGTTAACACAAAGACAGAGACTGCAGTGCACAGTTCCCCTATAGACCTGGCCATGATCAACTACCTGCCCCCCAGGTGCTTGGGAATAGAGTTCTAACGATATTGTCATTGTGTGTTTGATTTGTTAGCTGTATCACGAGATGATTGACAGTAGAGTAAATGTACAGATGTGTGCATCAGTATTCCGAGACGTGATCCCGGGTTGAACGTTGTAAGCAATGCTTTATTTATAGTTTAAATTCTTTTTTACTGAGTCACAAATTTGTTGCATTCTGTCTCGGCTCATGAACGTTTCTTTCTCTATGCGTAAATGAAGTTCCGCAAGGAAAATAAAGTAATTTGAAGTTGAAGTTGAAGTTGAAATGACTGTATTTTAATTCTAGAACATGTATCTGGTTGCTAATCTCTTCGTAAGAGGGTGTCAAACCACTGTGTTTTACAAAGCAGCCCTTTAACACCTTTTTATGGTTCAAAGCTATTCCGAAAACATAATAAGTAAAATGTTCTCCTACCTACTGTCAATGGAAGTTCTGCCCTGCGATGGCGGTGACAGTCTGGAAAAAGGATTTTGTACCGGTAGAGGTTTCTCTTTGGTAGCCTGGCGAATAACACAAGGTGGATCTTCTGTGGGACTACAGTATGTCAGCCACTGCATGTTGGAGTGGGTTACAGCAAAATGCCCCCAGTATCCTGAGGGCAAGAGGTTTACTGGCAGTGGCATGTGTGGTTTCAGACATGTTCTATTAAAAGCACCTCTCGCAGAGAGACATTCGTATTATATTCATATTATATTCATATTCCCCCATAGAACATGTGGACATTTTAGAATAAAATCTGACATTTTCAGGACATACATCTACTGCCATGAAACATGCAGAGCTTTGCATACATGTTACAGGGGCGCGTAGCGCAGGGTGATTTAATCCTCTGTGTTTGCTGGGGTTGTATGTGTGTGTGTGTGTTCTCCTCATGTGTTTACACACTCATGGAAACTATTTGTGTTGATGTGCAGCAGATGAATGGAGATGTAACGACGCTGTCGCAAGACCAATTCATATTCCCTTTTGCCGTGCCATCATAAATCACAGGAATTAGAAGTGTCAGAAGACCGAAAAACAACCTGACCTGCCCATTTCAAAGCACCGATACGGTCCATGCTTGGAGTTTCAGCTATTATTTCACATTCACATTTTTATGTGCTTTTGTTTGTGAGCTATTGACTTTGCATCACATTAGGGCGTATGTGTCACAGTCTAGAGCAGCATGGACCTGTGAATTGTGCTTAACATAGTCATTACAATCAATGGACCTCATTCTCGAACAAGTACAAGTTCGTAAGTATCTTCATAAATGTCTTTGTAAGAACTTCGTAAGAACAAAATTAACACTGAGCGCCGGCTATTATCCTGTGTTCCTGTGGGTCGCCCATCTCGCGTGTGTGTGTTAAACTGCATGACAAATAAAGACTTCTAGTCCAATTCTAGTCCTCTAGTCTAATTCTAGTCTATCCTCATCCTGTAGAAAATGCGCTACGCTTTAAAATATTGGCATTTTCACTGTGCGTTGCAGTGTTTGCAGGGCTATATCTATATTCTATATTATAGCTATGGAGACAATACTATGGCTCATTTGACAGTAACTATCCCTCGTCCAACATGTGAAAAAGAATACATTTCTTCATGTATACATTCGCGTGTTATACTGTGGTGAATATTGTATAGTTTCAGAGTGATCCTGGCTAATTCCTGATAACTGCGTTATGGAGCGATATGTGAATTTTGCTAAAGGCGTTCGCGTTGCTCGCCTGGACACGTTACTATTTCCAAATCAAAGGTATATAATAGGTATTATGTTTCATCATGAATGCATGAAAGTGGGGGGGTAGTTTTTTGATGCTTTGATCACCAGCAACGGCATTCGTTTTGAATACTACATATGTTGATCGGCTGGATCGATATGAAATCATTGTAGGATCAAGGTGGAATTGACGTCAGATAGTCCTTACCTTTGATCGGGGTTATTCCAAAAATAATATTCCAATTGTCTGATTGCAAATTTCCAGTATTGATGTCCATCGGGTCCCTGATATGAAGTGGCACAAGATATGCCTGGAGTGTGCTGAACGCGTTTCAAAGTGCTCGGATGAAGCGATTTTTCTTGGCTTGGTCTAAATTCTCAGCCCGGACCATATACGATGTAACACACAGTGTGAAATAAGGTTTCAAAGGGTAGGCCACCTAGCAGGATTCGGCCGGTATTGCACTCTCTGCTTCTCAGAATGAGTCCCAATGATACACTGAGGTCCGTGAGACAGCATAGAATTAAAAAAATCGAATAAAAGAAAAAACGATGAAAACCAGAGAAATCTCGGCTTTTGGCGGTCAACCACTGGCGACATAACCAGAGAAATCTCGGGGTTGGCACAGAAAGTGTTAAGAAAGATCCCCGCCGGGATTCAGGAATGCGTAAACACTGACAGGTGTTCGTAAATCCTGTTCTTAGCTAAGAACGAATCCCAGATAAGAATCCGTTCGTGAATGCCAAAATCAGTTCGTAAGTGGAGTTACGAAGAAATTAGTTTGTAACTTTATGGTAAGTCTGTTCGAGGACCAATGTACACAGCAGTGAGGATTCCATCCCTCCATCAACAGGTCAAGTCTAATCAGGGTTGCCAACTTTATCACTAACAAATAAGGGACAGAAGGTGACCTGAAGGAGACACCACATTTTTGGGGTGTGTGTTCTGCTGTGCTGGCACCTCCAACAGCCTCTCTCAAAGTCAAAAAGTCAAATTCAAAGTCAGCTTTATTGTCGCTTCTCATAATGTGCAAGACATACAGAGAAGTGAAATTTTGTTTCCCCCTTCCCACGGTGTATATAAAAACACAATGTACATACACTATACAGGACTATATATACAGTTCAGTGGCAATTTTTTTTTATGTATGATTGAAATAAATATAGGAGGTAAAAGAGAACTTAGTGCAAATCTTTTTTAGCAGCAGTGGTACATAGTAATTATAACTGATAAATAATGGCAGTAGAATACAATAGTGGCAGTAAAGTGGCAGTGAGATGATAGATATGGCAGTAAACTAAAATAAATAATGGCAGTAAAGTATTTCTCAGACATGAAATAACACCAAATAACCCTGCCTGGGTTCTTCACTGAAAAATAAGTCCATGGAACATTAACTTTCTGTTGTATGTGCCTTGTTCAATCTTAACAGGTAAAACCAGAGGTGGTAGACCATTTACCAACTTGATCATAACAATGGTCTGAACTGAACAATCATATGATAGGTCTCTCAAAGTTATCGTTCCTTTTGTAATCAATCACTCAAAATCAGCAATGTTATCGCAAACGGCATCATTTGACAGGAATATGCAAGGACACATACTGTATCTGTGAAATAAACATTTGGAAGATCCATCTTGACATTTAGTTTCCTGGAGGCTTGTGGCAAGCTGAAATAAGGGTCACATTACGTCCTTACAAGAGAGTATTATATATACCAAATACTAGTGCTGTCCATGGTTCTGAAATAACACCACGCTATCCTGTCCACTCCACTCCACTCCCCTCTCCTCTCCTCTCCTCTCCTCTCCTCTCCTCTCCTCTCCTCTCCTCTCCTCTCCTCTCCTCTCCTCTCCTCTCCTCTCCTCTCCTCTCCTCTCCTCTCCTCTCCTCTCCTCTCCTCTCCTCTCCTCTCCACTCCACTCCACTCTCGTCTCTCGTCTCATCTCGTCTTGTCTCCTCCTATCCTTATCACAGAGAATTTGGCAATCAATAATAA
The DNA here is from genome assembly GCF_963971535.1 of Notolepis coatsorum. Taxonomy (NCBI): domain Eukaryota; kingdom Metazoa; phylum Chordata; class Actinopteri; order Aulopiformes; family Paralepididae; genus Notolepis; species Notolepis coatsorum. Next base: position 175,171,824 of record NC_140166.1, on the reverse strand, counting down.
GGGAAGTCCCATATGGGACAAACCAAATTAGCCTAATAAATCCTGGATGTCCTGGCTAATATGGGACAGTTGTCAACCCTAAGTCTAATTCCTTTATAGAATAATACTTCCCCTATAATTTCACCCTGCAATATCTTGCCCACACCAAGAAACCATCCAATATTGGTGTGGTGCTACTCCTCTGTGACTGGAATGGCATGGATCCTTTGCCTTCTGGATAAAGGTCCATCTCTGTGATTGAACTCACGTCGTCAGCCCTGATGCAATGAGGTGGGAAACCATGCAACCCCAAGAACACTTTGAGGCCTTTCCTTGTGATGTGTGAAGTATCCAGGATGCCTTTAATCTCAATTTAAGGCCCCTGTAACAACAGGAGGTATTTGCGCCACCAGACCGGGGGTGATGTGCGTCATCGCCGAAGTCCCCTTTCCATGCCCTTTAAGTTTCACCGCCCCAAACCCAGGTCCAATGACAGTGGCCGAGAGCTTCCTTCATGTGTTTATGTGTAATTGACAGTGGGTTGAGTCTACAATAAATAAAGACGATTGCGCAGAGCACTCCTGCATTATTTCATCTCATAATTTTTCCATTACCCCCCTAAAGTCCATTTAGAAGAAGTCTTTATTTGTCATGCAGATGAACACAGGAACACACATATACATGCAATGAAATGCCTCTCTGTGCTTGACCCATCGTGTTGTCCCTCACCAATCCAAGTGCTCCTGTCCGTCTTTGTCAGGAACACGACAGTTAGCGATCTGTTCTGCATGTTTTTCCTTGCGAGCAGGGTGAGAACATGTAAACTCCACCCAGAAAGGCCCTCCACACCTGGGAACCTGGCAACCTGGTCCCCAAGTGGGAATTGAACCCATGGCCTTCTTGCTGTGAGTCTACAGTGTTACTACACCACGTGCCGCTATCCAAGTTTTCCTTACAAGATGACATTACCCACATGGTGATGGATGACAGCATTACAATGGCAGGGACATTAATTGTTGAGTTAAACAGAGCCGTCTAAATCGGTTCTTCTGAAAAGGGCAACGTGGTCTCTCCTCTCTTCACACGCAGCCTTCGCTCCATCTTAGACCGCCGGGGCGCAGCACGGCATTACAACGTGGCGTCTGTGGACTTTGTGCGGCGTTCCTGCCTCTCTGTGGCTAGCTGAACGCAGAGACTCCTGCTGTTTGAGCACCCAACTGTCCAACTCCCCCCCGCCCCCCCCCTGCCCCCCGCGACCCCCCCGACCGTCACAGACTCACTGTCCAGTTTGTCTTGGCTGGGCCCTGATAAGGACAGCTTGTGTGTATTTGTGTTTGTTGATCTGTTTGTTTGCTTGCCTGCTTGTGTCGTGAGAGGATTTAGGGGGCAGAGTAGGGGGGCGGCCCAGCTGTGAGGCTGTAGGGGTAGGAAGGGGTGGGGCCGGGCAGGGGGGTGGGAGGGTCTCTTCTGTGACTCCTCTTCCAAGTGTCCGTGTAATTGTTGCAAAATCAACTGGTCCTGGGTATCCCGGGATTCATATCTTACTGCAGCAAATAGACATGTACAACATGCTGTTGAATTCATAGAGCTAGATTTATTCTAGCTGTTTACATGGTTTGTTTATGACAACTAAATGGGGCATGAAAAACATTATGTGAGAGAGAGAGAACGAGAGAGAGAGAACGAGAGAGAGGGACAGAGAGAGAACGAGAGAGAGACAGAGAGAGAGAAAGAGAGAGAGAAAGAGAGAGAGAGAGAGACAGACACAGAGAGAGAGAGAGAGAGAGAGAGAGAGAGAGAGAGAGAGAGAGAGAGAGAGAGAGAGAGAGAGAGAGAGAGAGAGAGAGACAGACAGACAGACAGACAGACAGACAGACAGACAGACAGACAGACAGACAGACAGACAGACAGACAGAGACAGATATAGAAAGAGAGAGAGAGAGAGAGAGTACGTGAGGGAGGGAGAGAATGAGTTCATTTACACTGAGTTTGCATCAGCAGCTACTAGCTGGCGTCACCCTAACAACATGGTCACGTCAGACTGAGAGTAGCAATTATAAGAGTATTGTTCAGGTGGAGCCTGGAGGCTCTATTATGTGGAGAGAGAGACACGTGTAGCCATGCATTGAGATCATTATGTGTTATGGAATCATATAGGGAACCTTTGCACTAAATCTACCGCTCCATTAATGATGTACTTTGATGGATGTGGTCTGGTGGTCATGGTCACCATTAACATGTGAGCTGTTATTTGAGGCAGAGGGCATTGGTATTGTTTGGGTTTAGCCTTGTGTGCTTGTTATGTACATATGTGTGTGCAGGGGTGTAAAGTACTTGAGTAATTGTACTTCGTTACAATACTTAAGTACAGTTTTTGGGGATTTGTACTTTACTTGAGTATTATTAGGTTTGTATACTTGTACTTTTACTCAATTACATTTCAGAGAAAAAATACATACTTTTGACTCCTTACATTTAAAATGCAAAAAGTATATTTGTTTCTCTGGCCGAACTAACGTTAACGTTATTAATCCTGCGGCCGCACTTTATTTAAAAACAGCCAATCAAATCCCCATCAATGGAAAATTAACCCGCCCATACCCATGCTGATTGGTCCTTGTGCAAGACTAGAAAGCGGGGATCATTGATTAAACACCTGCTATCAGAAGAATAGACAGTCAGAAAAAAGGTTTTAACTTTTATTTTTTAGTACCTAAGTACATTTAAAAGTAGAAACTTTTTAACTTTTACTCAAGTGTGTTTTTAGCCAGATACTCTGACTTTTACTTGAGTAATATTTTGAGACGGTACCCATACTTTCACTTTTTTACACCCCTGTGTGTGTGTGTGTGTGTGTGTGTGTGTGTGTGTGTGTGTGTGTGTGTGTGTGTGTGTGTGTGTGTGTGTGTGTGTGTGTGTGTGTGTGTGTGTGTGTGTGTGTGTGTGTGTGTGTGTGTGTGTGTGTGTGTGTGTGTGTGTGTGTGTGTATGTAATATATTCCACTGGTGATACACATACAAGCATAATGTAGAGTCTATATATACATCAACAGTGGAACATATTTTAGTGTATTTTTGCTTGGGTCATACATTTTCTTTTGAACAAATAAAAGTGCATTCTCTGCTCAGGATTCTCTTGGTATTATAGCTTATCTCATTCTTACCCTCCTGCCTTCTGTCTCCGCCCCTTATCATGCTGCAGCTACATGGTGTATCCTGTAGAGGTCACTGTTCTCCACTTTTATTACTGTAAGTGCCCATAGTTGTTCATACTGTTGACAAGAACAGATTGGTCCTTGCGGAAATGCGAAAATGTCTTGCCTTTTTTTCTTGAATGGTATTTATTTGTAAATAACAGTTTGGCTGGATGACATCATACAGCAAGCACACTTTCAATCATATTGCTTTGTGCGAGGGTGTTAAATGATTTGCGGTGTGATATCCGAGGACAACACCTGCTGTTCTGAAGGATCAGATTAAACCGAATATATATATTTATTTATATATATATATTTAATTGTATTTGTATATCCCCTGATATCCCTTGTATATTCCTTGTACAATATGCATTGAATATCCCTTCTAGTCTACTGAACATCCCATAATAGTCTCCATTCTACCATTGGACGAGACCTTGGTGCCAGGTCGCCATACCCCTCAGACCAGGTTCAATCGTACCGCTCAACATGTATGGACAAGTCGTAGTTCCGCGTAGGAATATGTCTACCGCACCACTAATGGTACTATTTGTTCATAGTGCGTATATATACTGCGCTATTAAAGTAGAGCTTTCTTTTAGTTCAGTTCCTTACCCTCCAACAGAGTGACAGACGCAAAAGCCTCCCCGCGAACCACGTGTGGGCAGTAAGGCCAATTCGGCCCAGTATCGGCATTGAGACATTGTGTATATTAATATTTGAATAGTCATATTTGGCACTATATCGTCGAGTTGGACGTATTCTATTAAGCTAATAATAGTCTATTCATATGTAGTGCCTCGTGCGGTAAGAGTTCTATAGTAATCAGCACCCCCCATCGTTTCGGGCATCAGCTGGACGCTTATCCAGGGTGGTTGACCCCACGTGAAGCTGCACCCGAGGAGCTCCAGGCCAAAGAGCGAGTGGACCTGTATATTGGATTATTCTACCGACGACGGCTAGCCTTCCCCGGCTTGGATTATGCTTTGAGTACTTTGATTATTCTATGGATAAAGGCCAACACTGCGGTGTGTTGGAAATACCCCCCCCGGAGAGGACGACAGGTGAGAAGACGCTCTACACGACGAGGTCGCCTCACGTCTCTCCATCGTGGACCGGAGGACGCCGGCCACAGAGAGTCCAACTGCTTTCATCTGTGGATCGAGGATCGCTGGGCACCGGGTCGCACGACTGTGGGCTCTCCCAGGATACCCTCGGCCAGACGGGATACAGCCAGACTCTACCCCCCCCCCTCCAGCTGTCCTACAAGCAGTCGGAACCTTCCCCTAGTGTATCCAGCTATATAATCATTCAAGTATCATTGCTATTGTTCCCTAAATATTCCAGGTTGTATATTTGCTTCCTGCGCAATCAGAGATTGGACATTCGATATTGATCTACCTACGAATACTCATTTGCCATAAAAGTGCACACTATTTCAAATCATAAATGTAATTAAGTGATCGTTGTACATACCTTTTGCTATGTATTATTATTAAACGCAGACTTTCGACTTGGTACATTTGTGTTGGATCCGTTTCATCAGGTGGGAGTGTTTATCATAATTATTTATACCTAGTACTGGGTGGCCAGAGTCTAAAGTACAAGAGGTAGTGGTAGTAAGTATCATATCTAACAATACAGTCAGGGAATTGTACCCCTCAGTTACAATTGGTCCTTCGAGCCGGATGGTAATCAGTGTAATATTAATATAGTGTTATTAATATTAAAATGGCCTATGATGAACACTCCACGAAACGATCCTCCTAACCAACAACGCCCGCGGCGCAAACGACAGCTCCCTCAGTACCTAGAGGCTTACGCTGTCAGTCAACAACCTAGTCTTCTACCAACAGCAAACGCGGTAAAACTAGAAAGTAAAATTATGTCTAACCCTAACGACCAGGCTACCCCGACCATAGAGGCCCCTATGGGTTCTAACGTAACTGACCCAGCTCACGGTGGGGACCAGGGGGAACCAGACATGACTTTACACCCCGCCAATACCGAAGAAGTAGTCCCCGACGAGTCCCGGGAGGAAGACAACACTACCGAGAGAGAACTCGGCACGGAAGAAGATGAGGAGAGCACCGTGGAGATAGAGCTCCAAGACTCCGCACGGAGTACCCCAAGGGACGGCTCCCCTATACAACCGTCTTCTCCCAGCGAGGCAGAGAGGACACTACAGCAGGCATTCCTCGTCAGCCTGAAAGCCTCTACTGAACGCGATAGACTCCAGGGTGAACGCGATCGATTGCAGATACAGCAACGGAGCGAAGAAGAGCACATACGCCTGGAAATAAGACGCATTCAGATGGAAGAGAATATGGCAAGAGACCGGGCCGACGCCCAGCGCGCCGCCACCGGTGCCCAGAGAGAATCGGATCTCACCAAGCGCGAAGCCGAGCGCGACAGAGCACAAGCGCAACTAATAGAACAGCTGATCAGAAGGACAACACCCCCTCCCTCCACCAGAGGCTCCAGGAACTCGTCTAGACATCACTCCAGGGCGGCATCCCCTAGCCGAGTAAGCGACCCTGAACTTGACCAACAGACGAGGTCTATACCCCCCGCAGACCCCCTTCCCCAACCGGTCCAAGCGAGACCCAGCCACCGGGAAGGAGCAGCATACACTGCGGAGAGGCTAAATCAGAGACTACAAGCCCTGGATGACCTAACGGAAGATGAAGAGGAAGAGGAGGAGAACCACGCCCGACGACAGCACAGTACTCTACCGGACCAGGAGGTCCAGTACAGCCCAGGCTATACCCCCGCGGAGCTGCGCTACAGACCCCCGACGCTATTCACGGGTGAGCACGACGCACGACCCGCACCGAGGAACAGCACCTGGGCCAGCGGGCCATGGTACACAGCCGGTACCAGCCCACGCCAAGGAGCAGGAGGAGACTCGCCTAGGAGGCCTCTCCCCCAACGCTCGCCGATGTATCAACAATCCGCGTCATACATTGGCACACCTATGGTACCAGACTTCACCCAGGAGAACCGGGCCCAGTATACGGAGCTCCGCATGTGTCTGGAGACAATGTTGGTGGATGTCATTGATGAACGCCATAAATACGCGATACTACTGAAGCATTTAAAGGTACCCCGCGCGCACAACATAGCGCTCGCCTACGCCACTTCCACGACCCCATACACCGCAGCGCTGGTAGCGTTGGACCAGAGATATGGACGTATATGGGATTACGTGATCCAGGAGATCAGGCACATCGACCGCCTACCCCCAGCAACAGACAATCGAGCACTGGACGACCTGTCCATCAGAGTGCAGTCCCTGGTAGGGATGCTGGGAGCGCAGAGGGAAAAGGGTAGGCATGAACTATACGCCAACTCAAATGTAGAAAGGATCTTGGAGAAGCTACCGCCCGCCCGACAGGAGCGCTTTAGGCGGCAGAGAGACCACCGAGACCCTAATGGCCCCGAACCGAACCTCCTCGATCTAGCCGACTTCCTGGCGAGAGAAGTCAGCAGCTTACGGCTAGATACATTCGGACGGAGCACCCCTGGCTCCAGAGAAGGAACCAGGAGACTAAATGATGGAAGAAGATCGGTGACTGTCATGCACCAATCGGAGTCAGTGCCAAGCAGTAGGAGCCACAGTACCCCCTCAAGAAAGGAGAAGTGGAAGATAGTGTGCCCCTACTGTGAGAAAGAACACTGGCTGTCACAATGTGACTCATTCCCCAAGATGAATGCGGAGGAAGCGAGTCAATGGATAAAGTCCAACAGACGCTGTTTTCGCTGTGCGCGATCACACATGGCAGCCGAATGCCGCTTAAAGAAAAAGTGCAGTCGGTGCGATGGAGCCCATCTGGACATACTCCACGACAGTAACAGACGGCGGCCTCCACCCGCACCATCAAGCAGCAAAGCAAGCGTCATGTACATCGACCCCGCCAGCAGCAGCGGAGCCAGAGTGCTCTTAAAGGTAGTCCGTGTGACATTGAGCTACCAGAATAAAGTCATGGACACTTACGCCGTCCTTGATGACGGGTCAGAGAAGACCCTTCTGCTCGCGTCCGCTGCGGCCCAGCTAGGGCTGCGGGGGAGCGAAAACCAAATGACAATTCGGACAATAAGAAGAGATTTGAAAACGATAAAGGGCGAGAATGTCTCATTCTCTATCGCAGCAAGCGGCCAGCCCGAGCGACGGTACAGGATTACAGACGCTTTCACCAGCCAAGAAATAGGACTCTCGCGGTACACATACCCCGTAGCCAAGCTGATGGAGAAATATGTACATCTACGCAAGCTACCGATCCCACTCATAGACGGTGCTACCCCGACACTGTTGATAGGCTCCGACCATGCAGACCTCATTGTCCCGATAGACCGGGTTCATACCGGACCCAGAGGCTGTCCTGCAGCAGTCGAGACCCGCCTAGGATGGACTCTCCAAGGCCCACTCGCCAAATCTCTCAACCGAACCACAGCCACTAGCTGTCTCCACTCCCGAGTCACAGAGGGAGACACCGCACTCCTGCAGCATGTAGAGAGGCTATGGACCTTAGAACAAATGCCCTTTAAGAACGAAAAGAAAGACATTCGCTCTAAAGACGACATCTACGCCATTAACCTCCTCGAGACGGGAACAAAGAGAGTCCCAGTCAGCGGCGTGTTGAGATACGCCACGCCACTCCTGCGGCGGGAAGGGATGCCTACCTTTCACGCAAAGAAAGACGCCACAGAGCGGTACCTACTAAACACAGAGCGGCGCTCAGCCAAGGACCCCGCCCAAGAAAGTGTATACCGCGCTGAGATTGAGAAGCTCATCACAGCGGGACACGTCACAAAGATTGACATTAAAGAGGCCGACCAGACGACTGAATCGTGGTACGTGCCCCACCACAAGGTTCATCACAACGGCAAAGACCGCATCGTGTTTAACTGCAGCTACCAGATCGGATCCCAAAATCTGAATAAAGAGCTATTGCCCGGTCCTACACTCGGCCCCTCCCTACTAGGCGTACTACTCCGCTTCCGCCAGGACAAGGTGGCTATCAGCGGGGATATCAAAGGGATGTTCCTGCAGGTGAGATTAGTAGAGGAGGACAAGCCCCTGTTGCGGTTCCTATGGAGAGAGAGGCCAGGAGATGAGCACCCAGCCATCTACCAATGGGAAGTCCTCCCTTTCGGAACTACATGCAGCCCATGCTGTGCTACATTTGCACTACAGAGACATGTCGCAGAGGACCCAGCAGCGGACGAAGAGGTCCGACACAGTGTGAAGAACAGCTTCTACGTAGATAACTGTCTACAAAGCGTTTCGACCCAGGAAGAAGCCGAGGCTCTCCTACTTAAACTCCGCGCCTCTCTGATCAAAGGCGGCTTTGATCTCAGGCAGTGGGCCAGCAGCGATCCGCACGTACTGCGCAGCCTCTCCTCCGAGGACAAGGCAGCGAGCAGTGAGACCTGGATGGCCACAATCCCAGGAGAAGCCCAAGAGATGACACTAGGACTAGTGTGGCGCTTCAAAACAGATTCGCTCCACTATAGACACAAACCCCTGACCACGGAGCAGGGAAGGTCGACGGCAATACCGACCACCAGACGGAGTGTGTACAGAACACTCGCCCGACAATATGACCCGTTAGGATGTATACTACCGTACACCACCAGGGCAAAGATGATTGTACGAGCATTGTGGGACAAGGACCAGGGCTGGGACGACCCCATTCCCGCACACCTTGCATCCACCTGGAGAGAGTGGGAGATGGAACTCCACTCACTCCCAGGCGTTAATATACGCCGAAGCTACTTCCCACCCACGGTGAGGCCAGAGACATGTAAAATGGATTTACACGTCTTCAGTGACGCCTCCGAGGTCGCCTACGGATCAGTAGCCTACTTGCGGGCCCAAGAAGAGGGGGGAGAGATCTACACAGCATTCATCCTCGCCCGCTCGAGAATAGCCCCACGCAAGCAACAGTCTATCCCACGTCTAGAGCTCTGCGCAGCCCTCGCAGGAGCGCATCTAGCCACGCTCATCCAACGTGAGCTCACCATTCCGGTGCATAGAACAATCCTGTGGTCAGATTCCACGACAGTACTCGCCTGGATCAAATCGGATTCATGCAAATACAAAGTCTTCGTGGGAGTCAGAGTCACTGAGATTCAAGAGTTAACCGGAGAGTTAACCGGAGAAGCAAACTGGCGCTATGTTGATACAAAACACAACCCAGCTGACGTCATCACCCGGGGAATGTCCCTAGATGACTTAACCCGTCATAACATCTACAGTGACGGACCAGCATTCCTCAAGCTCCCGGAAGGAGATTGGCCCACGCCCACCCCGAGGGAAGCAAGTGACGAGGAGGCTGAGAATAAGAAACCCATGTTCTGTGGATTGAGCACTGTTGTCTCCGCAGACCCCAACATAGATGATTGCATTACCATAGAGAGTGCGCAGCAACGGACATTCCTGCGGCACCACCCAGAGATTAAGTCCCCCGCTGATATGTCAGCAGCTGACTACGAGGAAGCAGAACTGCTTCTACTGCAACGAGCCCAGAGAGACTCGTTCCCCGATGAACTAGACTGTCTACAGGGAGGAAAGCCCGTCCCATCAGACAGCAGATTGATTCATCTGGCCCCCGAGAGTGACACACATACCCTCATCAGAGTGGGTGGTCGCCTGCGGAGAGCCCCCAATTTACCGGATGACATTAAGTACCCGATCGTATTGAACAGCCGACACAAGGTCACAGAGCTGATTATAAAGAAATACGACGAGGATGTACACCACGCAGGAGCAGAGAGAGTCTTCGCGGAAATCAGACGTCGTTACTGGATACTTCAAGGAAGAGAGGCGGTGCGACGCTTCCAGCGAACCTGTCTAGACTGCCGAAAGTGGCGCGCGCAGCCCAGCATACCACGGATGGCTGACCTACCTCCATGTCGCCTCCGACTCTGCGACAAGCCATTCCACTCAACAGGCATGGACTGTTTTGGCCCGCTGCACATAAAGAAAGGAAGAGGCACCGAGAAGCGGTGGGGTATTGTATTCAAATGCATGACCACCAGAGCGATACATATCGAGCTCCTTCCGACCATGAGCGCAGACTCATTCCTTATGGCCTTCCGAAGATTCACATCACGGAAAGGAAAACCGTCTACATTATTGTCCGATCACGGGACAAACTTCAAAGGCGGAGAAAGAGAGCTGAGGGAGAGCTTCCAAGCTATGGGCCCAGAACTTAAGACCCACCTCGCTCCAGCCCAGATTGACTTCCAATTCAACCCCCCAAACGCACCCCACTTCGGTGGAACTTGGGAACGAGAAGTACGTTCTATAAAGACAGCCCTGTACGCAGTACTTGGGGCCCAGACTGTGGCGGAAGAAGTCCTAATGACAGTCCTCACGGAGATTGAGGGAGTATTGAACTCCAAGCCCCTCGGTTACGTCTCCAGTGATGTAGCAGATGTCGACCCAGTCACCCCCAACACCCTCCTGATGGGGCGGCTAGATCCCGCGTTACCCCAGACAATGTACCGGCCTGAAGAAGCGAACGGCCGACGAATGTGGAGGTACAGCCAAGTATTAGCCGACAAGTTTTGGAGCAGTTTCCTACTGCACTACCTACCGTCTCTACAGACCCGCCAGAAGTGGGTAAAAGAGAGATACAATTTGACGGAAGGAACAGTCGTCATGATTATTGACCAGTCACTACCCAGAGCTATGTGGCCGGCTGGCCGCGTAAGCAAAGTGATCACCGGTGCCGATGGCAAGGTCCGAGCAGCTGAAGTACTCGTCCAGGGGCGCATTTACACCCGTCCTGTGGCGAGGCTCATAGAACTGCCCCGACTCCCAGACACAATCGATGATGACCATGACCCTATGACTTTGTGAGTTGACTGACCCTTACAGCGAACCCTTGAGTGGTAGACAGTGCGGTTAATCTGTCTCTGCTTAACTAATTGGGTTGGGACCAATTAGGGGGCGGCTGTTCTGAAGGATCAGATTAAACCGAATATATATATTTATTTATATATATATATTTAATTGTATTTGTATATCCCCTGATATCCCTTGTATATTCCTTGTACAATATGCATTGAATATCCCTTCTAGTCTACTGAACATCCCATAATAGTCTCCATTCTACCATTGGACGAGACCTTGGTGCCAGGTCGCCATACCCCTCAGACCAGGTTCAATCGTACCGCTCAACATGTATGGACAAGTCCTAGTTCCGCGTAGGAATATGTCTACCGCACCACTAATGGTACTATTTGTTCATAGTGCGTATATATACTGCGCTATTAAAGTAGAGCTTTCTTTTAGTCCAGTTCCTTACCCTCCAACAGAGTGACAGACGCAAAAGCCTCCCCGCGAACCACGTGTGGGCAGTAAGGCCAATTCGGCCCAGTATCGGCATTGAGACATTGTGTATATTAATATTTGAATAGTCATATTTGGCACTATATCGTCGAGTTGGACGTATTCTATTAAGCTAATAATAGTCTATTCATATGTAGTGCCTCGTGCGGTAAGAGTTCTATAGTAATCAGCACCCCCCATCGTTTCGGGCATCAGCTGGACGCTTATCCAGGGTGGTTGACCCCACGTGAAGCTGCACCCGAGGAGCTCCAGGCCAAAGAGCGAGTGGACCTGTATATTGGATTATTCTACCGACGACGGCTAGCCTTCCCCGGCTTGGATTATGCTTTGAGTACTTTGATTATTCTATGGATAAAGGCCAACACTGCGGTGTGTTGGAAATACCCCCCCCGGAGAGGACGACAGGTGAGAAGACGCTCTACACGACGAGGTCGCCTCACGTCTCTCCATCGTGGACCGGAGGACGCCGGCCACAGAGAGTCCAACTGCTTTCATCTGTGGATCGAGGATCGCTGGGCACCGGGTCGCACGACTGTGGGCTCTCCCAGGATACCCTCGGCCAGACGGGATACAGCCAGACTCTACCCCCCCCCCTCCAGCTGTCCTACAAGCAGTCGGAACCTTCCCCTAGTGTATCCAGCTATATAATCATTCAAGTATCATTGCTATTGTTCCCTAAATATTCCAGGTTGTATATTTGCTTCCTGCGCAATCAGAGATTGGACATTCGATATTGATCTACCTACGAATACTCATTTGCCATAAAAGTGCACACTATTTCAAATCATAAATGTAATTAAGTGATCGTTGTACATACCTTTTGCTATGTATTATTATTAAACGCAGACTTTCGACTTGGTACATTTGTGTTGGATCCGTTTCATCAGGTGGGAGTGTTTATCATAATTATTTATACCTAGTACTGGGTGGCCAGAGTCTAAAGTACAAGAGGTAGTGGTAGTAAGTATCATATCTAACAATACAGTCAGGGAATTGTACCCCTCAGTTACACCTGCCATAAGTAGCTATTTCCACACCCCCTGCTGCGGGGAATAAGACATGGGTCTATGCCACACTTAAGCCTGGTGGAGCTGAGTTACAAAAAGGATGCAATTACCACACAGGCTGCTTAGCCTACTTCATGTCACTTCCCAGGGCCAGCTATGTACCTGTATAGATTACAGGGCCACTGTTACTACGACCGCCGCTATTCTTCACCAAGCCCATGACACAGGTGAATAATAGGATACATCCGTCTCTCTCTGTTATTTTCTTTCTCTAAAAAGACATCGGTCTGGTTCTCACAAGGGAAGTATTTAGTTGTGCAGACAATGAACAGCTGTACTCCATAATAGATGGCCTCCGAAAAGATGACTGGTCTCGTCACTACTTCACAGGGCTGACAGTATGCTACGCGAGCGTACAGCGTAGCGTAGCACTGCATGCCTTGATTGATTGATTGATTGATTGAAAACTTTATTAACAGATTGCAGAATGGGTACAGTACAGTACAGCTCATGATAAACCTGAAAGTCTATTTATTTGAAGTAGATGTTTGTAGACTACATTTGAAGAAGATGTATGCAAGTGCCTGCATTTAAAGTCCAAGTACTATTATTATAATAATAATAATAATAATAATTTTTTAAACCAAAATGAATTGTACGGTAACCACGCAATGTTCTGTGTCTTGCAGGGCATTGATTTCGCTGGCTTCACAGGATACATGTTCCCTGGGATTTGTCTTGTTCTGTTGACCTCCTTCCCTTTCCTACGGATGCTCTACTGGAACAAAAAACTATACAACAAAGAGTCCAGTGAAATCGTGGGTAAGTGGCATTATTATTATTATTATTATTATTATTATTATTATTATTATTATTATTATTATTATTATTATTATTATTATTATTATTATTATTATTATTATTATTATTATTATTATTATTATTATTATTATTATTATTATTATTATTATTATTATTATTATTATTATTATTATTATTATTATTATTATTATTATTATTATTATATAATTATATATTATATACATTTTTTATTTTATTCTTTCCCACTGCGACTATGGATAGGGAATTTCTTTATTTAATTAAAATGTTCACAACAACATGGATGCATGTACTCTGCCAGCATGTTTAATATCCATAATACTAAAGGTTTGACTAAGATTTCTATGAAACTTTATTCTAAAAAATATATATATATATATATATTTTTACTCATAAAATAAATTGGGTCGCACCTAAATCGGCAGGGTCGGTCGGCAACCGGAAACAAACAATTTGTTCTTTTAGGCCCTACTACTACTACTACCACTACTACTGCTGCTGCTACTACTACTACTACCACTACTACTGCTGCTGCTACTACTACTACTACTCCTACCACTACTACTACCACTACTACTGCTGCTGCTACTACTACTACTACTCCTACCACTACTACTACCACTACTACTGCTGCTACTACTACTACTACTCCTACCACTACTACTACTACTACTACTACTACTACTACTACTACTACTACTACTACTACTACTACTACTACTACTACTACTACTACTACTACTACTACTACTACTTAGTACTACTACTACTACTACTACTACTACTACTACTACTACTACTACTACTACTACTACTACTACTACTACTACTGCTGCTACTACTACTACCACTACTACTACCACTACTACTGCTGCTACTACTACTACTACTCCTACCACTACTACTACTACTACTACTACTACTACTACTACTACTACTACTACTACTACTACTACTACTACTACTACTACTACTACCGCTACTACTACTACTACTACTACTACTACTACTACTCCTACCACTACTACTACTACTACTACTACTACTACTACTACTACTACTACTACTACTACTACTACCGCTACTACTACTACTACTACTACTACTACTACTACTACTACTACTACTACTACTACTACTACTACTACTACTACTCCTACTACTACTCCTACAGCTGCTGCTACTACTACTACTACTACTACTACTACTACTACTACTACTACTACTACTACTACTACTACTACTACTACTACTACTGCTACTACTACTACTGCTGCTACTACTGCTACTACTACTACTACTACTCCTACTACTGTTCCTGTGAGGAAGTGCTTTGGATAAAAGTGATATATAAATGCACCATTTACTACTAAGTTTCTTTAATAGTTGTCATATAGAAGTACAGAATACTTTTATACAAAATGCTTCTTACTGTTACGCTCCAGAGACTGTGCTAGACAAGATAAGTATGAAATAACATAGTATAGCATGTAAATTAGAAGTAAAAATTAGAAGTAAAAATGAGGTCACAGTGTTCAGTATCAGTATAGACATATGTACAATGTTCGATGTAACTGAGTTACCATTAATATACAATATACTATGCAGTGTACTAATATACAATATTATATAGTGCAAAGCAGAAATGGGATGAGGTACAATTTAGGTACAATTTACAGTAAGGTGTACGAGTTGTAGTGCAAATCCTTTATCAATAAATATAAAGTGTGTTTAGGTGATCTAAAGTGTGGAGAGTGGGTGCTGCAGTGTGTTGTTTGTTTAAAGTGAGTGTGTGCGTGTGGATGTGTGTGCTGTGTGCATTTGATGGTTGTTGCATAGTGTTCACTGTTCGTTGAGCAGCCTGATGGCCTGGGGATAGTACTTGTACTACTAATTTAATAGTAATATACTTTTTTTTTTTTTTTTTTTGGTCTTTTTCCCCCTCCATTTTCCTCCGATTTTCTCCCATCCCAATGTTAGTCGTATGCCAATTCCCAGTCCCTTCCTGGTCGCTGCGCACTTACCCCCCACAGTCAGATCATCTGGGAGAGTGGAGGCTACCACGTGCTTCCTCCGACACACGTCCAGCCAATCACCGCTTCTTTTCACCTGGCAGCGCGGATTCTCATTGAGAGGGCGTAGCGTGTGGGAGGACCACACTATCCCCCTCACGTCCAATCCGCGCTTAGCAGGCGCCCCGACCGAACTGTAGGAGTCGCTGTTTACAACGACCCGGACCCACCCCGCCAGCTTCTCCCACCCTCTGATACAGCCAATTGTATCAGTGCAGACGGCCAGCCAAGCTGGTGACAACCCCGGAGCTGTGAGCTGGATTCGAACAGGCAAATCCAGCTCAGCTCCGGGGCTGGTGACGAACGCAATCTCCGCTCGGCCACCTAACCGCCCTAATAGTAATATACTTGTATACTATTTGTGTATTTGTATAGTACTTAAAATGTTTTAAAAGATTTACAAAACAAATAATATAAAAGCAACATTATAGGTATCATCAGTAATGCCGTCGAACAGCGACCTTTAGGCAAATGTGCCCCTCTTTGTATTGCACTTTGTTAACCTTTTTTTTTATTTTGGTCTGATGCGTGGGTTGCATTTGAATGGGGATATGGGGTGGCTTGCTCCAGCAACTTCAGAGGTGGCTGTTTGACGGCACTACAGATTATACCTTTATTAAAGAAGGTTCCTCTTCCTTTTCGTATTCATCTCTCTTCCTCCAACCCCCTTTCAGAGGCGATAAAAGAAAAAACGTCTATTATCAAGGAATGTATTAACCCCCTTAGAGCCTCAATACACAATGTACTGTAGGCTGCTACTCACCTTCTTGGGGGATGCAATGACCTCAGTACAGTAACATAATTAACTTGGTGTTACGTAACCCAGGCCGCTAGCCCCCCGCATGATGTTAAGTGCCCTCTGGGTTAAGAAGCCTTTCGCCTCCATTTCAGGTAATTTCCGCCACATTCCCATTATCCTTATCGGATGACCCTGCCATCCCAGATATAACGTTGGTACATTACTGTATGGTGTGCTAGTCAATAATTGGAAGGTGATCTCTTGGGTGCCCTTCGCTACGTCCCTATCTCAAAGTCAAAGTCTGCTGTTTTTTTATGATGTTATGTTGTCCATTTCATGCTTATGTTTAAAGCCCCTAAGTGGAGGATTTTGACATCAATTTATTAAACAGTTTATTATTCAATGTCCCTACCATGACAGGGTTAGTCTCCGATCGGAACTCAAAAACACGATGAGACTGATAAGAATGGATGAGGATGTACAAGTCCATTGGTATCCTCTCATAGACCTCCCACGGGTGACGTATTCCGGCTGCTTTCTCGCTAGTCAAAAATAGTCTGGAACGGTTCAGCAGATCAGATCAATGACATCTGGTCATTTTAGTGTTAGCAACGTGGCTCTTATTAGGCTAATTTGCTTATTAGGCTAGTTAACAAATTTGCTTATTAGGCTAGTTAACAAAACATATAATCCTCCTGTAAAGCGGCATCTTACCTTCTCAACATGTAGTTTAACAGAACAAAGTACTGGTAAACAGCAAAGGAAAACACTGTTCAATTTTCACCATAGGCAGAAAAAAAGCACCTGAGGTTTGTCAAAACGACAATAGTATTTATACTGTGAAGCACTTTGGTTGACAAGTGTCATGTTTAAATGTGCTATACAAATACATTTGATTGATTGATTGGGATCCATTGGAGTTCTGCTGAACCGCTTTACAGCGCAAAGGAGGTCTTTCCAAACAAAGCTTGCTTTGCCAAAAATAAACAACAACTTCACCTTCACAGTTAGCAAGGGTTGTTAACCCTCTCCTTGCAGCTTCAGAACAAATCCATGATGCAGGCAGCTGCAAATGGCAACGTCAGCTATGCTACAATGTTTATGGGAAATGTGGTCTTAGCATGAGAATTAGGCTGCAAATTGTTCTGCCAATGGGTCTCATTTGTTTATGGTAATTATACCAAGGTATCACAAATAATTTGACAATGATATGATGGAATACTGCAAGAGATGCTAGTTAGCAGGACACGGAGGTGTGAAGGTGCTAATGGCATCACAGAGGTTGTCAAGAGAGGAAGTGCCACCCCTAATTCGTTTTTTTTTGTCACAGCATTTCAACTTTAATCTTTTTTATCACAGTGTACAGGGAAGAATGACAGGACAATTTGGGGAGGGGGGGGGGGGGGGGGGGGTTGACATGCGACAAAGGTCATGAGCTGGATTAAAACATTTGACATCAAAAGAATGTGGCACGCTTCAGCCTAGTGAGCTACTGTACCAGGATGCTCCAGCCTAACATTGTTTTATGGTGACTTTTACCATCCACCTCTATCTCTAGCTACAGTAGGTTACCCCAGAGAGTCAGGTGGCCCACCAACTAGAGCAGCCAGTGGCTCTTCTTCAGAAAGACCCTCAACATTCCTTCTGTTCTGACAACGACAGCTTTTGGCAATATTAACTGCAGCTTCCCCCCTCTGGACCGCCTGACTGTCTTACAAGGAAAAACATGCAAGAAACATTTCTTTCCAAACGTACTGTAACATCATAGAGATGTAATATTGCTTGTGATGATAAAACACAAAAATCCCAATAACTCTTTGACAATGAGAACAATTCCTATCATTGTGTCTGGGGTCATAAAGCTTAGAGCTCCCTTTCTCTAGACGCCCACAGCAGCTCTTTCTGATTGGCTGTTTTTGGGGGTAATTATATTAAAGGCTATTTACCTCATGTTCCTAGGCAACAAGGATGCTGTCATCTTTTTGCCATCGTTTTGTCTTTCAACTTCCTAGGAGCTTGTCACACTGTATCTATAAAGGAATATATTAACCTTCAAAGTCTGTCCATTTGAAACTCTTGTTATTTTTCTTTACATATAATTTGTTATAAGGACAATGAGCTATTTTTGTGCTTGTGCATTATTTATGCATTATTTATTTAGTTTGGTAATATCTGCACCAGCTAGCTATTTGTTTCACAAACATAAGCTACAGGAAATAAAGAGATGACACCAGAAACGGGTATATAAGGTGAATATGACACATCTGGTGTATTTCCTTTTATCCCTCCGCTCCTTATCGCTCCATCAAAAGAAGACAGTAACGGTGTAATTATATCACCCTGGAAGACTCGATATGTTGTCCACGGGTAGGATTATACTGTTTCTAATTAGTAGAAAAAGCCATTCAATCGGTTTAGTTTTGGCAGAAACAGTGTCCCCTCATGCTAGGAGCCATTCTGTGTAACCAAGGATCTGTGAATTTGAGACCTTCAGCGTGTAGATAATGGACAAACCAATAAGGGAAGGATATTCCTTTGAGATTGATTGCAATTCCCCCGGAGGCACAAAGACACTTCTTATCAGTGTTTACCCACACTACTAATCTATATCTCCGAGCGCCTCTAACCTCCCCCTGAATGAGCAGGACCAGAGACGACCCTGCTCCCTGAGTGGTGGCTAATACTGTCACCCGCGAGGGGAGGAAGGCTGTTATTAAGAACCAGGGGTCTCAGAGAGGGGAAAGAAAACCAGGTCACAAGGCATTGCGACCACCATTCAGTACAGCATCGATAGCCTCATCTATTCAATTCCCACACCATCCCTTCTCTTCCCCTGGTAGGGAAAGAATGCAGCTAAATCAGCTCCAAGCCCCCCGTGATGATTGGTAATTGTGTAGATTCACAAACGGGTCAATGTGCCAGTTACCATAGATCATATTAAGGGCACCTAGCAACTCGCCCCTGACAGCGGATGACACCCACTGCTATCCACACAGGCGTCCAGCCGGCTCCTAGCCCCCTTTAGGCCCCATCTCTCCTTCTACACAGGCCACTCCAGGGCACACCAATGCTCACCGCTGTCTGGACGCATTAGACCCTCACAGGGGGCTCTGAGCACATTGACCGAAAACAACCTAACAGCTTCTCAGCTGCCTTGAGCTGTTGGTAGCTGTTACCAGCAAACCCACCACACTACCGGCACACAAACTAGGCAAGTTAAATCACCCCGATGGGGGTGACCGCTACAAAGGTCACAAGCTGGATTCCAACTAATGATGACAGTGAGAATGACCACACACCTTAGCTCGGTGAACCACCGGGACACTCCAGCCAAATATCATTTCATGCACAGCTTTGCGTACCAAAGTTTTTTTTACTTACTTTCTCTTTACTGTATGTAGCACACTCTCAGGGGCTCATAAGAAACAAGCATTTAATGATAAAGTATACTGTATTTTGTTCTGACAAATAAAAAACAAACTTGAAACTTGAAACTTATAACTTGCCTCTTTCCCCGGCTATGTTGCCCGTGGAGTCAGGCAGCTCATTAACCACCCCGGATGTCTCTCCTCGGAAGGCCCCTTTCTATTCCTTCTGCTCTGACACGGTCACCTCAGGCCACATCCCTCCTTCAGATGCAGGCCACTCCACACGTCATGCATGTCAAATCCCACCGTCTGCCGGCTCTCAGGGCGATGGCGGAAACTATCGAACAGCCCCACCTCCTCTGCTGCCTTGAGCTCTCGGAGCTGTTACCGACAAATTACAAAATAAATGTACAACGCAATGTACAACGCAGTTGTCATGGTGCTACTTCATTCAAAATGGTCTTTTCACCCCTTTGTCATCACAAATCTTTCCAGTACAACTGCAATGTGCAATGATTATAAACTCTTAACATGCAACGGCCCACATGTGGGCCCTCTTGAGGACGTTTTGCCCACCGGCGTGACACGCCACTTTAGCGACCTTTAGTGCCTTGGGTGTGCATATTTTTAAAGCCCTATTTGTTGCCTGTCGATTGCAGTTTCAGGCGACAAAATCCGTTCACAGGTTCTCGAGTTACATGCCGAATATGTGACTTTTTATTATTTCGAATACCACTCCCGACTCCTGAGGCTCCGTCAATCATTTGGCGATCTCGAAAATTATTGGACAGGGTTGTAACCAATGATACCCCACGTGGGGATGAGCGAATCAGGGATCTAGATGAAAAGTCACGAGCGAAAACAGGAAGTAAAAAATGCGCGGAATGCATTGGAGTCTATGAGAAAATGGAAACCTGCAGACCTTTTTCTTTTCTCACACTTTACCAAAATCGCTCTTTATCACTCAATTTGGATATGTACTACACAAGAGTTCAGGCTAAGGACCCAGGGTGTTTCCTCAGCCATACCAATTTTTTGGAGAAATATACTTTTGGATATTGCAACTACTACAGAAAAAAGTGAGTAACAAGTTTTTCTACAACTCAAGTTCAGACCTATGTTACTCTATTTCATTAGCACTAAAAGTGAATTTTCCTTATTGTATAAGAAACCTCAGAATGTTATCTTTCAAAAGAGACCAGGCTCATACATGTGCTATAAAGTATAGTATTATGGTTTGCAAAAAAAGTATCAAGTAAAAAAATTGCCACTTTTCTGCCCGCTTGTTATATAAAAATAAGGGGCGGCTAGGTGGTGTAGTGGGCAAGGCGCTCACCATCAACGCTGGAGACGCTGGGTTCGAATCCAGCTCTCTGCGTTGCTATCAGCTTGGCTGGTCGTTCACACTAACACAATTGGCAGTGTTAGGGGTGGGAAAGCTGATGGGTGGGTCCTGGGCGTTGTGGACAGCGACCCCTACAGTTCGGTCGGGGCGCCTGCACAGCGAGGGTAGGATCTGGAGGGAGGTAGTGTGACCTTCCACACGTTACACTCTCCCGGTGAGAATCTGCGCTGCCAGGCTGGCTGCCGGCTGGCTGCACATGCGTCGGAGGAAAGCATGTGACAGTCTCCGGCCTCCCGGACCAACAGTAGGGGGGAGTGCGCAACAACCAGGAAGGGGGTTGGGAATTGGCATAACGACTAACAGTGGGATGGGAGAAAAATCGGAAAAAAGGAGGGGGGAAAAAGATAATAAAAAAATAAAAATAAAATAAAATAGACAGTATACATGTGCTGTATATTGTTAACTCATTGACCGCAGGGGATTAGCCTTATCCTGTGGTAGTATTGCCACGCTGTAAACGATGGGAGTTAGTCACCTTGTTTGTAGAGCTAAATCTATATTCTATATTATAGCCATGGATACAATACTATAGTCATTTGACATTGACTTTCCTCCAGGCAAGATGCAAAAAAGAGATCATTTTTCCATCCATACGTTCCCGTGTTATACCGTGGTGAATATAAGTATGGTTTTAGAGCGGTCTAGGGTAATTCATGAAATGCTTAGGTATGGCTGTATACGTTGATTCCATTGTAGACGTTGCCGTTTCTTGCCTGAACCCGCTATTGTTCCGGAATCAAATCTACATCATAGGTATTATGTTTAGGGTGACCACCTGTCCGGTGTGAAGCGGGACAGTCCCGATAATGGGATGCTTGTCCCGTGTCCCGCTGCAACAGAACAATGTCCCGCATTTCAAAGATCATGGTAAAAACAATAATAATAATTATTATTATTATTAAATTTTTTTAAAATGTTGTTCATTTAATGCCTCGCTCCAATTAAGTGTGTCAGTGTCACTTGAGTCAGAAGAAACACGCACCTCTACCCCTGCCGGGCCAGCCGTGTATAGGTGTAACAGAGTGACAGCCAATGAAATGTGTGCATTTGTCACGCTGTCCAAGGTTCTGAACTGCTCTCTCCTGCAGCTCCCTGTTCACGGCTTGAGTCCCGCTCGGGGCAAAAGCCTGCTGCCTGTCCGCCGACCCCTCTGCCGGTGAACACGCACCTCTACCCCCCAATTGGCGTATTTACGCGTCGACTTTAATAAACGGCACGGCTCAAATACTTGACATACCGGAAAGACAGTTGCGCTGTCTTTAAACTGCTAATAATACTCCATGACTCCGGCGAGACGCGGACCTTGCCACCGTGAGCCAGCGAGGGACCGAAGCTGTCCAGAAAACTGTGAGAGAAGCTCGCCACCTCGCCCGCCACTGCCCCCATCATCACTCACAGACACCGGGTCTGGTAGAGCCGGTATAGGCTACAGAGTGGAGAGAGAGCCTCGCCGAGCCAGCCAGCCAGGGCATGTTAAATAAATCGTGAGGGGAAAGAAAGAAAAAAGTTAAACGCAGGCTGTGTGTTCTCAGTGAGAAGATCCTCCCGCAGCGGTGCTTATTTTGTGCAGTCACAAATCCCGGTGCTAGGTGAAGCATCTACAGATTAATAAGATTAATAACTAAATGTGCTATATATAGCCTACCGTCGGTGTCGAATATGAAATAAAGGGCCATAAGGATAGTTCACATTGCAGGTTATCGTGATCACACTAACATATTGTTTCTGGAGTCAAAGACATTGAAGTTAAATGATCTTGTGGAATTTAAAACGGCACAATTAATGTATAAAGCAAAAAGTCATGCACTTCCAAGAAACATTCAAGAATTGTTCTTTGATAGGGAGGGGGGTTATAATCTGAGGGGAGAACACAATTTAAAGGTGCTAAACGTACGCACTAACATGAGAAAACACTGCATCTCAATATGTGGAGTGAAACTGTGGAACAGTCTTAATGTGGTGTTAAAGCAATGTCCAAACATGAGACAATTCAAACTGATGTATAAGGAAATTATGTTCACAAGGTACAGGGATGAAGAAGGGACTTGATATTCACAGGTGTTTACATTTTTATTTTGTTTCTATTTTATTTTATTTTATACATATATAGTTTTTGTTTTTTGTTTTGCATATATATATATATATTTTTTTTTCTTTTCTTTTCTTTTCTTTTTTATGTTTAAAATAGTACACTCATTTGAGTAGTGGAAAAGGGGTAGGATTAAATAAGTGTATACTTCTTCCTACTCCTTTTCGAACATGCAGATTGAGTTGTTTTTCTTTTTTTTGTTATTGTTTGTTGTATTCATTGCATGTTCGAAATAAAGACTTCAAATCAAATGAAGGTCAAATATGAAGGCATTTAAATAATAAATACATTTCTTTCATTTTAATTAGCAATAAAAAAAAAAAATAATAATAATAATCATATATTTTTTCCTCACCTATGTGTCCCGCATTGTCCCGCAAAAGCAGTGCTGCTGTCCTGCGACTGAACAATTTTGACCTGGTCACCCTAATTATGTTCCATCATGAATGCATGAAGGGGGGGGGGTAGTTTCTGATTATTTGATTGTCGGTAACGGCATTCGTATTCAACACTAAAAACGCTTATCAGCCCGATCAGTACAAAAGCCTTGCAGGATCAAGCAAAAATGTACGTAAAATCGTCCTTACCTGCGACCGGGAGTATTCCAAAAACAATAATTCCAATTTCTTGATCGCCATCTGGTACATCCAATGTCCATTTGCTCGACGGCATAATCCACCATAACATATGGATCGGGCATATTTGATGGGCTTCAATGTAACCGGCAGAACCGTTCGTCTTGCCCGACAAGGACACATTTGACCCGAAACCTTTGGCCATCCCACAGCCCAGGATACAATGTTAGAAAGGGTGCTCGATACCGCCGTCTAGCGTGATGCGGCCGGTATTGCACCTAGGCATTCTCAATGCGATTCCCAATGTTAACCCAGAGTCAGTGGGCCTGTAATGAATAGAAATATCGAATAAAAGAAATAACGATCAAATAACGAGTATACTTGTTGTTGGCGTTCAACGATTGGCGGCCAATAACAAGTATAATCGTCGTTGGCAGTGAATGAGTTAATGGCGGCATTGCAAAAACACATACCTTTGCATGGATACTCTACATTACGGTGCACCTTTAAATACGCAAGAGTTATATATAAATTATATCTCATCGCTCTATACACCACCACTACCAATACTCAAACTAGAAAATGTTTTATAGAGCTTTAGTCAGTGCCTCTTCTGAATGGTTCATCTATTTGTCCTGCACTAAGTACAGTATGTGGGGGCGACAGTGGATCAGGAGGTAGAGCGTTCGTCTGGTAATCAGAAGGTTCCTGGTTTGATTCCCGCTCCTCCCGGGCAGCGTTTCAAAGACACTTAACCCCTAATTGCTCCCGATGAACAGGTTGGCACCTTGCATGGTTGCCTCCGCCGTCGGTGAGTGAATGGGTGAATGTGAGGAACAAAATATTGTAAAGCAATTTAGATAAGAGCACTATATAAATGCACCATTTACTTTTTTTTCTATTTTTTTTTTATTTTCAATTTTTTAAAACATCAACAATAACAACAATAATAATAATGACACGATAATAATAAATAATAAATACAGACCAAAACTTAACTAATAAATACAAAATACAAGATACCATGTAAAAATGTAAAACAACACAAAAGACATTAGACAATAGACATTAGACAATAGACATCCCCCCCAGGACCAACACCCCACCCCTATTGGTGTATGCTATCTTGTGTATGTATGTTGTTGGACCCCAGGAAGACTAGCTGCTGCTAAGGCGTCAGCTAATGGGGATCCGTTTAAATAAACGAATAAACCCCCACTCCACCGCTACATTGTGCCCTTGACCACCTCAATACCTGCCTGTCCCACCCCAACCACACGAGCAGTCGAGATCTCCAAATAAAGGGACCAGTTAATTACTGTGAGTTTCTCAGGTTCTTTCCATCTCATAGCAATACGCTTTTTGGCTGCTGCCAGAATAATTATTTTCTGTTGTATGGATCTTGGTTTCGTTTAGAAGTAATGTTGCTGCCGTGAGTGTAATTGATATATTACAGATGCTTGAGAGTTTAGTTACTATAGATTTCCAAAAATGGGATACTGGTGGCCAATCCCAGACCATATGCATATCCCAGACCATATGCATAATATCCCAGGCCCAACTATGCTCTCAAAGAGCATAAAGTGCACCGGGAGTCGGCCACCAGTCCCATAGCAAACCGTTTCCTACAGTAGGTGTACCCAGGGCCGCCTGGGAGAAATGCGAGGCCCTGTGCGAGATTTAACACGAGCCCCCCCCCCCCCCCCCCAAAGGGTAAAAAAAAAAAAAAAAAAAAAAAATATATATATATATATATATATATATATTTTTTTTATACAGTCAACATATTCTTAAATAATAGCGCTGCCCGAGGCGGGGCATGATACAGTCAACATATAGCAAAAGAGAGAGCGAGAGAGAGCTCCCGTTCTACAGTCAATATACAGTGTACAGAGAGAGAGAGAGAGAGAGAGACACATTGGAAAGAAATTGAAATGCTATTTGGCCCTAAACAGAGAGTACACAGTGGCAGAATACCTGAGCACTGTGACTGAAGATCCTTGAGCACAGCCTAGCCATCGAGAAAGGCCGCCATAGGCAGACTGTGTGTGTTAGAAAGAGAGAGAGAGAGAGAGAGAACATGTGTGTTTGTCATGTGTGTGTGTGTTAGAGAGAGACTAGAGCATGTATGAGAGATTCAAAAGGACAAAGATCAACACTTAAATCCAAGAGAGAGAGAGAGAGAGAGAGAGAGAGAGAGAGAGAGACACATTGGAAAGAAATTGAAATGCTATTTGGCCCTAAACAGAGAGTACACAGTGGCAGAATACCTGAGCACTGTGACTGAAGATCCTTGAGCACAGCCTAGCCATCGAGAAAGGCCGCCATAGGCAGACTGTGTGTGTTAGAAAGAGAGAGAGAGAGAGAGAGAACATGTGTGTTTGTCATGTGTGTGTGTGTTAGAGAGAGAGACTAGAGCATGTATGAGAGATCCAAAAGGACAAAGATCAACACTTAAATCCAACAAGAAGAGGGTCTATACCAGATAAACCAAAGCAGCAAGGAGCCAATGGCCGACATCAGCTAAATAGGCTAGCCAGGTACTGTGACACCAGGCCACACACAGCTTTGGCCAACGGCCCAACGCTACCCAAGCTACACAAGCGACCAAGACATTCACACACAGCACATGTCGTATCTCCAAATGTTGTGAAGTAGCATATGTTTTGCCTGGAAAAAAACATCGTTATTAACAAAACATTCGGGAGGGGAAGGAAGGAAGAGTGGGGTAATGTCATGACATTTTCATTAATCTTACCTGCACAAAAGGAACGCAGGGCGAAAGGCCGCAACACAGGTCTCCACGTTGACGAAAGGCCTCTCGCTGGCGGGACAAAATAAGCCAGAACCCCCTGCTATTCTCACGGCTAATGTCAATGGTCGACTCGTAGCACAAGCTAACAGCTAACTCTAGCCTAGGCTAACTGATGGCATCAAAGTAACGTGCGCAGCCGGCAGCTAGCCGGCAGCTAGCTACGACGTTAGCTGCTGGCTGCGCACGTTACTTTGATGCTATCAGTTAGCCAGTTAGCTCAACCCGGCTATCGCTAACCATGAGCTAACGCACTACCACTGAAACTACAACATGAGAAAAGCAATACAGGCGCTGACACCAGGCACACACCGTTAGCTACTAGTAGTACTATATTAGCTAGTCGACCAGTTTGGCTCCAGAGAGAGAGAAAGAGAGCATAGGTCCACGGCGGGAATATAATCATAGGTTGACTCACCATAACGCAGTATCAATCCGGCGCCAATGGTAAAGTTGGAAGGAGACTTTCTTGGCCCACGGTGTAATTTCTTCTGATCCATGCGGCTTTTGAAAAGACATCCACTCGCCTCGCTCCTCTGAATAGCGCTGAATTATCTACCTCGTGTCGTGTCTTCTTCTTCTATTTGGTATTACGGCGGACGGGCCGGAAACACTATCCTAAAATCTGTAGAGCAGCAAATCCGCAGAAACCGGAAAACTGCAGTCTGCAGAGCCGCAGAGGCAGGAAGTCAGACACATTCTACAAACGTGTCTAATGTGAAATATATAAGCATATAAGCAAAACTAGATTTTAGGTCTGTGATGAAAAAGGGCCTCGCGGGAAGGGGGGCCTCGCAAAAAAATAAAAAAAATAATAAAAAAAATAAATAAAAAATATATTTTTTTTATTTTAATTTTTTTATTATTTTGCGAGGCCCCCCTTCCCGCGAGGCCCTGTGCGACCGCACTGCTCGCACACCCCCTGAGGCGGCCCTGGGTGTACCATTTACCATTTATGTGACTTTGTCCTCTTTGTCTGTATGTGTGTGTTGCTCCTGCAGAACTGAAGCATGAGATCCTGGTGTGGAGGCAGACAGCCCAGCGCATTAACCCCGCCAGCCGGGAGGAGACAGCTGTTAAGTGCCTCCTGATGCAAAAAGTGCTCAATCTGGAGAGTCTACTGCGCAATATGATGAAAACCTTCCAGAGGTAAACCAAAAAAAAGACACATTGATTTACACCTGTTCATTTTACATGCACACCCACACTAAGACTGCTATTTAGCTGTTGATACCTAGTCTCATCCAGCTGTTGGAATGAGTGAATGGAGTTTCCAGTGTCCAGATGAATTTAATTGTCCTACTGTTCTGGCCTGATGATAGAACAGAGCTCTCTGTGCTGTGAGAGACTGGTAGATTAGATTATGACAGGTAGATTAGGACAGGTAGATTAGGAGGTAGATTAACCCTAGTGATATTTGGCAAATTCTTCATTATACAAAATATTGCTGATGACATATTTGTAAAAACACACCACCTTTGGCTATATCCTCACAGCCTGCTAAACACCTCTATTGAAGAGAGGAAGAACCTGTACCAAATCCGGACATCCGTGCCAAAATAGTTAGAAAGAAAATGTGGCTATAGAGAGGTCCGCTGGACCACCATGGGACCTTATTTAGGACAAAATACAAGAGACAAATAAATGTTTTATCCCGTTTGAATTGTGCCTTGAATATGATGTTTGTCGATTTAAAAGTGTTTGTCGTTACGTTACGTCATTGATGTTATAGCATCAAAAGGTATTAATAATGTTAGCTAACATTAGCTAACTTGCTTGTCAATCAACTTTCTTGACTTGCAAAACTGTCTTTTAAATTGACAAATGTGCAATTCATATGTGTAATTCATGGCACAACTCGTCAAAAATTATGTCTCTCCCCATTGACTACCATACTTCCAAAATAGGGTCCCATAGTGTGACTTTGTCTCTCTAACTTTGAATCAGGTTTATACAGAGTATCACAAATAACCAAAAGTCAAGTTTGAACATTTATGAGTTATGCAGTGATGTCGTGATCAGAAAAGTAAACAGGCTGCATAAGGAAACCATACCTTTATGGCTGCATTCATCATACAGTAGTTTCCATGGACACAGTGAATAAACAAGGCTCCACAGACAAATTATTTAACTTTTTCCCCAAAAAATTGGGTTCTTATTTATAAAAGAGACCAAAAAGAATATGGGGGGGGGAACAATAATATAATATTATTTATTCAATATGTTAAGGGAAAATACTTTTGAGGTATATGTAGTGCTGGTTAGTTTACTTCCTCTTTGGGCAGAAACGGAAAGCAAATGGAACGTCGTCCAACTCTCTGCGTAGGAGAACGGTAGAAGGGGTCCGGTCTTGTTAGTTGCACGTTATCAAGGTGAGACAGAGTGTGCAACTGACAGACTTTGCTCACATTTTCTCAGTACACGGACCGCACCGTTTACGTTCCACATGCTCAAACATTTCAGTGCATGGAACATAAACGGAATATTCCAAAAGACGATGGAATCTTCCAAGACGTGGGGCCCCCTCTCGAGATACGCCCCTCCGAGTCCCTCTGTTGCCAGAAGGAGAAAAGCTACCGCTGTTAATCGCTGCCTCTATTCCCACATGCTGCATGTTAAAGGCCACATTAGTGGGGCATGTTGTGTGAAATTAGACAATTAAAGCTCTCAGTAGGCTATTCATCACAGTATTGCTTATGATCTTCGGATTGATTCCGGAAACTCCTTCTCAGGGAAAGAATGATTTAGAGTGTTTGTCATAGCAACGCACGATCAAAGTAAATGATGGGAGGATTCTTTCCCCGCGTTGCTCTGAGCCTGTGGACTGAAAAGATGACTTTTGGCTTTGCAGGCAAATTTCTCAAGAGGATAAGAACTGGGAGCAAAACATTCAGGAATTGCAGAAAAAGGTATAATTGCAACTGCCTTTTCTTCCTCACCTTTCATAGATGTAACCCCCCCCCCCCCACCCCCTACCCCCCCCCCCCCCCTCTCTGCCAGTGTTGTGCTGATGCTATCTCAGTAATGAAGTTTGGATTCAACTCTGGTGGAAATTCACTTTAGGCAAAAGCACTAACTTGCATGATGTAATTGCCTGTTCTGTAATTGCCTGTTCTTTCCCAGATGAAAAAAAAATTAAAAAAATTATCCTTCTGAGAAAATAATGATTGTCTTTTCCTTCTTAACGTCCACAGCACAGAATAACGGACAAAGTCCTCCTGGTCAAGTGTGTGTCTGTCCTCGCTGTCGTCATCTTCATGTTCTTCCTCAACTCCTTCGTTCCCAGCATCCATCTGGAGCTTGGTGAGTATCTCAATGAGGACGGGTAAAAAATCCTAATGATTATTATGAGAATCCTTGCCATTGTTTGTACAGGCCCCACCCGGACACTTATAGGTTCTTGTGTAATTATGAAGCATTAGCTTCCCCCTCCTCCTCACGTTTCAAAATGAGCACAAATAGCCGGGCTGCCGAGGCAGTGCTACTGGCAAATGGTTAACCGTCTGTAGTGTGGTAGTGAAAGAGTTAACCTTCTGTAGTGTGGTAGTGAAATGGTTAACACTTTGTCGTGTGCCAGTGAAAGGGTTAACCTTCTGTGTTGTCGCAGTGAAAGGGTTAACCATTTGTTAGTGTGGTAGTGAAAGGGTTAAATAATTGACCTATAAAAATCTGTTAACATGTGAATAAAAGGTTACTACTGTAGTATACTTTATATGTAGGGATCTATAAAGATGTAATAGAGTGTCATAATGTTCTGTTCCCGAAAAATAAAACATCAATAAGGCTGTGATCACACCCCCTACCGGCGAGGCGTGTGAAAATAGAGAATCTAAAGAACACAGGGCACAATGAGCGATACCAATGATTACCATTGATACCTCTGTTAACGTTATATACATTTACATTTACATTTAGTCATTTAGCTGACGCTTTTATCCAAAGCGACTTACAAGTTCTGTACGACCATCATCAACTCTATCAGCTGAGTAACAATGTTCATCAAAGTGTTGAGTGCTACAGTGTAGGTTAGTTTATTAGGACAAGTGCATGACAGTAAGATTAGTTAGGGTTAGATTTTTATTTAAATTTTTTTAATTCAGATAATGGTTGAAGAAGTGCGTCTTTAGTCGACGGCGAAAGATTGGACGGGTTTCGGCTGTCCTAACTGGGGTGGGTAGTTCATTCCACCATTGTGGGGCAAGGACTGAGAATAGGCGTATATAAGTTACATACATTACTACTCACAGCCCTCCAGGCTTTGCTGTTCATATCTAAGTCGCGGTAAAACCTGGTAGTACAAACAAGGTTTGTTGGAAATGACAAAATTAGCTTCTCCTCCATTATCGATTGGTTTGTTTTGCTGTCGATTTCTCTTCAAGAAGGTGACATTGACGCTGGTGCGCTCCACGGCTAAAGTTGAAGCTTTTTCAACTAAAAGCGCTGAAAACAGTGTTACTTTTAAAACACGAGGCACGTAGTTTGGAGGAGACGTGCGACTGTCGCAACAAAACCATTGAAAACTAGGGATGTCCGATATTATCGGCCGATATTGGCATTAAAATGTACTATCGGAAATGATCTGTATCGGTTTTCAAAAAAAAATATTCAAAGATAATTTTTTTTTTTATTAATCTTTTATCCACTTTTTCTCCTCCTGTTTTTCTCTGATTTTCTCCCATCCCAATTTAGTCATTATGCCAATTCCCCCCTCCCCTTCCTGGTCGTTGCTCACATGTGCCCCCCACTGGTCGGTCTAGGGAGTCCTGAAGTTTATCAGATGCTTCCTCCGTCACATAGGAGACAGCCAGCAACCTCTTTTCACCTGCCAGCGCGGACTCTCATTGGTGAAGTGTAACGCGTGGGAGGTCACACTACCTTCACCATATCCCTTCTTTGCTGTGCAGGCGCCCTGACCGACCTGTAGGAGTCGCTGTTTACAACGACCAGAATACCACCCCACCGACTTCCCTCCCGCTGACTCTGCCATTGAGCCAGTATGACGGCCGGCCAAGCCGGAGGCAACGCTGACAGCCGGATTTGATACCGGTGTCTCTTGTGTTGGTGACGAGCGCTTAGACCGCTGCGCCACCCAGCCGCCCTAAAATTTTTTTTTTTTTTTTTTACATTTATTTAACCTTTATTTACCCAGGCAAGCAAGTAAGAACAAATTCTTATTTTATTTATTGTCAAAAGTATGCATAATGTTGTGTTAATTCCACGACAAGAGATATGTAATGTTAATTACCTGAAATTATTCCTTTTCTTGGGGGGGGAAATCCCACATATATCGGTATCAGTTGATATCGGTATCGGAAATTAAGAGTTGGACAATATCGGTATATCGGATATCGGTAAAAAAGCCAATATGGAACATCCCTATTGAAAACCATAGCAAAAAGGTGCAGGTGTGTTCAAAAAGGTGCAGGCGCATTCTAAAAGGTGCAGGCGCCCAATGTGATCACAGTCTTAGAAAGTATTCAGCGGGTGAAAAATACAATTCTCTGCTCATTGATTTGCAATGAAAGGCAGCGTGCTCCAGCTAATCACATGTCCCCCGGGCGTGGAGTGCTGGATACCATATTCTCTGTCGCCTTGCCCTCTTTCCAGGGGTTTATCGACACATCTGGACATTTATCCCCAGGGGGGACAGGAGGTTTGCGTCTTGTTCATCTATCGGATGCCACAAACCTGTGGTGTCTTATGCGCACGTGTCTGGATTGGTGACTGACCTTAACAGCATGCCATTAACGCCGACCGCGGCCCCCAAATGAAGATGGCTGTCTCTGCGCGCAGCCTCTCATCTCTCCCCTAGCCGTGGAGCCGGCGGCGGCGGCGGCGCCAAACATGCTCAGTTAATTACAGCCGCTGCTCAGTTTACCTCCTGGTGACATTTATTAAATGGGAATGACCCGTAGCGCCGTGTTTTCCCTCCCCGCGGAGGGATAAGGGCTCTGTCCAAAACACGTGCTCTCATTAATGAATGCAGGTCACAGTTACTGTAGGGTTCAGCACTGCAGCCCCCATCTATTCATTCGGCGAGGATGTTTTAGAAATTGAGCATCATTAAAATGTCATTAAGTTGATACGGCAAGATTTAATTTGGTTCTGATTATTGCCTGGTAATTTAACCATGTGTCGGTATGTGGTATGTGTGGCAACCTCATAGTCGAGAATATTGTATTAACGTCAAGAGTCTGAAGGCAGATGGTTTCACTTTCACTTTGATGGTTGAAAACCAGACAGATTTTGACTGGTCACGTGTTCAGCATGCAAGACCGTGCATTGTAGTGCCAGGCAAAAATGTACAAACAAATAAATAGACAATTCGGTACATACCATAGACATGTCAGTCAGTGGTACGTACTGGTAAAATATAACTGAACCTCTCTCACTCATGAGTTCCAATCTGAAAGCTCAGAATAGTTTCGAGTTCCCTGGAAATAAGCCTGAATGAGTGGGGCTCTGATTTTATGAGGCCATACAATGTTTTTGTGAGTTCTTACACCCAGTTGCGTCTTGCAAGCTGGAAATTCTGGAGGGGGACAATTATACAGGGGGTTACATCACCGATTGTAGTGTTCTTTTGGAGATTGGAGGGTTCTTTGTCTGATATACTGTAGCTTTAGGAGAGAGTAGTGTGTGTTCACAAATACTGACTGAACTGTCCGGGGAACGCGAGAAGAACATTATGTGAATTCTTTAAATGGGTGGCATCCCCCTTTAAAACTCTTGACTTCCCTTGCACAAATTCCATACCTTGCCCCAAGAAGCTCTTGCTCAACACAAAATCTACAGTGAGATATTCTGGGTTTCTCAGATTAGTGGCTCAGATGTGAACAGGCTGATGCTCTTTGACCTTGTGGCCACTTAGCATATGGCTACACTCCATTGTTCAGAACTGTTTACACCACTACGAAATGAAGCTTGTTGGGTTTATATTCATTTGTTTATTTATTTATCACATCCCCATTAGCTGTGCTTTTGTGCAACAGCTGCTCTTCCTGGGTTCAGTTAAACCCTAAGTACCCTATGAGTCCACAAATTCCATTCATTGTCAGTGGAACTGCGAGCTATATACAGTATCTCTCGATGATGTCACAGGTCAGAATCCTGGCTGGGGAACATCGGGGGAGAGACTTTGTCTACCATGAACTGTCCATGTGGATTCTGTTTTCAGGTGGATTTTCCCTTTCATTCCTTGGTCTGCATTAATAAATAGAGCACGCGTGACTACGGGATGATCGGAGACATCGCAGCCCTTTGTCTCCCTTCCGCTCCCAGGCCCATTGCCCGCTATCTGTTCCAGTGGGTTGTCTTCCTATCTTACATTTACAAGTAGGCTATAATCTAAGATGCAAGGCAAAGCACATCCCCTTCTCTATCGCCTGGCTCTGGCCACGTGCTGCTCACATCCATTGTTCCCTGTATTAAAACGACGTGAAAACAAATAAATTTTTTTAGATAAACAAGTCGGAAGGGGGACATTGTTCACGGCACATTTCCCGTCTCGGAGCGAGGGTCGGTGCTCGGAGCGAGCTTGTCTGGTGTATGATGAATGAGCCTATCACACACCTGCTCAGATTTCTCTAAAAGCTCTTTTTAATTGGAAAGCTCTTTTGGTCTGTGCTGTCTGCTGCCCTCTCATCTCCCTGACAGCCTTCGGGGGAATATCAATGTGGGGACGAAATCATAAGTTTCTGCCTTTATTCTTCTTCACTTATCTGGATACTTCAACTGTTTACATTATGGGGCTTGCTATGCTAATGTTTTGTTACAGCACTCGTATGCATCTTTTACTAAGCCCTTCTACAGTGCAATGTGCAAATACATTCAGCCATGATTTTTATTTTTTTTTTATTATCTTTTTCCTCCTACTTTTTCCGTTTTTCTCCCATCCCAATGTTAGTCGTTATGCCAATTCCCAATCCCCTTCCTAGTCGTTGCGCACTCTACCCCCTACCGTCGGTCCGGGAGGGCGGAGACTATCACATGCTTCCTCCGACACATGTGTACCCACCCAGCCCACCGCTTCTTTTCACCTGGCAGCGCAGACTCTCACTGGGAGAATGTAACGTGTGGAAGGTCACACTACCTCTCTTAGATCCTTCCCTTGCTGTGTAGGCGCCCCGACCGAACTGTAGGAGTCGCTGTTTACAACGACCAGGACCCACCCTCGCCGGGTTTCCCACCCTCTAACACTGCCAATTGTGTTAGTATGGACGGTCGGCCAACCCGGAAGCACCACAGCTGGATTCAATCCCACTGTCTCTGTGGTGGTAGACAGGCGCTTAGTCCGCTGCACTACCCGGCCGCCCAGATTCAGCCATGATTTTATGGCCGACACAAGACAGTCTATTTTTCCCCCTCCACTGAAAACAGCTTTTACATTATATCACAGTTATTTCAGACCTTGCATTGCGATTGGCTTAGCAACATTCCCACGAGTGCCAAAATCTCCTGATATTGCACTTGTAACCTAGCTACCTACCTACCTACTGTACTGCTACACTTTTCAGTCTACAGCAACATAGCAAAAAAATAAGCATTTGTTATGAAGCTAATCTTTGGTTAACCCCAAAACATAAGAAAGAAGAACCAGCTGTCTTATTTGTTAGGCAAGGTGCTGTATAGTCAAGTCAAGTCAATTTAATAAAAATAAATTGGGGGATATTATGGTTAGCTTTTGCATGTTGCTAGATAACGTATGTTGCATAACATTAGCTTGGCTAACAGAGGGTTTCTCGTCAACGTCAAATCAAGGAGGCAAAAAGGAACGTAATCCTGGTCAGAACAACGGGGCAGACTACAATATATTTGCATTTGTTAGCCCTGCTAGCGATCTAAACAATCAACTTGAGTCATGCCAAAGCTAGACTCACTCACTCACAGCCATGCTGATTTGGCTAAATGACATCCAGCCGTTTTCCTTTAGAAAGAAAAGACACTAAAGACACACTTCTTCAACCAATATCTGAAATAAAAAAATAACTAACTTTACTGTCATGCACTTGTCCTAATATACTAACCTACACTGTAGCACTCAACACTTTGATGAACATCGTTATTCAGCTGATTTGAGTTGTGCCCTTCCTGATGACTTGTCGTACAGAACTTGTAAGTCGCTTTGGATAAAAGCGTCAGCTAAATGACAAAATGTAAATGTAAAATGTAAACTTCAGTATTATCAGACACTAAAAGGTCCAATCTTACAGCTAATTTCAAGCAAGATATCAATGAGACTCTCTGTCCTCTCTGACAGCTGTGACATTGACATGGAAGGATAGTAATTAAAGAGAGTGTATTATTACCCTGGTCCTCCACACCATCCCTTGGAGCAATAGAAGAACCACTCAACCCCTGGGCAGACCTATCGTGGCTTCAAAAGGCTCATTGACAGAGGAGATATAAAAAAAAAAAAAAAAAATTAAACCCTTTGTGGCAGCCCTTTCTTTCAATGTCAAAGATGCAAGTCTACAGACATGCTATTCAATAGAGGCCTTTTGTGGAATAGCTGTATTCCCTTCAACATGGCTGCCTGTAACCATTGGTGACTTTCAAAAGAAAATGGCAAATTTCTGTGCAGTGGTAGAGTACTGTACTGGTACTGTTCCCCTGCAACTTGTTTATGAGATCCAGTAATAAAGACACCAAATTACTACATTTCTGTTGATATATTTTGTTGACATATATCAAGAAAGATATAGTAATTATTGTCTCTTCCAACATGGTGACATTCCGTGAAAGGCGTCTGTGGTATATTACCAATATCTAAGGTCATTTGCAGTGCATACAGGTTGCTAACTAGAGGGAAGAAGGACAGAGTGATAGAATGGTCTCCTCATCTGACTTCCAATATAGCCAGCAAGGAATAAACGTGCAGTCCAGACTACAGAGTTCGAATTCAAACTCATGTATTTATTTGCAGAGAGGCCAAAGGTGGATAAGCATCAGGTACATACAGGAATTATTCATCATTTTTCATAAGACATGATTGTACAAAAGGATTGATGCGGTTTACATAATCATATAGCCCAGTCACGGTGGCTCTTCACATCAAGACAGTTTTGCACATAAATAGTAGTCATGTTATGTCAATGAAAAGAGAATGTACTGAGCAATACACATGGTTAAACCTGGTCTAAGATAGGGATCTTTACAGTTTACACTAAACAACACCCAACAGTGGGTTCCCATGATTTACTCACATGTATTTTGCCAGGCACATTTCTCTGGTGGGCGATGGAGGCTCAGAATCTGGGGTAGAGTTCTGGCCTGTCAACTAACCTTACTGATCCAATATTTATAGGCTATATGACATCATTTTTAGACTGCCTTTTAACCAATCACAATTATCTCTAAATAAGGAGTTTGTTCCAATTGGTGGTCTTCTGGGGGCGGTCCCCCCTTCCCCTGGTTTCCTCGTCGGTGTTCCTCCAGCATCAGAGGGGGGGCCCATGGCCCCCGTCGGTGTGGCCTCTTGATGAGCACAGAGGCTTAACTCTAAAACCTTTTCTATATTTGTATGGTTAATGTAATAAGTTACATCTATATTCAGCATTAAACCAATGTGGCGTTGTCCATATTTTAATACCAGATTTCCTATATAAAGTATACTGAATTAATAGTTCCTTGGTCTTGTCCCAAACAGTTTTAGCATGCAGGGGCTTTTATGACCTGTCCCCTGTGTCTCCAACTGTTCTCCTAAATACAGTTGAGTAAACAGTCTTAACATGAGAGGGGGTTTTGCCTGAAGGCTCCTCAGGAATGTCACACAATACTGACGCTTTGCATCTATTTTGTTTTAGCCTCCATGTAATGCTACAGTTCAATATTAAAGCATTATTTTGAATTAACTATTATAACAGATATTTTCAGTTTCAGGGTTGAATGAATGAATGAATGAATTTTTTATTCACACACACACACGATACATTTTACATGCGAGTATCCTCATGTGATAACATGTCGCAAATTGTGTGCATGTGCCAGGTCTCCCAAGAAGCTATTTAAAGCTTTTGGAGGGAGCCTGAACACAGATACAAACAGAATATGAACAAACAAAACAATAACAAATAAACAAAAACAAACAAACAAAAACAAAACAAAAAAATACAACGTTGATCTAACAGTCTGCTCAAGTCAATATACCATACGTCTTTACTGTGGGTCACCATCATCAGATGCCTAGAATCCTCTGCTCTGGTACTGACCGCTAACCTACCAAGCCTCTGCTGTGGTACTGACCGCTAACCTACCAAGCCTCTGCTCTGGTACTGACCGCTAACCTACCAAGCCTCTGCTCTGGTACTGACCGCTAACCTACCAAGCCTCTGCTGTGGTACTGACCGCTAACCTACCAAGCCTCTGCTGTGGTACTGACCGCTAACCTACCAAGCCTCTGCTCTGGTACTGACCGCTAACCTACCAAGCCTCTGCTGTGGTACTGACCGCTAACCTACCAAGCCTCTGCTGTGGTACTGACCGCTAACCTACCAAGCCTCTGCTGTGGTACTGACCGCTAACCTACCAAGCCTCTGCTGTGGTACTGACCGCTAACCTACCAAGCCTCTGCTGTGGTACTGACCGCTAACCTACCAAGCCTCTGCTGTGGTACTGACCGCTAACCTACCAAGCCTCTGTGGTGGTACTGACTGCTAACCTACCAAGCCTCTGTGGTGGTACTGACCGCTAACCTACCAAGCCTCTGCTGTGGTACTGACCGCTAGTCTACCAAGCCTCTATGGTGGTACTGACCGCTAGCCTACCAAGCCTCTGTGGTGGTACTGACCGCTAGCTTATCAAGCCTCTGTGGTGGTACTGACCGCTAGCCTACCAAGCCTCTGTGGTGGTACTGACCGCTAGCCTACCAAGCCTCTATGGTGGTACTGACCGCTAGCCTACCAAGCCTCTGTGGTGGTACTGACCGCTAACCTACCAAGCCTCTATGGTGGTAATGACCTGGTAGCCTACCAAGCCTCTATGGTGGTACTGACCGTTAACCTACCAAGCCTCTGTGGTGGTACTGACCGCTAGCTTATCAAGCCTCTGTGGTGGTACTGACCGCTAGCCTACCAAGCCTCTGTGGTGGTACTG
Source organism: Notolepis coatsorum (assembly GCF_963971535.1). Taxonomy (NCBI): domain Eukaryota; kingdom Metazoa; phylum Chordata; class Actinopteri; order Aulopiformes; family Paralepididae; genus Notolepis; species Notolepis coatsorum. Next base: position 175,133,287 of record NC_140166.1, on the reverse strand, counting down.
ACCGCTAACCTACCAAGCCTCTATGGTGGTACTGACCGCTAGCCTACCAAGCCTCTGTGGTGGTACTGACCGCTAGCCTACCAAGCCTCTATGGTGGTACTGACCGCTAGCCTACCAAGCCTCTGTGGTGGTACTGACCGCTAGACTACCAAGCCTCTGTGGTGGTACTGACCGCTAGCTTACCAAGCCTCTGTGGTGGTACTGACCGCTAGCCTACCAAGCCTCTGTGGTGGTACTGACCGCTAGCCTACCAAGCCTCTGTGGTGGTACTGACCGCTAGCCTACCAAGCCTCTATGGTGGTAATGACCTGGTAGCCTACCAAGCCTCTATGGTGGTACTGACCGCTAGCTTACCAAGCCTCTATGGTGGTACTGACCTGGTAGCCTACCAATGAACTAGAAATTTCTTCAATCATATAGTCTACTGAAGAGGATGTTTTCCACTACAACCTTAGTGTCTACATCCACTACAACCTTAGTGTCTACATGCACTACAACCTTAGTGTCTACTGTACATGCACTACAACCTTAGTGTCTACATGCACTACGACCTTAGTGTCTACATACACTACGACCTTAGTGTCTACATGCACTACAACCTTAGTGTCTACATGCACTACAACCTTAGTGTCTACATGCACTACAACCTTAGTGTCTACATGCACTACAACCTTAGTGTCTACATCCACTACAACCTTAGTGTCTACATGCACTACAACCTTAGTGTCTACATCCACTACAACCTTAGTGTCCTCTACATGCACTACAACCTTAGTGTCTACATGCACTACAACCTTAGTGTCTACATGCACTACAACCTTATCTAACGTTAACACAAACCTAAACTAATCTAAAGTTAGTTTAGGTTCACTTTAAACAAACAACACACTGCAGCACCCACTCTCCACACTTTAGATCATCTAAACACACTTTATATTTATTGGTAAAGGATTTGCACTACAACTCGTACACCTTACTGTAAATTGTACCTAAATTGTACCTCATCCCATTTCTGCTTTGCACTATATAGTATTGTATATTAGTACATTGCATAGTATATTGTATATTGTATGGTAACTCAGTTACTTCTATTCTGCATCGAACATTGTACATAATATGTCTATACTGAACACTGTGTCCTCTATTTTTACTTCTATTTTACATGCTATACTATTTTATTTCATACTTATCTTGTCTAGCACAGTCTCTGGAGCGTAACAGTAAGAAGCATTTTGTATAAAAGTATTCTGTACTTCTGTATGACAACTATTAAAGAAACTTGAAACTCGACTTTACCTACACAGATGTAGAAGAATAGGATCAAAGGAAAGGAATGTATTAACACTTCTTCTATGCACGCACGCACACACACACACACACACACACACACACACACACACACACACACACACACACACACACACACACACACACACACACACACACACACACACACACACACACACACACACACACACACACACACACACACACACACACACACACACACACACACACACACACACAAATTAGCAGGGCTCCTAATCTACTACCTGGCTATGAAGTTGTACAATCTCTCAAGTCTCTATCACTGCCACCTTGTTTTCATTCTCTCTCTCTCTCTCTCTCTCTCTCTCTCTCTCTCTCTCTCTCTCTCTCTCTCTCTCTCTCTCTCTCTCTCTCTCTCTCTCTCTCTCTCTCTTCCTTCTCTCTCTCTCTCTCTCTCTCCTCTCTCTGACTCTCTCACTCTATCTCTCATCCTTCCCTTGTATCACTCTCTACCTTTCTGTCTTTCTCTCTACCTCACTGCCTCTCTCTCTACCTCTCTGTCTCTGTCTCTGTCTCTCTCTCTCTCTCTCTCTCTATCTGTCTCTCTCATCTTCTCCCTTTATCACTCTGTCCTTCCTCTACCTCTCTCTCTCTTCACCCGTTCTCATCAGTTGTAGAATGATTTCCCAGAGGGCCTTGGCCAAGGCGATTACTAATGCTCACCTGTTTAATCAAATTCCACCAAGTGGTGGATGCACACTGCTCTCCCTCCTTTCAAAGCCAGCCAGTAATTGTAATCATTGGCAACAAGCCCCATACCAACCTTAATCCTTTGACTGGGATATGTGTTGAAATCGAGATACTGCGGTAATGAGCGTTTGATTAAACCCACAGAGGCTGACCACATACAGTACAACATCCAATATACAACCACACGTCTGACAGTGGCATTTTAAACCATCACATTTATGGGGGGGGGGTTATTGGGAAATATGTTAGACATAGCACACGTTGATGATGGAATCTGACATCTTTGGTTGTGACATGCTGAGAGCAAAAGTCAGACAGTAAATTAACAGGATAATTAACTTTGGCAGGTTAGTTGGAATGAAATGACACACCGGCAGAGGATACAACGCTCTGTGTTGGCTTTTAAGTTCCGCTTTCTTTTATTACCAAACAACTAGGAATTGGTTTTCAGTACAGGTTTAGGCTCATTTCAATTCACTACACGTAGCGGTGTAAGTGCAAAAGAAGACAGTACGAAGACAAAGTGCAATTGTCACATAATCGTTTAAAGTCACAAGACAAAGTGTCAGTAGTCCACATCCTTGAGGTAGTAGTAGTCCAGAGAGAGAGGGGGGGGGGGGGGGGGTGTAATAGGAGTCCAGAGAGAGAGGGGGGGGGGGGGGGTGTAATAGTAGTCCAGAGAGAGAGAGAGGGGGAGGGTGTAATAGTAGTCCAGAGTGAGAGAGAGGGGGGGGGGGGGGGTTGTAATATAGTAGTCCAGAGAAGGGGGGGGGGGGGGGGGTAATAGTATTACAGAGAGAGAGAGGGGGGGGTAATAGTTGTCCAGAGAGGGGGGGTAATAGTAGTCCAGAGAGAGACAGGGGGGCGTAATAGTAGTCCAGAGAGAGGGGGGGGGGGGGGGGGTAATAGTTGTCCAGAGAGGGGGGTAATAGTAGTCCAGAGAGAGACAGGGGGGCGTAATAGTAGTCCAGAGAGAAGGGGGGGGGGGGGGTAATAGTATTACAGAGAGAGAGAGGGGGGGGGGGTAATAGTTGTTCAGAGAGGGGGGGGTAATAGTAGTCCAGAGAGAGACAGGGGGGCGTAATAGTAGTCCAGAGAGAAGGGGGGGGGGGGGGGGGGGTAATAGTAGTCCGTCCAGACAGAGAGAGAGGGGCCATCGTAGTGTGTACCTGCTCACTAGCCGAACAGATGCTCTACACGGCCGTGGCAGTGTGTGGTCATCTAAGGCTTGCTGTGACCACGCAAGTCATGTTGTGGTGTATTCCACTGTGTCTCTGTTTTCAGTGCACTGCCGCCTTCAGTCAGTCAGCGTGAGCCTTTTTTACCTGCGAGATCAGAGAAAAGCTGCCAACTGAGCAGGAATTGAAGAATCGCTAATTGGGAGGAGAGAACGGATGTGTTGATGTAACACTGGGCATTTGCTGCTGTCCTAAACAAACACATGCATGTTTTAAAGATGTGTTAGGAAGAAATCGATAAACCAATTTTGTCACAAATGGATGGGTTTTGTTGTTTTTCAACGCGGCTGTCAGAACGTTTTTATAAAACATTTTTACAACCTATGTTTTGATAATGCGTTATTAGATCTACAACCCATTGCAATATAGGACCGTTATGCTACAGTATAAGGCAGGCATTAAAGCGTTCCGTCTTGAGACGGATCTCCGTCAATTTGATTATTTATATAATATTTTGACGAACCCACACCCATTTCTACTTCAAGGAAAATTATGAGGGGCATAAGACTGACTAAATAGACTACAAAGAACACATTTCTGAATTTATTTTCAAAATAGCGCCCTCTAATGCAAAGATCTGAAATGTTACATATATGTCACATTGGGCGTTAATCATTAAACTTATTCCTAATTCCCATGTAGTGCACTACATGGTACTACAGGGTACTACAGGGTACTACAGGGTACTACATGGTACTACATGGCACTACATGGTACTACATGGTACTACAGGGTACTACATAGCACCACATGGTACTACAGGATACTACATGGTACTACATGGTACTACATGGCACTACATGGTACTACAGGATACTACATGGTACTACAGGGTACTACATTTTAAGGTGATATGCCCGGTGTGACGTATGTGTCACAGCGATTTTTATCAATTGTTTTCTTTATCATTTTATTCATGTGTTCACAACAGGTTATATATCATAAAGACCATGTTATCCAATCCAATCCAATCCAATCCAATCCAACTTTATTTATAAAGCGCTTTAACAGCCACAGGGGCACAAAGTGCTGTACAGAGGGAGCATATTAAAAACTATAAGCAGCACTAAAAATAGATAAAAAAAATAAATCCTGTGGGAAACACATTCAAATTTTTTAGGCCTGTGGGTTTCAAGTTTCTTTAATAGTTGTCATACAGAAGTACAGAATACTTTTATACAAAATGCTTCTTACTGTTGCGCTCCAGAGACTGTGCAAGACAAGATAAGTATGAAATAAAATAACATAGTAAAATTAGAAGTAAAAAAGTAAAAAAAATTAGGTCACAGGGTAGGGCGTTCCACATTGTTGTGGCATAATTGCGAAATGTGTTTAGTCCCTTGTTTGTACGATAACAAGCCTTTTAGTTCATGGTTCAAAGTAATGGGGAAAGGGTGCTAGCTCGCCATCAATCAGAAGCTAGCCACAAGACTTGCATTCACGCTCTCCAGCACACAGCCTCCCTGCCTGGCACAACAACCACAACAGTAGGGTCTATAGTCACAGTCAGGACAGTAGCTCTACAAGTAGGCTCCCTTAAAACGGTAACGCTATTAAAAAAAAAGAAAATACAGTGGAGGTTAAAATAAGAATATGACTTGGCCTGAAAAAAAGTTCAGTCAGGAGAATTTCTTTTTGCTTTAATCCCTGGCTATAAGGCCGATAGCAGCATCGTTTCACTAACTGATCACGAGAGGCTGCACTGAGATACTGTTATATTATCATACTGGCCAATCGCGTCTCGCTCTTCGCCATTATGAAATATCTCTTATCTCCTAGCACATAATGTGCTCACGAACAAACAAATGCACTCACATGCACGTGACCAGGCCACGCCCCCGCGTCCCACTATATGACGCCGGACATGGTCACACTCTACCTTCCTCTTTTTTGTTTCCAACACGGAAGTAGCAGTGCACTCCGTGAACTAGCTGTTATGAAAACGCAGGGAGAAATTACACAATGTTGGTTTTCGCCAGAAGTTCACCAGCCCCTGGAATCTTCTCGGCACATCCTAAACAGCGCAACGGGCCTGTCCTGGGTTTTCCTCGTCTCGTGACAGCGGACTGAGGGACATTGTGCGACGGTTAGCAGCCGAGCTAAGTCATGCACGGGTAAGGCCTGCGTTGTCAGGCATTGATACTAACATGAGTAATACTGCTCGTTGTCCCATGAGACAGCCGAGTGATGTATTGGCGCGAGGGGCAGGATATTTGGGAAAACATGGTCGTCATGACTCTGTTTTGGGTGTTTTCCCAGCTATCCTAGAGCGTGCGGCTAATGCTACAATGCTAGGACGCCATTCCTTTGTTCCCCGCCGAGGGCTGTCTTTACTAAAAGGTCTTTCCTCCTCCTCCTCCTCCTCCTCCTCCTCCTCCTCCTCCTCCTCCTCCTCCTCCTCCTCTTTTTTTTTTTTTTTTATTGATCTTTTTCCCCCTCCTTTTTCCTCCGATTTTCTCCCATCCCAATGTTAGTCGTTATGCCAATTCCCAATCCCCTTCCTGGTCGCTGCGCACTTACCCTCCACAGTCGGTCTGGGAGAGTGGAGGCTATCACATGCTTCCTCCGACACACGTCTAGCCAATCAACCGCTTCTTTTCACCTGGCCGCGCGGACTCTCACTGAGAGGGTGTAACGTGTGGAAGGATCACACTACCCCCCTTAGATCCTATCCGCGCTGAGCAGGCGCCCCGACTGAACTGTAGGAGTCGCTGTTTACAACGACCCGGACCGCCAGCTTTCCCACCCTCTAATACTGCCAATTGTATTAGTGTGAACGGCCAGCCAAGCTGGTGACAACGCCGGGAGCTGGATTCAAACAGGCGAATCCAGCGTCTCCGGCGTTGGTGACGAACGCAATCTCCGCTACGCCACCTGACTGCCCGGCGGTCTTCCCTCCTCTTAACCATTCATGCTGACGGTCAATCGGAGTCTAATGTTGGGGGTTTAACGGGGGCTTGTTTACCATTTACATGGGTGGATGGGCTGAGGCTCAGGGCTGGTGTGCTTTTTGTGAATCTATGAATTGTGTGGACGGGACTGGTGTTTTTCTCTGGTCTGCATCCCCTTAACAATTGTGTGTGTGGGCTAGCCCATTCTGCAGTGTGTTAGTGGAGTTTTCGGTCATTTATTCATTTACCCCTTCATGGGTGCACACCACAGTGGAGGTTGCTGCATGCCTACTAGTGAGGCAGTGCTTCACTAGTAGTAGACTTTGGTCTGCAGCCACCACTGGTGTTCCGTGCTTGTGAAGCAGGTGGCATCAGTCCTTTGCCTCTGACATGGTGGAACGGTGTCCTGCCCGGCCGACGCCATGAGGCGAGTTGGCCCGGCAGGTGGCTGGTGGGCTGTTAAAGCCTATACCGCCGCGGTATAGAATTAGCAGCGACTGGCAACATTGTTCAAATTGCTATTTTTTCTGTAAAAAATGGTGTCTGTGGTGGGGCCTTAGGGCCAGCCGACGTCAAAACATCGCGCTAGGTTTTGAGGTTATTCAGCTTTTGACCTAGCCGCAAGCTATAACCGCAGGGAGGGCTAGGATGCTGTCAACGCTTGTTCACAGACATCTTTGGTTGGAACAGTCTCCCCTTGAGGAGGAGAGAAGGTTTTTCCCTCCTCAGGGCTCCCCTATCCGCAGAGGGACTTTGGTCTTTCCGCAGGAGCGCGGGCGGTATTTGACCTAGGCCCCACACTGCCTCACACCGCGCAGCCAGAGGTGAGGGCGCGGCCTCGCCAGCGGCTGTGGCGAGGCCCCCGACCAGCGGCCATGTTTCCCCCGCCTGAGGTACCCTGGACACAAAGACAACAGGTGATCACAAGGCCGACAGCCTTGGCGGCCGAGGGATTGGCTACATTAGATGAGCACGCCCTAAAAAACCGTCGCCGTCTAGCTGTGTCTAGCTCGCTCTCCGGTCACTCCCCCCCCAACACCAGCGGGATATGGGCTCTGATTTGTTCCCATTGGCTGCGGGCTGCGTGCCTTCAGTGAAGCACAAGCGGCCCCACGTTTCGCTTCTCATGGGGACAGGGGCTGACACCCAGTTGCTGGGTAGGCCTGGGTCTGTCCGTGAGAATGCTGTGCTGTCAAGCGGCTCCCACGCCACACGTTCTGCGTCTGTGTTTTGTGAGCCTGGTGTTGTGTCTGTCAACGACGAAGGTTGTCAGCGGGGGAACTCGATGCCCAGGGGGTCGCAGCGTGAGTACCGGGCCGCCTATCTACGGTTCCTGGCGGACCAGCGCAAAGTGGCGGCTGGTGCGCTTTGGGATTATCATCACATATGGCTACAGCAGTGCCATATGTCGAGGTGGATGGAGAGAACGCTGAGGCGAGGACTTGTGTTGCAGTTTGCACAATCCCACCCTCCATTTTCAGGTTTGGTACAGACCCTATTGTCAGGGTCAACAGCAGTGACAGCTCTGGCCGACGAGATCCAATCTCTGTTTGGCGAAGCAAGCCATCGTCGTCGTCCCAAAGGAGGACGCGATGCGTGGCGTTTCCGCCCGGTATTCTCTGGTGCCCGAGAAATCAGGGGGGGGGGGGGGCGGTGTCCCATGGAAGGTTCAGAATGTTGACCGTCTCCCATCTGTTAGACGCTGTCAGGTGGGGGACTGGTTCGCCTCCATAGACCTGTAGGATGCGTATTCACATCCCTATCTTCCATCCTAGGGCTTACCTATGCTTCCTTTGCAGGGCTTAGCGTACGGGTACCAGAGGCTGCCGTTCGGCTACTCCCTGGCTCCCCGCATCTTCACCAAGTGCGTGGAGACCGCGCTGGGGCCTCTGCGTCGTCAGGGTTTACGAATTCTATTCTACCCTGGACGACGTTCCGGTCCTTGGCCGGTCAGGGTAGATCGCCAGGTCTCATACCAGGCAGGTGGTGCCTCACCAGCCTGGGTTTTGCTGTAGACTGGAAGTAGAGTACTCCTATTCCCAGTCAACGGGTGGAGTACTTGGGCTTTTTCTAAGCTCAAGGTCTATATGGGCATCCCTCTCAGAGCGGCGGCGAGTGGATGGTTCTCGGCGTGCTCGGGAGGTTCCGTCCTAGGTTCCGCTGGTGTGCCCTCACCAGTGGGGTCCCCGTGGGCAGCAGGCTGTCACACGTCACGGTTTTCACCGACGCCTCCCTCATGGGATGGGGGGGGGACGTGTCGGGCCAACGCAGTAGGGGGCAGCTGGCAAGACCATGCTGCCCGGTCTGCACTACATTCAATGTGTTGGAATTGAAGGCAGTCCTTCTGGTCCTCAAACGGCTCTGCCACCTTGTGGTGGGCAAGCATGTTTTGGTCAGGATGGACAACACAACATCAGCGTCGTATATTGTCAGACAGGGAGTCTGCACCGGGCGGCGGTCGGGCTCTGGCTATGGGCGTTGTCCATCTGCGCTGCCTGAGGGCTTGCCACATCCCCGGCAGGGAGAATGTGGGTGCAGGTGTGATGTCGCGGGGCGGTCCTCACCCTGACGAGTGGGGACTATGTCCAGACATAGTCGGGCAGGTCTGGGACCGATTCCGTGGCCGTCAGGGATTCTGTACGCATTCCCCCCCTTACACCTGATAGCTCAGCTGTTGGGGCGGGTACGTCGGGAGCGCGGGACTTGGTCCTGGTCGCGCCGGGCCCTGATTCAGCTCTTGGTGGCCCCGCTGTGGCCTGTTCCGTGGTCACCGCGGGCCCTCTCTCAGGCACGCGGAACTCTGTTCTGCCTCTTGTTCTGGGGCAGCCTCTAGGCTTGGCTGCAGTGTGAATCTGGTGGGGATGCGTCTTGACTGTTCTGTGGTTAACGCTATCCGGTATGCGCACGCTCCGTCCTCTACCGCGGCTTACGCTGGGGAGTGGCGTATGGTCGAGTGTGGGGGCAGAACATTGTTTAGCCACACTCTCGTGGAACATTCCTGCTTGGCGCTTGGCGTCTCAAGCCTGTGGAACGTTCTCTGTCTCCGAGTGGGACCTCCAACTGGTCCTGGGCCAGTTGTCGGAGGCCCCGTTTGAGCCTCTTGAGCAGGCGCCATTGGATCAGCTGTCTTTGAAGACCCCGTTCTTTTTGGCCATCACCTCCGCTAAGCGCGTGGGTGAGCTGTGTGCTCTCTCGGTGCGGCCTGAGTGCCTGTCTATTCGGCCGATAGCGGTGCGACTCTGAGGCCTAATCCAGTCTTCGTGCCAAAGAATATCCGGAGCTCTTTTCGCTCCAGGGATATTGTGGTTCAGGCGTTCGTCCGCCTCCTCACGCCAGTCGTGTCCTGTCCGTGCACTGGGGGTTTACCTCAGGACTCTGGCTCTCAGGGCTTCCGTTCAACTGTTTGTTTGTTACGGTGGCCTTTGCGCGGGTGAGGCACTGTCCAAGCAGCACCTGTCACATTGGTTGTGCGGGGGCATTGCCTTTTGCTGCACGTTGGCTGGACAGGTCCCCCCTCGGGCTGCTGCCCTGTTAGGGGGGGCCTCGTGGAGGACATCTGCTGTGGCCTTCTGGTCCTCCCCGGGTCCCTTCGTTAGGTCTTACCTCGTGGACATGACTGGGGGTTCTGTCTCCCAGGCGGTTCTGAGGTCTGGGACCTCTCCTGCGTCCCACCATTTGGGGGTGCTGTGTCACACGTGGTCCCGCCTGTGCTGTGCGTTTTTCAGGGGTGTCTGGTTCCCCCTTTTTCGCACTTTGGTGGAGTTGACTGCCTCCCCCCCTTCGTTAGGACGGGCGGGTGGACGGGACTCCCCTCCTCCCTGGTTGGGGCTTACGGGCCCTCAGGGGGTACACTTGTCGGGCCACGCGTCTGCTCTGCCCCATATCTCATAATGGCGAAGAGCGAGACGCGATTGGCCAGTATGATAATATAACGAAAGCTTATCCTATAACCTAGTTATATGAATACTGGCTGAGCGTCTCGCTCTTAGCGCTCTGAGGTCCCTTGGTTGGGTTTTCAGTGTTGGAAATCATTCTGAGGAAGGTAGAGTGTGACCATGTCCGGTGTCATATAGTGGGACGCGGGGCGTGGCCTGGTCACGTGCATGTGAGTGCATTTGTTTGTTCGTGAACACATTATGTGCTAGGAGATAAGAGATATCTCATAATGGCGAAGAGCGAGACGCTCAGCCAGTATTCATATAACTAGGTTATAGCATAACCTTTCGTTATGTATGACAACTTCCTTAGTTTTACTTACATTCATCTCTAAGGAACTTTCTTTACACCAGTTCAGGAGAGATGACACATAGTCCCTGTATGTACCCCCTCTCATAGTATCCCCCTTCTTCAGTAAGGCAACCAAGGCCATATCGTCTTCACACAAATCAAAATGAGAGCAACATGGCATGCGGCACAATAATGTTTTTTATCTCGATTATCTTGTTTTAATGATCGTGGTAAGCCAACATCGGAAGTTAAATAGAAATTCGATCAATTGCCCAGCCCTAGCTGAGACATACTGGAAGCGGGATGCGTGCAGGAGGAAAGCCGGACGGACGCCAAACGACACCTGCTTCACTTCGACGCCGGACGTGCCCAACGTAGAAAGCCGTGTGTGGCACATGGAGGGGTGTAGGGTTAGAATCTGCGTCGTCCTGCGCAAAGATAAACTTGGTTGCAAGATAATAAATAAAATACATTTGTGTCATTAAAAAAAAGAAAAAAAAACTTTCACGGCGACAATACAGAAGGTTATTAACCCTTTCACTGCCACACGACAAATGGTTAACTCTTTCACTACCACACTACAGACGGTTAACCGTCTGTAGTGTGGTAGTGAAAGGGTTAAACACAAATTAAAAGAATTCAAGTGAAAAGGAGGCCAGGTGGAACTAGTTAATCTGGGCTGCTTTAATGAACACGTTGTTCAGTCTTAATCAGTCTCAAGGAGTCTCCAAAATACCACGTGTATTGAATTGTACATTTCTTTGTCTTTACTTTCTTTTCAAACGCTGACTCAGCGTCTACGTGCTCACGGCTCTACGTGCTCACGGCTCAGACTATTGGACATTGGAATGTATGGATTTTTATGTTAGACTGTGGCAGGTATAGACTGTTTAACCCTTTCACACCGCCACACTACCAAACGGTTAGCCCTTTCACTGCGACAACACACAGAAGGTTAACCCTTTCACTGCCACACAACAGCAGGTTAACCCTTTCACTGCCACACTACAGAAGGTTAACCCTTTACTATCACACTACCGACGGTTAACTGTCGGTAGTGTGATAGTAAAGGGTTAACCTTCTGTCGTGTGGTAGTGAAAGGGTTAATGTGAAAGGGTTAATGTAAGCGGTTCCAGAAGTAAAAGAATGTTCCCTTTCTTCCAGGTTGGATCGCTATCCTCGGGGCCCTGTGGCTCCTGGTGCTGGCCGACATCCAGGACTTCGAGATCATCCTACACCGGGTGGAGTGGGCCACGCTGCTCTTCTTCGCTGGCCTGTTCGTTCTGATGGAGGTATACCTACTATGTACTACAGTATGCCTATATTATTACCTACTATGCTACTACTACAGTATGTCTATACTACTATGCACAGAGTGTAGCACTCAAGTGACTTGTTGTACACAATTTGCAAATTGCTTTGGATAATAGCATCAGCTAAATTACTAAATGTAAACGTAAATATAAATCAACGAAAGATAATGCAGATTTATTTTGTACATAGTCTCACACATATGGCTTAACTCTAAACAGTTGTGCAAATATGCATTGGATCTGAATCCTTGTTTTATGTTAATGACAGCTCAACAATGGTTTATTGTTATTATTATTCATATGATTTAATTAATAATAATAACAATAATAATATTAATAATACTACATCAGACTTATATGGCGCTTTTCTGGGTACCAGAAGACGCTTTGCATGGTGGGGCTATATAAAAACAAATTAAAAACACTCTAATAAATTACACGCCAGCAAGAACACTGCGATCATCAGCTGCTGGACTACTAGAGGCTCCCAGAAACAGTCAAAAGAGGATCGGTAATGCAGCCTTTATCAACTATGCCCCAAAACTGTGGAACAAACTACCCCAAAACATCAGGGAAGCCAACTCGCTAGACATCTTCAAAAGACAGCTTAAAACCTATCTCTTTGCTCAGGCATTTCAATGAAACATCAGGGATATCCAGACACAAATTGTACTTATGTAACTGAGGGGTACAATTCCCTGACTGTATTACTAGATATGATACTTACTACCACTACCTTTGTACTTAATATTCGGCCACCCAGTACTCGGCATAAATATATTATGATGAACACTGTCACGTAGATGAAACGGATCCAACACAAATGTACGAATTAGAAATAGGTCTTTATTTCTACACAGCGATGGTGTGTAGAGCAAGCACTTAATCAAATCAATCACATTTATGAATGGGAATTAGTATGCACTTTTATGGCAAGAGTATTCGTCGGTATATCAATAGAGAATGTCCAATCTCTGAAGGCGCAGGTGGTACATATACGACCTGGAATAGTTAAGGAATAACAGCAATGATACTTTAATGATTATAGACTGGATACACTAGGGGGGGTTAATCCGGTCGCTTGTAAGCCGACAGGAGTAGGAAGGGGGGGGGGGTAGAGTCCGGCTGCCTCATCCGGCCAAGGGTATCCCAGGTGAACCCACTGTAGTGCCGTTCAATGCGCCGGCGATCCTTGGACCACAGATGAAAGCAGGTGGACTCTCTGTGAGCCGGCTCTCTCCGGTCCACGGGGGAGAGACGTGAAGCGACCTCGTCTTGCAGAGCGTCTCCTCACCTTGCGTCCTCTCCAGGGGGGGGGGTTCCAACACACGGCAGTGTCGGGGGTCTTTATCCATGGAATAATCAACGTATACAAAGCATGATCCGTGCCTGGGAAGGCGGGCTGTCGTCGGTAGAATAATCCGGTATACAGGTCCACTCGCTCGTCGGCTCTGGGGCTCCTCGGGTGCAATCTCACATGGGGTCGATCATCCTGGATAAACAGCCAGTTTTCTGCCCGAAACGATGGGGTACTGACTACGGTAGTATTCTCACCGCACGAAGCACTATATATTAACAGACTATTATTAGCTTAATAGACTACGTCCAACTCGACGATATAGTGCCAAATATGACTATTCAAATATTAATATACACGATGTCTCAATACCGATGGTAGGCCGAACTTGGCCTTACTCCCACACGTGGCGTCGCGGGGAGGCTTTACGTCTGTGACTCTATTGGAGGGTAAGAAACTGGACTGAAAAGGAAGTCCTACTTTAGTAGCGCAGTATATATACGCACTATGAACAAATAGTCCCATTAGTGGTGCGGTAGCCAGATTCCTACGCGGAACTAGGACTTGTTCGTACATGTTGAGCGGTACGTTTGAACTGGGTCTGGGGGGTATGGCAGCCTGGCACCAAGGTCTCGACCAATAGTAGAATGGAGACTATTATGGGATGTTCAGTAGGCTAGAATGGATATTCAATGCATATTGTACAAGGAATATACAAGGGATATCAGGGAATATTAGAGAATATACAAATACAATTAAATATATATATATATAATAAATATATATATTCGGTTTAATCTGGCCCTTCACAACAGCCACCCCCTGATTGGTCCCAGACCTAATCAGTTAAGCAGAGACAGATTAATCGCGTTGTCTATTTACACATAAGGGTTTGCTGTAGGGGTCAGTCAACTTCACAAAGTCATAGGGTTATAGGGTCATGGTCATCATCGATTGTGTCTGGGAGTCGGGGCAGTTCTATGAGCCTCGCCACGGGACGGGTGTAAGTGCGACCCTGGACAAGCACTTCAGCTGCTCGGACCTTGCCGTCGGCACCGGTGATCACTTTGCTTACGCGGCCGGCCGGCCACATAGCTCTGGGCAGTGATTGATCAATAATCATGACGACTGTTCCTTCTGTCAAATTGTCTCTCTCCTTTACCCACTTCTGGCGGGTCTGTAGAGACGGTAGGTAGTGCAGTAGGAAACTGCTCTAAAACTTGTCGGCTAATACTTGGCTGTACCTCCACATTCGTCGGCCGTTCGCTTCTTCAGGCCGGTACATTGTCTGGGGTAATGCAGGATCTAGCCGCCCCATCAGGAGTGTGTTGGGGGTAACTGGGTAGATAACAGTGCTCAATCCACAGAACACAGGCTTCTTATTCTCAGCCTCCTCCTGACTGGCTTTCCTCGGGATAGGCGTGGGCCACTCTCCTTCCGGGAGCTTTAGGAATGCTGGGCCGTCACTGTAGACATTGCGACGGGTGAGGTCATCTAGGGGCATTCCCCGGGTGATGACGTCAGCTGGGTTCTGTTTTGTATCAACGTAGCGCCACTCTGTTTCTCCGGTTAACTCTTCGGTCAAGTCTTGAATCTCGGCGACTCTGACTCCCACGAAGACTTTGTACTTGCATGAGTCCGATTTGATCCAGGCGAGTACTGTCGTGGAGTCTGACCACAGGATTGTTCTAGACACCGGTATGGTGAGTTCACGTTGGATGAGCGTGGCTAGGTGCGCTCCGGCTAGGGCTGCGCAGAGCTCTAGACGTGGGATAGATTGTTGCTTGCGTGGGGCTATTCTCGAGCGGGCGAGGACAAATGCTGTGTAGATCTCTCCCCCCTTTTCTTGGGCCCGCAAGTAGGCTACTGATCCGTATGCGACCTCTGAGGCGTCACTGAAGACGTGTAAGTCCATTTTACATGTCTCTGGCCTCACCGTGGGTGGGAAGTAGCTTCGGCGCATATTAACGCCTGGGAGTGAGTGGAGCTCCATCTCCCACTCTCTCCAGGTGGATGCAAGGTGTGCGGGAATGGGGTCGTCCCAGCCCTGGTCCTTGTCCCACAATGCTCGTACAATCATTTTTGCCCTGGTGGTGTACGGTAGAATACATCCTAGCGGGTCATATTGTCGGGCGAGTGTTGTGTACACACTCCGTCTGGTGGTCGGCGCCGCCGCCGGCCTTCCCTGCTCCGTAGTCAGGGGCTTGTGTCTGTAGTGAAGCGAATCTGTTTTGAATCGCCACACCAATCCCAGGGTCATCTCCTGGGCTTCTCCCGGGATTGTAGCCATCCAGGTCTCGCTGCTGGCTGCCTTGTCCTCGGAGGAGAGGCTGCGCAGTACTTGCGGATCGCTGCTGGCCCACTGCCTGAGATCAAAGCCGCCTTTGATCAATGAGGCGCAGAGTTTAATCAGGAGAGCCTCGGCTTCTTCCTGGGTTGAAAGGCTTTGTAGACAGTTGTCTACGTAGAAGCTGTTCTTTACGCTGTGTCGGACCTCTTCGTCCGCTGCTGGGTCCTCTGCTACATGTTTCTGTAGTGCAAATGTAGCACAGCAGGGGCTGCACGTCGTTCCGAAGGGGAGGACTTCCCATTGGTAGATGGCTGGGTGCTCATCTCCTGGCTTCTCTCTCCATAGGAACCGTAACAGGGGCTTGTCCTCCTCTACTAATCTCACCTGCAGGAACATTCCTTTAATGTCCCCGCTGATGGCCACCTTTTCCTGGCGGAAGCGGAGTAGAACGCCGAGTAGGGAGGGGCCGAGTGTGGGACCGGGCAGTAACTCTTTATTCAGATTTTGGGATCCGATCTGGTAGCTGCAGTTAAATACTATGCGGTCTTTACCGTTGTGATGGACCTTGTGGTGAGGCACGTACCACGATTCAGTGGTCTGGTCAGCCTCTTTAATGTCCATCTTTGTGACGTGTCCCGCTGTGATGAGCTTCTCAATCTCAGCGCGGTATACACTCTCTTGGGCGGGGTTCTTGGCTAAGCGCCGCTCCGTGTTCAGCAGGTACCGTTCTGTGGCGTCTGTCTTGGCGTGGAAAGTAGGCATTCCTTCTCGCCGCAGGAGTGGCGTGGCGTATCTCAACACGCCGTTGACCGGGACTCTCTTGGTCCCTGTCTCGAGGAGGTGAATGGCGTAAATGTCATCTTTAGAGCGAATGTCTTTCCTTCCGTTCTTAAAGGGCATTTGTTCCAAGGTCCATAACCGCTCTACGTGTTGCAGGAGTGCGGTTTCTCCCTCTGTGACTCGGTAGTGGAGACATCTAGTGGCTGTACTTCGGTTGAGAGATTTGGCGAGCGGGCCTTGGAGAGTCCATCCCAAACGGGTCTCGACTGCTGCAGGACAGCCTCGGGGTCCGGTATGAACCCGGTCTATCGGGACAATGAGGTCTGCATGGTCGGAGCCTATCAACAGGGTCGGCATAGCATTGTCTATGAGCGGGATCGGTAACTTGCGCAGATGTGCATATTTCTCCATCAGCTTGGCGACGGGGTATGTGTACCGCGACAGTCCTATTTCTTGGCTGGTGAAAGCTTCTGTAATCTGGTACCGTCGCTCAGGCTGGCCGCTTGCTGCGATAGAGAATGAGACATTCTCGCCCTTTATCGTCTTCAAATCTCGTCTTATTGTCCGAATTGTCATTTGGGTTTCGCTTCCCCGCAGCCCTAGCTGGGCCGCAGCGGAGGCGAGCAGAAGGGTCTTCTCTGACCCGTCATCGAGGACGGCGTAAGTGTCCAGGACTTTATTCTGCTAGCTTAGTGTCACACGCACTACTTTTAGGAGTACTCGGGCTCCACTGCTGCTGGCGGGATCGATGTACATGACGCTCGCTTTGCTGCTGGATGGTGCGGGTGAAGGGCGCCGTCTGTTACTGTCGTGAAGTATGTCCAGATGGGCTCCATCGCACTTGGTGCACCTTTTCTTTAAGCGGCATTCGGCTGCCATGTGTGAGCGCGCACAGCGAAAGCAGCGCTTGTTGGACTTTATCCATTGACTTGCTTCCTCCGCGTTCAGCTTGGGGAAGGAGTCACATTGCGCTAGCCAGTGTTCTTTCTCACAGTAGGGGCACACTATCTTCCACTTCTCCGTTCTGGAGGGGGTACTGTGGCTCCTGCTGCTCGGTACTGACTCCGATTGGTGCATCACAGTCACCGATCTTCTTCCATCATTTAGTCGTCTGGTTCCTTCTCTGGAGCCAGGGGTGCTCCGTCCGAATGTATCTAGCCGTAGGCTGCTGACTTCTCTCGCCAGGAAGTCTGCTAGATCGAGGAGGTTCGGTTCGGGGCCATTCGGGTCTCGGTGGTCTCTCTGCCGCCTAAAACGCTCCTGTCGAGCGGGCGGCAGCTTCTCCAAGATCCTTTCCACATTTGAGTTGGCGTAAAGTTCATGCCTCCCCTTCTCTCTCTGCGCTCCCAACATCCCTACCAGGGACTGCACTCTGATGGACAGGTCGTCCAGTGCTCGATTGTCTATTGCTGGGGGTAAGCGGTCGATGTGTCGGATCTCCTGGATCACGTAATCCCATATGCGCCCATACCTCTGGTCCAATGCTACCAGCGCTGCTGTGTATGGGGTGGTGGAAGTCGCGTAGGCGAGCGCTATATTATGTGCGCGGGGTACCTTTAAGTGCTTCAGTAGGATGGCGTATTTATGGCGTTCATCCAATACATCCACCAACATGGTCTCCAGACACATGCAGAGTTCTGTATACTGGGCACGGTTCTCTTGGGTGAAGTCGGGTACCATAGGCGTGCCAATGTATGACGCTGACTGTGGATACATCGGCGAGCGTTGGGGGAGAGGCCTCCTAGGCGAGTCTCCTCCCGCTCCTTGGTATGGGCTGGTACCGGCAGTGTACCATGGCCCGCTTGTCCAGGTGCTGTTCCTCGGTGCGGGTCGTGCGTCGTGCTCGCCCGGGTATAGAGTCGGGGGTCTGTAGCGCAGCTCCGCGGGAGTATAGCCTGGGCTGTACCGGACCTCCTGGTCCGGTAGAGTACTGTGCTGTCGTCGGGCGTGGTTCTCCTCCTCTTCCTCTTCGTCTTCAGTTAGGTCATCCAGTGCTTGTAGTCTCTGGTTTAGCCTCTCCACAGGATATGCTGCTCCTTCCCGGTTGCTAGGTCTCGCTTGGACCGGTGGGGGGAGGTGGTCTGTGGGGGGTATAGACCTCGTCTGTTGGTCAAGTTCAGGGTTGTTTACTCGGCTAGGGGATGCCGCCCTGGAGGTGTGTCTAGACGAGTTCCTGGAGCCTCTGCTCTTCTTCGCTCCGCTGCTGGATCTGCAGTCGGTCGCGTTCAGCAGCGGCGTTCAGGCTGATGAGGAAGGCCTGCTGTAGGGTCCTCTCTGCCTCGCTGGGAGAAGGCGGTTGTATAGGGGAGCCTTCCCTCGGGGTACTCCTTGCGGAGCCTTGGAGCTCTATCTCCACGGTGCTCTCCCCGTCTTCTTCCGTGCCGAGTTCTCTCTCGGTAGCGTTGTATTCCTCCCGGGACTTATCGGGGACTACTTCTTCAGTACTGGCGGGGTGTGAAGTCATGTCTGGTTCCCACTGGTCCCCACCGTGAACTTGGTCAGTTACATTAGAACCCGTAGGGGCCTCTATGGTCGGGGTAGTCTGGGCGTTGGGGTTAGACATACTTTTACTTTCTAGTTTTACCGCGTTTACTGTTAGTAGAAGACTAGGTTGTTGACTGACAGCGTAAGCCTCTAAGTACTGAGGGAGCCGTCGTTCGCGCTGCGGGCGTTGGTTAGGAGGATCGTTTCGTGGAGTGTTCATCATAGGCCATTTCAATATTAATAACACTATATTAATATTACACTAATTACCCTCCGGCTCGAAGGACCAATTGTAACTGAGGGGTACAATTCCCTGACTGTATTACTAGATATGATACTTACTACCACTACCTTTGTACTTAATATTCGGCCACCCAGTACTCGGCATAAATATATTATGATGAACACTGTCACGTAGATGAAACGGATCCAACACAAATGTACGAATTAGAAATAGGTCTTTATTTCTACACAGCGATGGTGTGTAGAGCAAGCACTTAATCAAATCAATCACATTTATGAATGGGAATTAGTATGCACTTTTATGGCAAGAGTATTCGTCGGTATATCAATAGAGAATGTCCAATCTCTGAAGGCGCAGGTGGTACATATACGACCTGGAATAGTTAAGGAATAACAGCAATGATACTTTAATGATTATAGACTGGATACACTAGGGGGGGTTAATCCGGTCGCTTGTAAGCCGACAGGAGTAGGAAGGGGGGGGGGGGTAGAGTCCGGCTGCCTCATCCGGCCAAGGGTATCCCAGGTGAACCCACTGTAGTGCCGTTCAATGCGCCGGCGATCCTTGGACCACAGATGAAAGCAGGTGGACTCTCTGTGAGCCGGCTCTCTCCGGTCCACGGGGGAGAGACGTGAAGCGACCTCGTCTTGCAGAGCGTCTCTTCACCTTGCGTCCTCTCCAGGGGGGGGGGTTCCAACACACGGCAGTGTCGGGGGTCTTTATCCATGGAATAATCAACGTATACAAAGCATAATCCGTGCCTGGGAAGGCGGGCTGTCGTCGGTAGAATAATCCGGTATACAGGTCCACTCGCTCGTCGGCTCTGGGGCTCCTTGGGTGCAATCTCACATGGGGTCGATCATCCTGGATAAACAGCCAGTTTTCTGCCCGAAACGATGGGGTACTGACTACGGTAGTATTCTCACCGCACGAAGCACTATATATTAACAGACTATTATTAGCTTAATAGACTACGTCCAACTCGACGATATAGTGCCAAATATGACTATTCAAATATTAATATACACGATGTCTCAATACCGATGGTAGGCCGAACTTGGCCTTACTCCCACACGTGGCGTCGCGGGGAGGCTTTACGTCTGTGACTCTATTGGAGGGTAAGAAACTGGACTGAAAAGGAAGTCCTACTTTAGTAGCGCAGTATATATACGCACTATGAACAAATAGTCCCATTAGTGGTGCGGTAGCCAGATTCCTACGCGGAACTAGGACTTGTTCGTACATGTTGAGCGGTACGTTTGAACTGGGTCTGGGGGGTATGGCAGCCTGGCACCAAGGTCTCGACCAATAGTAGAATGGAGACTATTATGGGATGTTCAGTAGGCTAGAATGGATATTCAATGCATATTGTACAAGGAATATACAAGGGATATCAGGGAATATTAGAGAATATACAAATACAATTAAATATATATATATAATAAATATATATATTCGGTTTAATCTGGCCCTTCACAACAACTTACCTGCACTATTCTTACCCTGCTTACTTTTATACACTGCCTATCAAATTCATGTGTCGGTTCTATGCTAATTTTATATGCACTGTAATTTTAAGAGAACTATCTTATCACACTTTTTACTTCTTACTGATGCACTGCTCTGTTGTATGTTAAATACCCTGTTGTATGTCCGTTCTATTTTATAATTTTTAGACTATTTTTAAACTGAATCATTTTAAACGATTTTTATTATTTGTATTACTGAATGAAACTGTAAACAGAGAGCCTATTGGGATGCTAGATCCTAATGTGAAAGAAACACTGATTTACCATACCTTGCTACCTGTCTATCTTTTTTATGCTCGCTTATGTCTGTATTTTTTACTGTTGTTAAGCACTTTGAACAGCAACCTCTGTATGAAAAGTGCTATACAAATAAAGTTATTATTATTATTATTATTATTATTATTATTATTATTATTATTATTATTATTATTATTATTATTATTATTATTATTATTATTATTATTATTATTATTATTATTATTATTATTATTATTATTATTATTATTATTATTATTATTAATAATGACACAATTATTCAAATAGATTTGTGTCAACAAGGGAGAGAAACAGCTGGGCCCCGTTCCTCGTACCTGGCTAACTGAGTTAGCCGGATAACTTTCGGTTAATTCTGACTTAAGCCGGACCTTCCGGCTCCCCGTACCTGGATTTTCCAAATCACCATGACAACAGATCCAAAAGTTTGAGCCTGGTCGAAAGCAGAGTTTAAGTTCAAGTTAGCCTGAACCATCGCCACGCCCCCGCAAAAAAGTGACAGCCCGTTTCCTGAAATTATTCCCACAGTCTACGATCTGCATTATACCATTCTGAATTACGTTTTTGTGCTCCATTCTTCCAGAGGGGGCTTTTGAAATGTAAAATAGACCCAAAATGCTGATACTAAATTCACTTTGTCCTAAATAATGCACGTTATATATACCGTGGCGCTCGCTCGGTGCGATGTACACATTATGACGTGGTTATTTTAATTGTAACTGGGATTAAGATGTCTGATGAGATGCGCTGTTTGACGGATTTGAGAAATTGAATGAGCCGTTGACGTCACATTAATGAATGAGGATAAAGAAATAAAACTTCATTCAAAATAAAGAATATTCTAAACACGGGTCTCTCGTTCATTAATGTATAAACAATGAATTTATCCCATCTGGCACAGTGGTGCAGCGGTAGTGCTCAAGCCTGCCAACCCAGCGACCGGGGTTCGAAACCCCGTGTTTCCAATATAATTTTTTTGAATATAATATTAATGATTATACGCCAAAGTAGCCTGGTTTTAAGTTAAAATATTATAAATCTACATGCATTGAGGATGTCATTCTTTATATAGCTCTCAACGTGCACCAAATTGAATTATTCCTATATTGCAAAAAGAAGGAAAAGACTAGGGTTTCGAACCCCGGTCGTCTGCGTGAAAGTCAAAAGAACAACCCGTTAGACCACAGTGGAGATAAGTTAAAGATCGACTATACATCAATCAATGGGTAAGAGAGCCGTATCGTAATTCTGTATAACAGTTTAACTAATTATTTTCGCTAGCAAGATCTCATTTGATTATTCAATCCAGCAGGCAAGTTTAAAGAAATATAATCTGATTGATTGAGGTAATGAGGGACTTAAAATTAGCCTATAGATAACGCATTTAACTTGTCGGCGAGGCGATTGAGCCGTATTGCAATCTGTCAATAAAGTTTTAAATCAATTAATCAATCAATGCCGTTAGAGAATCAGGATCTCTGCCATCGATACGTGCTGGCTTTTCACCTGAAGCGGCCGCGCGCACTTAGCCTGGGTCTCAAGTCTGAATCGAGTTAACGAGACTGAATCCACCTTCGAGGAACAGGAAAATCCCGGCTTCAAACATCGGGTTAACTGAATCTGGATAATGACATCTTGATCGACTTAGTTGAACCAGGTACGAGAAACAGGGCCCAGGTTAGTAGGGAAAGCCTGTGTGAAGAGGTGGGTTTTGAGGGCTGGTTTGAATGTTTGCAGTGTGAGGGCATTTTTATGTGGATTGGAAGTGCATTCCACAGAGAGGGGCCAGTAACAGAGAAAGCCCTGTCACCCCAAGTTCGGGGATTGGTCCAGGGGCCGGTTGACAGGAGGTTGGCGTCAGCAGACCTGAGGCGTCGGGAGGGGTGTGTTGTTGAAGGAGGTCAGACAGGTGGGGGGGGGGGGGGGGGGGGGGGGCAGGTTGTTGAGGGCCTTGTAGGTGGTGAGTACAATTTAGAAGTCTATCCTGTATTTAATCGGGAGCCAGTGGAGATCATGAAGGACTGGAGTGATGTGGTCTCTTACTGGTGAGTAGGTCATGAAGGACTGGGGTGATGTGGTCTCTTACTGGTGAGTACAGTAGGTCATGAAGGACTTGGGTGATGTGGTCTCTTACTGGTGAGTAGGTCATGAAGGACTGGGGTGATATGGTCTCTTACTGGTGAGTAGGTCATGAAGGACTTGGGTGATGTGGTCTCTTACTGGTGAGTAGGTCATGAAGGACTGGGGTGATATGGTCTCTTACTGGTGAGTAGGTCATGAAGGACTGGGGTGATGTGGTCTCTTACTGGTGAGTACAGTAGGTCCTGAAGGACTGGAGTGATGTGGTCTCTTACTGGTGAGTACAGTAGGTCCTGAAGGACTGGAGTGATTTGGTCTCTTACTGGTGAGTAGGTCCTGAAGGACTGGGGTGATGTGGTCTCTTACTGGTGAGTATGTTACTGGAGTTTATTGAGGAGTTTGTGGAGTAGTATAGGATACTGTTGCAGTAGTCAAGTCAGGATGTAACGAATGCATGAATGAGTGTTTCTGCAGCAGTGCGTGACAGTGATGGTTGGAGGCGGGCGATGTTATGGAGGTGGATGAAGGCTGTTTTGGTGATGTGGTTGACATGGGGGAGGAACGAGAGATGGGATAGGATCAAGGATGACTCCAAGGTTGCGGACTTGAGTGGAGGAAGTGACAATGGCACTATCGATGTTGAGGGAGAAATCCTGAGTGGAGCGGGTACGGGAGGTGGGGCCAATGATTATGATTTTGCATCCATGTTTTAATGTCAGGCAGGTGCTGTGGGCAGAAGGGGAGGCAGGTAGTTGGGTTCTGGTCCATGTCAGACTGTGCATCAAGCACGTGCATCAAGGAGGCAAAAAGGAACCAAATCCTGGTCAAAACAATGAGGCAGACTACAATATAGTTGTAATATATTTGTGAGCCATGCTAGCGATCTAAACAATCAATCCATGCCAAAGCTAGATACTGTATGTAAAAGGTGAAAGATTCACACTCACAGCCGTTTTAATTTGAAACAACTTTTAGTCAGGGGAGTGCCATGGTTTTTCCATAGAGCTCCATTATACTTTAGTCAGGGGAGTGCCATGGTTTCTCCATAGAGCTCCATTATACTTTTAGTCAGGGGAGTGCCATGGTTTTTCCATAGAGCTCCATTATACTTTTAGTCAGGGGAGTGCCATGGTTTCTCCATAGAGCTCCATTATACTTTTAGTCAGGGGAGTGCCATGGTTTCTCCATAGAGCTCCATTATACTTTTAGTCAGGGGAGTGCCATGGTTTCTCTATAGAGCCCTGTTGTATCTTTTAAGCAACACATTCACATGGGTATTGCTGAAAAAATTACTAATCCTGCAACCTCTATTGCTATTTTTCATGTCATTGAGCATTTCATTTACACAAAACAAGGATTCAGTGACCTCCGATGACATCACTGGAGAACATATTTATTACGTTACCATTGATTAGCATGAAAGTACTCGTTGTCTAGTATCAATGGCACATAATATGAAACGGTAGCCAGAAGTAACAAAAAGGTTTTAATAATAATTACCATTGGGTTTGAGGTTGCAGGAGTAACATAAAATGATAGCGCACAACAAAGGACAGGACTGTGCAGACAGGATCAGCCACCACACACAGGGGAGAACAAAACAGATATTCACAAGGGGATGATGAGAACAAGAAACACCTGGGCTGATTACAAATGGATACACTTGGGAGGGAAACGACAAAGAACTACACGAAGCCAAAACAAGGAACTACAACTAGACACCACACATAACACTGGAGAACACAGATCAGGGCCCCGTTCCCCGTACCTGGATAACTGAGTTAGCCGGATAACTTTCGGTCAAGTCTGACTTAAGCCGGACCTTCCTGTTCCCCGAAGCTGGATTGTCTAAATCACCATGACAACAGATCAAAAAGTTTGAGCCTGGTCGAGAGCAGGGTTTAAGTTCAAGTTAGCCGGATGAACCATCGCCACGCCCCCGCAAAGAAATGACAGCCCGTTTCCTGAAATTATTCCCACAGTCTACGATCTGCATTATACCATTCTGAATTACGTTTTTGTGCTCCATTCTTCCAGAGGGGGCTTTTGAAATGTAAAATAGACCCAAAATGCTGATACTAAATTCACTTTGTCCTAAATAATGCACGTTATATACCGTGGCGCTCGCTCGGTGCGATGTACACATTATGTGGTTATTTTAATTGTAACTGGGATTAAGATGTCTGATGAGATGCGCTGTTTGACGGATTTGAGAAATTGAATGAGCCGTTGACGTCACATTAATGAATGAGAATAAAGAGATAAAACTTCATTCAAAATAAAGAATATTCTAAACACGGGTCTCTCGTTCATTAATGTATAAACAATGAATTTATCCCATCTGGCACAGTGGCGCAGCGGTAGTGCTCAATCCTGGCAACCCGGCGACCGGTGTTTGAAACCCTGTGTTTCCAATATAATTTTTTGGAATATAATATTAATGATTATACGCCAAAGTAGCCTAGTTTTAAGTTAAAATATTATAAATCTACATGCATTGAGGATGTCATTCTTTATATAGCTCTCAACGTGCACCAAATTGAATTATTCCTACATCGCAAAAAGAAGGAAAAGACTAGGTTTCGAACCCTGGTCGTCTGCGTGAAAGTCAAAAGAAGAACCCGTTACACCACAGTGGAGATAAGTAAAAGATCGACCATACATCAATCAATGGGTAAGAGAGCCGTATCGTTATTCTGTATAACAGTTTAACTAATTATTTTCGCTAGCAAGATCTCATTTGATTATTCAATCCAGCAGGCAAGTTTAAATAAATATAATCTGATTGATTGAGGTAATGAGGGACTTAAAATTAGCCTATAGATAACGCATTTAACTTGTCGGCGAGGCGATTGAGCCGTACTGCAATATGTTAATAAAGTTTTAAATCAATTAATCAATCAATGCCGCTAGAGAATCAGGATCTCTGCTATTGATACATGCTGGCTTTTCAACTGGAGCGGCCGCGCGCACTTATCCTGGGTCTCAAGTCTGGTTTGAGTTAACGAGACTGAATCCACCTTCGAGGAACAGGAAAATCCCGGCTTCAAACATCGGGTTAACTGAATCTGGATAATGACATCTTGATCGACTTAGTTGAACCAGGTACGGGGAATAGGGCCCAGGATACAGGGAACAGACGAACAACCGAACAGGGTAACAAACATGGATACAAATACACCCACACAATATTCAACCTCAATAACTGTCAAACTAAATGAATGTGTGCAAAACCTTTTTAGGATATTTGTGAGATTATGTGCAAAATATATTAGCATTCTCTTCTGGTGAAGTTGAGTTGGAGCTTGCCCAGATAATCTGTGTACAACACACACTAAAGGCACTTTCAGACCTGCCTCGTTTAGTCCGGTTCCATCGAACCCTAGACCTTTTGGGGAGGTGAAAATCCACTATAATCGAGCTTAGGTCCGCACCAAACTACCTCACTCAGGTCCATCCATTTGAGGAGAACCCCGGAGAGATTTGCCTGAAGTGAGAACGCAGTCGGACCAAAGGCAGGAAAATATCCCATCACTATCAAAGTTGCTCTAAAACTCACACCCTGAATAGGCTGATACATGTTGTTGCTTTTAATGTTCATAATGAACTAGCCATATAATAAAGGCTTTTAATGTTCATAATGAACTAGCCATATAATAAAGGCTTTTAACGTTCATAATGAACTAGCCATATACTAAAGACTTTTAATGTTCATAATGAACTAGCCATATAATAAAGGCTTTTAACGTTCATAATGAACTAGCCATATAATTAAGACTTTTAACATTCATAATGAACTAGCCATATAATAAAGACTTTTAACGTTCATAATGAACTAGCCATATAAAAAAGGCTTTTAACGTTCATAATGAATTAGCCATTTAATAAAGACTTAACGTTCATAATGAACTAGCCATATAATTAAGATTTTAACGTTCATAATGAACTAGCTATATAATAAAGACTTTTAACGTTCATAATGAACTAGCCATATAATTAAGACTTTTAACGTGCATAATGAACTAGCTATATAATAAAGACTTTTAACATTCATAATGAACTAGCCATATAATTTCTTCCAATCCAAATTTTTTATCGGATTGTTCCCCCGATTCTGTCCAGAGAGCACCTTTGTTTTGAAAATACTGTACAATCATACTGAACACTGTAGCCCTCTCCCTGTCCTTTTTTAAATAGTCACAAATGTTTGATATAACAACAAATATGCAAAGGCATTCATTTTAACCCTTTCACTGCCACACTACAGAAGGTTAACCTTTTACTCCCACACTACAGACGGTTAACAAGCCTGCATGTACCTTTAACAAGCCCCCTCGCAAACGAAACCCAGAACTACAAGAACAGAAAGCGAGAGCTGTTACAGTCGGCTGTATTGATATTACATCGGCAGCGGCAGAATTGCAGACAGTGAGTTTAGGATATGTGCATTAATTATCTGCTTATCTTCTCATCCACGAGCCTCCAAGTGAACGGATGAAGGGAAAAGGGAAGTCGTCAGCGGGAATAAATGCTTTCTTTGCTGTTTTCTGTTTTCCTGTTTTTCTGAGCTTTGTGAGGTTCACAATCTCGCCCAGAAGCACAACCCTTCACACTTAATGCTGGCCCTAGCTAAACTGTTTGCTCAATGGGGAAACTTTGGATAATGCTTATTGTCATATTGCTGTTCCCAGAAGGGGAATCTTTTTAAATATATAACATATATTTCTGTGTGTTGAAAAAACACACTGATGGTTAGTTCTTGGGTGACAATAGAGGCCTTGCACAGAATGTTTGTTTAGTCCCCTTTCTTACAGTATGGCTGCTTGTAACGGGTAACCGCTTTCAAAAGAAAATGCCTAATTTCTGTGTAAATGGTGCATTTATATAGCGCCTTTATTCAAATCGCTTTACAATATTTTATTCCTCACATTCACCCATTCACTCACACATTCACACACCGAGTGTCTTGCTCAAGGACACTTTTCCACGCTGCCCAGCAGGAGCGGTAATACCTCCTGAGCCACTTCCCTGTGTAGTGGTAGAGTAGGTGAAACATGGGAAGAGCATGCTATTACTATTCTACTGTGACTTGTTTACAAGATCCAGTATAATTTGGTCCTGTAAGACACCGAATTATACAATTTTGATTGATGTACAGTATCTCTCATATATCAACACATAGCAACCAAAACATTCTGCAAACGTGTCTCAATACAGTACTCTTTAGAGACAGGGATTTTTCCTGCTATAAGAAACATTATGATTTTGGTATATGGGTGAGTGGCAAAATACCTTCTGTATGAAAAGAACACTTTTATTATTAAACATAATATCTTATCTACTTCATGTCTGCTAAGTAGAACTACTTTACTTGTCTTTGGTGTAACTCATATTTATATAGTCCACTCGATTCAACAGGATTTCTTCACATCAACATTATCCTCAAGAAAAAAAAAAAAAAAAAAGGTTTTGGGTTTGTACCCCAGCGAGAGGCATTTCTGTATGTTTTGTGTGGATTCTGTATGTTTCCTCCCACACCGTAAAAGACATAATGTACATACAGTACTCCTGCCATTGGTATTAGAACTGGAGTTTGTCCTCGTCTGCGCCTGCCCACTGCTCCTGAATAGCTAGGATGGGTATTGGGGTAGACACAGAGGACACATTCCATGGTACATGTACATGTACTTGGCAAATAAAGAGTTTCCTCTCTTTCCTTTCCTTTCATTTCCCACAGGCTCTAGCCCAGCTGCAGCTTATCGACTACATCGGACAGCAGACGGCAGTGCTTATAAAAGTGAGTCCTCCTCCTCCTCCTCCTCCTCCTCCTCCTCCTCCTCCTCCTCCTCCTCCTCAAGCTCACAGGCATCAAACTACTGACATACTTGATACACAAGGTGATATGATATTGCATCTCACGCATATCGCTCCATAATTCCGTGAATCTCTTAATTTGATTATTGCGCTTGAGCGTGTTATCTGGTGCCTCCTCTCTCCACTCTGAAGGCCGGCGCTGAACTCATACACTCCCATGTAGATTCACCTCTAGGTGGGGAATCGCACTCGTTACACGTCAGCTTGTGCCCCCGCCGGCGGGCCTTTATATCCCGGGTAATTACACATGACAGACGGCGCCCGACCCGTCCTGAAAAGGTGGACAGCGATGGTGGACGACACGCTGGGTAGAACCGGTGTCTCTCCCGTGGATACAGCTGGTCGATGAGGGGAAAGGGGCTTGATGAGGGGGCTTAGCGGCTCGTATCGTCTCTCCTGCGCTGTCACGCCCCTTGTAACTCGCCCAGGCATGTCAGGTAGCGCAAGGCTGTAGCGGCACCGTGTTCCACGCAGCATGTAGCCTGGAGAAAACCGGTCACGGTCTGTAGTTCATGGGAGATGAGGGGCTGCCTGCCACCTGCCGTCTTCTCAACCTCCTCTTTCTCAGAAATAACTGCATCTTCAAACACCAGTGGTTACAGAAAATAACCCCCTCCCGCCCCCCATTTGAAGTCATAAGATCTCCGGTAATATTTCAGATCGGGTTTATACACAATTCAGTAGGTGATGAATCATAATGAATTCCAGATTTGCATTATGGCCGCCGAGAGCGGCGAGCCTTCTCTCAGAGGGGTCCAAGGGCCAAAGCATGAGCTTAATCTGGTTAGTTTGATTTGAAGTAGTGCCTGTGTGTTTGTGTGTGTGTGTGTGGGGGGGGGGGGGGGGGGGGGCAGTGTGTATATATACTGTACATGCTAATCTGCTGTTTAAGTGTCAACAGAAGCGGTGGTGATGCATTACCCTTAATATCTCATCTCTCAGACAGTGCCTGAAGACGAGCGCCTGGCCATCGCCATCATCCTGGTGATGTGGGTCTCGGCTCTGGCGTCCTCTCTCATTGACAACATTCCTTTCACTGCCACCATGGTAAGAGACTCCACAGATTACTGCTCTAGAATTCTGGTTAATACAAGCACTTTTTACAAGTACCCCTTTTATTGGTGTTTGCAGAACTGTGACAGTGTGACAAGAATATGTTGGGTGGATGTGACAGGGATGAGTGAATCCTTTTGTTAAAAGAGTACAAAGCATTATTCTTCCACCTGTCAGTCTCCAAAGAGCATGACTATCACAAGCGACGCAAAAAAATCTATTTGTCAAATAGTAGTTCATTCCTGTACTTGTACAGTTTTCTTTCTGATTTCTTTCGGAATACCTTGGCTAGTTTACAAGTAGTATAATGAAATCTTATTTAACCTTTAATGATAGATCTTCCAGACATATGGGGTAATAGACATATAAGTCATTCTACTTCAACTAAGGCCTCCAACTGAAAGAACATTTGGATGACCATCCATCTTCGTCTGTGACCACACGCACGCACGCACGCACGCACGCACGCACGCACGCACGCACGCACGCACGCACGCACGCACGCACGCACGCACGCACACACACACACACACACACACACACACACACACACACACACACACACACACACACACACACACACACACACACACACACACACACACACACACACACACACACACACACACACACACACACACACACACACACACACACACACACACACACACACACACACACACACAGACAGACACTATATCAATCTTTTAGATGTAATTAGTGTTCACCTCGTTTACTTACCCTTTATATCAACCTACACTCTTTGAAAGTTGTACCAATGCTGAGTATTGCAAGCCTGACCTCCTAAATCAACACCTTCTTTTAGAAATGTCCCTCTGAGTTCATGTCATATCAGTTATTCATTAAATCGTTTAGTAATTTGCTCATCAGACAGTGGAACTCATTGTAATAGAGACAGTCCATCCATCCATCCATCCATCCATCCCTCCATCCATCCATCCTCTCCATTTGAACACAGTCCATATTTTACCACATCTACAATTGAATGGATTTGCAACATGGAGGGACTACAGCTTTTTCTTTTCTTTTTATTACAAATTAAATCCAAGTTTTGAATAGTGGTATATACATAAATAGCAGTGTGATCAAGCAGGCTGTTCCTGCACACAGTTGGTTGATTTGTTCAATTTAAGATTAGTTTCCCAGCCTCTGTCAAGCAGTATTAGGCTGGCGCCACCATCCATTCAATAATTGCCCGTCTATATTACTGAGCTGCTGTAAGCTCAT
Organism: Notolepis coatsorum; assembly: GCF_963971535.1. Classification (NCBI taxonomy): domain Eukaryota; kingdom Metazoa; phylum Chordata; class Actinopteri; order Aulopiformes; family Paralepididae; genus Notolepis; species Notolepis coatsorum. The sequence continues at coordinate 175,102,448 of NC_140166.1, read as the reverse complement.
AATCCTGCCAGGTCTCCCAGGTCGCCTGTCGTGGGCCTCTTGGTGGTTCCCAGGTCAGATCTGAGCTGGCTGTGTGTTTGCAGTCGCTGCCCCTAGACTCTGCAAAGTATCATATTGATCATAGTGTTCACTAATCACTCTTTCAAATCTTTTCCCCCCTCAATTGACCTATCTCAAACCCTGCCCTCTTTTCTTGATCCTCCCAATCACAACCTGTTTCCTTTGACAAACAAAGTTGATCACACCTAAGATAAGATATTCCTTTATAGGCCATAAGGTGAAGCCTGTTATCGTTTCATCCTGTTCCCACATTGGGGGACTACGCAATTTTCACTCTAGGTGAAAGATCTATTGGTGTAGATTTAGGAATAAAAAGTTCTCCATTTACAATCCACCCGGTTTTGCGCAATTATAATTTAAAAGTCAGGACTAGGTCTTTCCTCGCGAACGGATACATGGGTCATCGCGTAGTTATATTTGATGTAATTGGTGCGAGTTCTGTTACGTGTCTTGCACTCGACCAATAGCAGCCGCTTTGTTGCCAAGTTACGGTCCACAACTAATTTGTGTAAACATTCTAACGTGAAGTTAGCGTGCCATCCACGGAGTACATCTCGACGAAAATGGACAAAAAACACTGTCTAACGTTCGCAAAAAGGTTTCTAAACAATGTTATATGCATATACTGTACGCTACTTGCTATAGGCGTTTTATCAACACAAAGCGATTGGATACAGCTGAGAAACGGGCCACAACGTGTTCTGCAGCTCAAGATCTGGATGTAGGGTCTGAGCTTACAGAACATGGTTCTACAAATGAAAGTCCTCTGAAAAAACTTCCGTCAGGTGTACTCAGGTGTAATCAAAGGTGCAAATGAGGGTCTGCATGCCCTATCAGTTATATTTTACATTACAATAAATATGGGCAATAAGAATTAGAATCTGTATATATACTATGAGTAAGTAAAGTAAACAGTATACACAGGTGCAGTATACACACAGTACCTTAAAGGAAAACTCCAACATTTTGGGAAATTAGCTTATTTGCCATCTACCCTGGAGTTAGACAAGAATTGAAAATGGGGGACCCTGATGTAAACAAGACGAAAGTCTTTCTCTGGTCTGCATTCCCTTAACAATTGTATTGAGCTGTACTGTACTGTACCCATTCTGCAATCTGTTAATAAAGTTTTCAATCAATCAATCAATCAATCAATACATACCTTTTTCTTCTCTGTGCATGCAGTAGGAGTAGGAAGACGCACACCGTTAGCCTAGCTTAGCGTCAGTCACTGGAAGTAGGTTCCTCCATTAGCCTAGTTCCCAACGTCTTCCTACTCCTACTGCATGCACAGAGAAGAAAAAAGGTATGCATCTTCTTGTCGTTTTGATGGCAAATAAGCTAATTTCCCAAAATGTTGGAGTGTTCCTTTAACTGGCATGATATACGTTATATGTTGTAGTCTGTGCAGGTTAGATGGTAGCTGTGTGGGTAGTTTAAAGTAATAATCTCTAACCTTTTCTACTGTTAGAGTTAAAGCTGCTGTGACGTGGGTCATGTGAGGAGTCCACAATGCAATGTGAACAGAGCGCTGTTCTTCCGTGGCTGTAATGTGGAGGCCATTACCCTCCTGTCTTAGTAATTATGTGTTAGTGTAATAAAAAAAAAATAAAAAAATTGAATATATATTTTTTGATCCACTTTTTCTCCTCCTGTTTTTTCTGTATTTTCCTCCCATCCCAATTTAGACGTTATGCCAATTCCCCCCTCCCCTTCCTGGTCGTTGCGTGCATGTGCCCCCCACTGGTCGGTCTAGGGAGCCCTGAAGTCTATCACATGCTTCCTCCGATACATAGGAGACAGCCAGCAGCCTCTTTTTCACCTGACAGCGCGGACTCTCATTGGTGAAGTGTAACGCGTGGGAGGTCACACTACCTTCACCATTTCCCTCCCTCGCTGTGCAGGCGCCCTGACCGACCTGTAGGAGTCGCTGTTTACAATGACCAGATTACCACCCACCGGCTTCCCTCCCGCTGACACCGGCAATTGTGTCAGTATGACGGCCGGCCAAGCCGGAGGCACCGCTGACAGCCGGATTCGATACCAGTGTCTCTGCGGTGGTAGACAGGCGCTTAGTCCGCTGTGCTACCCGGCCGCCCCATAATTCAATATCTGAAATGAAAAGAAGAAAAACACTGACCTTCTTACTGTCTTCTACTACCATGCACGCTCCTATACTAACATATCTCTACTACCATGCACTCAACACTGCAGCACTCAAGTTTCAACACTTTTATGAACATTGTTACTCAGCTGAAAGAGTTGTACCCATCCTGCGGACTTACAGAACTTGTAAGTCACTTTGGATAGAAGCGTCAGCTAAATGACAACATGTAAATGTAAATGTAACACCATACCATTGCCCTAGCCTCTCAATAGTTTGAACATGGACCACACATAATCAAGCATGTTGAGGGGGGAAACATATAAATATCAATGCTGATGGAAGGACTGCCTTATCGCTGGGATCTAGCTTGTTAACGTTAGCTAACTGCGCTAATGCTAGTTGGTTGGCGGTTCGATAGGCTACTCAGTGTTGCCAAAGACAGGACAGTACTGGCTGGAAGGCATCCACATTACAACCGGCCGCCTCTGACCGCTTTAGACGTGAAGACAACACTGAAATGCTCATAATCCACATTATTGGACTAGCTGCAGCCTCATATTGGATTCTGTTAGACAGAAAATGTTAACCTTAGCTGGATCTTGCTTACAAAGCAAGCTACCACCTTAAAGGTCAATACAAGGCAGCAAATTAAAAGTCAATGCTTCAAACAGAGAATACAACATCATCATAAAGAAACCAGCTGCAGGCATATAGAAGCTTGTTGACTGCGGTAAAGCCTATAGAGACTATATTGTATCCTGTTAAATCTGTACAAGTGGCATTCATTAATTGCTGTGTCACTACACAGCATGAGAAATGACTACGGTATGTAGCCTTTCTATTTAATAAGAAATAAGAATTGAGACATGTTTTCGTTCTCTAGTTGAGTTATTTTGTATATTTTCTGTGACTTTTTTGTGTGTTTTGTATTTGTATTTTGTAAAAAGGTTTGTATGCATTGGTAATATTTATAAACATTGGAATAAAACAAACCTATAACTTATTCCAAAGGAGAGTTCCAAATAGCGTATTTTCCATTGACAGATCAACCTATTCAAGAATGTGTGAATGTAACGCACATTTATACGGCCAAAGGAAAATCATTGATTGGAGCTTTAAAGCAGTTTCTGTGTGCTTCTGTTTATTGGCAGATTCTTAAAATAACTAATGAACTTTGAAAATTGTGAAATAACATTATGTGAGATCCTTAGAAGACTAGAATGGGGGTCCCCTATCTAGTCAAGAAAGTCTAAAGGGGAATGACTTAGATTTAAATTAATTACTCCCACAATAGAGTTTTAGACCAATTTGAGACTCCTTCAAATTGGATTTAAATTGACCCCAAGTTTACCCTTACTCACAAAAACATCACAAGCAATAAACTCACATATTGTGTTAACCATTCTTGAGTGTATACCCTTTGGACAAACAATAGTTCACAATTTAAACCACTTCGCAGCTGTGGGCCTTGCAGCATTTTCAGTGCATGGCTGAATGTACTGATTTGTGGGAACAGCATATCACAGAAGCACTGGATTATGACTCAGTCCACCCACCTCAAGACTGATCTTATTTATAAAATTCCAGAAGAGAGAGACACCAGGGACTGAATCTCACATTATGTAACACAGTAGTTTGGTGTGATCAAACCAAACAGGAATGCCTTGCTTGTTAGTTGCATGGAAACTTCAATCATACTAATGTAGAAATTATTTGAATGAACAAGTCATCTTTTATTTTGTATTTATTTATTTATTTTCACAATGGCTCTCTCACCTTCAAATTGGCTATTTGAACAGTAGTGGCAGGATACACCTTGTGCCAATTCTATTCTAAATAAGATTTCACATTGCAGAATACAATATAATAATAATACTAATAATAATATAAAATCTTTAACTACACAAATAGTAGCTGGGGGTGTGTGCTATGTAGCTTATGGAGTTACTGTGGGGAAGCTGTTAGCCATTTTGGTATTAGAGCAAAGCATATGCAAATGGCACAAGGTGGATTCCATCACTAGTACTAAGCTACCTTTAAGATACTGTAAGGGACCTACTGTTAGGGGTCAACTAAATGTAAACACTCGTACATTACAGATGTGTGCATATTTAAAATGCTCTTCCTATATTCAAACCCATGTGTCCGGTAGCCTCCTGTGAGCTGATATACTGTATTCTTTCTGTGTGCGCTATCACAGATCCCAGTACTCATCAACCTGAGTCGGGACGAAGATGTTAACCTGCCAGTAAAACCTCTCATCTACGCTTTGGCCATGGGAGCCTGTCTCGGGGGTAAGTCACTGTGCTCATCAGTCCTCTTCTCTCACCCTCACCAAGGCCTCAATATCCAACAAGAGAGTGTCAGAAAGAGTATGTTTTTGTCATTGTTTGGAGGGCCAAACACATAACTTGTATCATACAGTATATGACATATATTATTGTCTAAAGCAGCAAAGGTGGATCTTTATGGATAAGCCTCTACCAGGAGGAGACATCATTTAGCTCCAGGTGACTGTGTGAAAGCTGCTCAAGGGCCTTGCCTTCTTCCAGATCTACCACACTCCATACCGACGGGTCTCTAGAGCGCAGAGCGGCTCTATTTGGGTGGGAAGGAGACCTAAAAAATAGAGTTGCCATGGTATTTCAGTGTAATCACCTGCACTGTGACAGGTCCTTATCAGCTAGAGGATGCCCTCACAGAGAAAGTGTTGATTTAGGAGGCTAGGCTTGCAATACTCGGCATTAATACAACTTTCAAAGAGTGTAGGTTGATATAAAGGGTACTTTTCAGCAAGTAAACAAGGTGATTGTTACCTAGATACATACTCCTGCCGTTGCCCTTGACCAAGGTACTGGCAACACAACTGGTTGTTACTCGGTCAAACTGGTATTAGGATGGGTCAAATGCAGGGAATAATAAAGTACAGTATAGCTTAATTTAAAGGTCCTATAGATAACATTCAGCCACTAGATGTCGCACTGGAGCACCAGCATGTCGGACCAAAACAATAGTGTGCTTACATAGGATTACATAGGGTACGATAATTATTGTAATTATCGTTCGCTGTACCATCGAAGTTCAGATCAAACTGTCAAACTAGTTTATACAAACTAGTTTATACTAGTCGTCAGTAACATATTTTAGAAGGAAACAACAAGCCGCCATCTTCTTTTTGAAAACGGGAGCAGAGAAACGGGGACCTCTCAACTAGCAGCATGTTTATCCAATCAGGTGCATTCCACATGTGGAAATGGGAAGTAGTGAGGGGATACATGCACGCAACATGCACATAACATGTAAATAACAACAATACTTTTATTACGCATCTTTCTAAAAGCTCTGTGGGTGTATTCTTTTAAAGATTAGTCTACATACATTTTTTATCTATAGCACCTTTAATTTAGATATATTAACAGATGAACTAATACTGACAGCAGCATGCTAAAGACCTAAAGGAAATGTGAGTGACGTATTATCTTTTTAATGAAGTCTTTGATAATTGCAAACCCTCTGGAAATCAACTAAATCCCACTCTTAAATTAGCGGTGGTTTTGCTGCCGGTGTTTAATACCTTAATCACACTGTTCTAATCTCTGCTGCTCAGAATGATGACCATGCATTTTCTTTTTTACTGAGCGGAGTGATCGCACTTTCACGAAGATTAAATTAGCAGAAAGCATAACAGGGCATGAAAAGTTTACTTAAAATCAATTGTATTTGTAATATATCATCATCATCATAATCACCATCATCATCATCATCATCATCATCATCATCATCATCATCATCATTATCATCACCAACACCACTACTATTACATTTTTTCTTTTTAATTATTATAATAATAATAATTTTAATAATACAAATATATAAAGTAGTAGTAGAAGTAGCAAACACAAATGTACAAATATATAATATTTGTTCATAGAAGAGCAACACACAAATCATCATTTCAAATTGGGTTTTGGATACATGGTGATAAACGTGCAAACAAATTGGTGAAATATAACCTTATTACAGTTAAACAAGAGATGGGAGAAACAGTTTCTGACACAGCGTTTGTCTCTCTGTTTTCTGTTAAGGAAACGGCACGTTGATAGGCGCGTCGGCCAACGTCGTATGTGCAGGGATCGCCGAACAACACGGCTATGGATTCTCCTTCATGGAGTTTTTCAGGTAAGTCGGCGTGATGGAAGAGCACACATCGTTAACCCTTTCAATGCCACACTACCAAATGTTTAACCCTTTCACTGCGACAATACAAAAGGTTCACCCTTTCACTGTCACACGACAAAGGGTTAACTCTTTCACCCTTTCCAGCGCCCGAGAAAAGAGAGGGGAGGGGGCCAGGGGGGGGGGGGGGGTGAATAGGACGCACAAACAATTCTTTCTTCTTCTTCTTTCCACCAGGGGGGGCGGCGCCCTAGCGCCCTCTATGGACCAGCCGCCACTGGTCGCGATAATAAAAGGCCCCCCCCCCCCCCCCCCCCCCTTCATCACGCCCGCCCCACATAGAATAATTATCAGCAGCCGCCACTGGGTTATACCCTCATTTGCAGAGCCGATGAGCTTAGAAAACAAGACATAGTTTATCAGCAATTCATACATATAGGCACAATAAATAACAATAGACAATAAAACATCAGCTAAGACAGTTTAATATCGACACAGTGGTCAGAGATAATACTTTTAAATGCAGCAAAAGAAGGAAGAACCTTCAGCTTCAGTGTCATTCCAAGTGTTTTTTCCTAGTTCAGAGTAAACTGGAGGAACCCTAAGAACCAACCAGTCATTTGAACGTATATAATAGGTTCCAAGATTCCATTCCAACAGTGCTGTGATGTAAGAGGGAAGTTTACCAATAAGGGCTTTAAAAATCAACAAATACAAGTTACACCTTTCAACCAGAGATGGTGGAGTACCTTGAAGAAAAAATCCTAATTAAACTAAAATGACTGATTATTATTTGAAAATAACAACAACAAAAAAAAGAATGAAGAGGAACTTATGTTGAACAGATGAATACATATACTTTGATTTGATATTACTCAACATGTGAAAACTGTGTGCTCAACATCATAACATCTTGACGATGACCTTACAAAAAAGAATAAACACAGACACCCAATGTTCTCATGGAAGTTATTCAGTACTGGGAGACTGCTAATTCCTACAATGCCATGTGTCTCCCAGTGGTAAAGGAGAAGACATTTTTGAACATCTCCATGGCGACACTCAACCATCTTATGATTCTAGGTTACCTCTGACCCCACCTGGGTCTTCTGTGGTATACTATTATATCAATTCATTGACCCATTTGTGAGTTATATGCCCATTTACACTGTAAAGGTTGTAAAAACAAAAAAAAGTATGACTTTGTATCAAAAGTAATTATATCAAAGTGTGGTCTAAATCTAAGATTGAATATTTGCCTAAGAGAGTTGCCCAAAGAATCTTTACCTAAAGAATCAGAACGTAATCCTCATTGAACCGACACACCTCCTTGTTTACGTTGGTTCCGGAGAGCTGTGCGTTTTGGGACCACGCTGGTAAACAGCTGAGGGAGCTGAGGGTGGACCAGGTGGGTGTCGTTTGAGGAGGCGAGGGGCAGGAATAGCTCCCGGACGGTTTTTGGCATTGCCAGGAAAACCAACGGGGAAATAGCAGATGTTTGTGTCGTTGCTCATTTATAATTAAGTCTCCTCTCTCCTTCCTTCTCTGCCTCATCCTCCCAATTACTGCCAGTAGAGTTGGGTGATGATTGCCCTCTGCGGTAGCATATTGTGGTTACTGTGCATTGAAAAGGACACAGGGCTGGTACATCTACAGCCAAAAGAGCTTTTTCTTTTAAATAAAACAAGAAGAAAAGAAAAAGACCATCATCTCTTCTTCCCTCTCCTTTCACTGTAGTTGGGCTAGTTATTTGGAACATGGACGTGTTGCTTTGGGGGCTTGGCTGTAATTAGTTGTCTGTGGTGGTGGTGGTGGTCACAGCTGCACAGAGAGAAAGAGGGCTGCTTGCAGGTCGACAGCCAAGCAGTAGAGATGATACTAGTGTTACATCCGCTTTTGCCTGATCATCCAACAGGGACATGACCGACCCCAGTAATAGAGGCAAAATGGCGCTACAGGGATAAAGTTGAACTTCAGTATGAACAGGCTGACTCTAGAGGTATGTGGCAGGGCCTCAGAACGATGACAGACTACAAAGGCACCTCCCTCAAGCTGAACAGTGACATCTCATTGGCAAATGATCTCAATACCTTCTATGCGATGTTTGAGGCTGTGATTGATTGATTGAAAACTTTATTAACAGATTGCAGAATGGGTACAGTACAGTACAGCTCAATACATACAATTGTTAAGGGGATGCAGACCAGAGAAAGACTTTTGTCTTGTTTACATCAGGGTCCCCCATTTTCAATTCATCATAACATATATATGACATACACGACCAGATAGATATACTGCTACATCTATACATTTATGACATACCAGATTTGCAAATACAGTACTGTTTGTGATACAAAAAGAGTTTAGAAAAGAGAGTATACATTTGTCTGTCGTCTACTCTAAGCCATCCTAGGTTGTCAAAGTGGGCAGGGGTGAGGTGGGTTCTAGGAGTGAGGTCAAGTAGTAGTCTGACCAGTTTGTTTTGAGATTTTTGTAATTTAGTTTTTAGCGCCTTTGAGGTGCTTTGGTACCATGAGGTGCAAGCATAGTCGTAGTACCCTTGAATGAGTGCTCCTGCCAGAGTCTTCAGGGTATTCTTGTTTACCAGAGAGGAAATCCGGTACAAGAATCGAGTTTGTTGGTTGACTTTTTTTATTACCTTGGATGCCATTTTGTCACAGGAAAGATTTGCCTCTAGGATGGAACCTAGGTATGTATTTTCATCTTTCCTTGCGACAATATTGTCACCCACTGTAACTGAGAAGCCATCGGTCTTGCTGAGTTTGTTATTTGATCCGAAGAGAATGGACCCTGTTTTACCCAGGTGTAATGATAGTTTGTTATCAGCAAGCCAGGTGCAGATTCTGCCGAGTTCTGAGCTGAGAGTTTTTTCAACCTGTAACTTGTTCTTGTCAGAGACCAGCAGGGATGAGTCGTCTGTGAACATGAACAAGTTGCAGTCACAAGCTGACGACATGACATTTGCATAAATTAGGAACAGTAGTAGTCCTAGTATGCTTCCTTGTGGAACACCACAGCTCACTGTGAATAACAACATCAGCCTACAACAAACCACTGCAATGTAGGGGGGGGGGCACTGCCAATGGAGACTCAGTGTTCAGGATAACAGAACATGAGGTGAGGAGGACTGAAGTAATCATTCATAAATGTCTATCGTATCTCTTGATCGTATAGTGGAATTACCCTTCATCTCTGCGTTAGTTGTATTTCAATTTGGTTCGGTTGCAGGAAGGAAGCACGGACGAGATGTTTTGAATAAAGCCGCTGTGTTTATTCCATTCCAATAAACACAAACTAAATGAATCAAACAAGTACTGGATTTACTTTCTATATCTAAAATCATCTTCTTCGGGTTGGCTGTCGGTCCATGTCTGATCGGCTGGTGCCGCTCAGAACGTCTTCTCCGGTTTTTGTTGTCTCAGGTCGTCTCGGCAACACGAGGCCCGTCCTTTGTTTGTTGCTGGTTGCCACGGCAACTCTGGTCTCAGGATCCTCTCGCTCAGAGTGGAGCGCTCGTTTTTCTTCTCTCTCTGGATCCTGCTGCGATCCTGTTTTCTCCCCAGCGTCTGTAGATAAAGACAAATCTCTGCCCCTTTTTCCCGCGTCGTTCTGGTGACGATAGCTAGGGGCGTCACTGTTTTCTATTGGCTTAACGTGATCTCGGCCATTTTTACTCTGAGAAATCATCTTTCAAGGTGACCTGTGAGTTGTTTCGGCCATTTTGGATCTTTAAAGGGACATGATACTATTTACATCTAGGAACTATCTTAAGCATTTCGTTCCCTTATATGGAAGTTTTACAGTTCTCTCTCCTTGAACAGAAAATAGAGCATGAGTTATTTACTAGTTTACCAGCTACAAATACTTTGCCATGCTTTGATTGTTTTTACAATAATGAGATTTATTCTTTATTTTGACTACAGTTCCTAATAGTCTTTCCTTCAGTTTAAGTCAAGTCAAGTCAAGAGTTTTATTTGTCACGGCATACAAGTATACAATGAAATGCGGGTGGTCTTGCCCGCAACGATGTGCAATACAGTGGTACAACATATAATAGAATCCAATAAAAACAACATTGTGCAATAAACAGGTAACAGGTAACATGGTGTGACATCTCGGTATCTGTACATAGTTATTTACAGAGCATATAGGACATGTTAGGTAGCTTTGGTAGTGCAATACACTGTTACTGTTGTTATACTAATTTAAAGTGGCCTTTCCTTTTGGCCATAAGTGGGTGTGTGCGGCATGAGTGTGTGCCCGCTCATGTTAAAGTGTTAAAGTGGCTGCTAGTGTGTGAGCGTGCACAGCGTGCGTGTCGTGTGTGTGCTCATGTGTGCTTGTGTGTGGATAGTTCAGTGTTCTGTGGCACTCAATGTTCATTGTTCAAGGCTCTGATGGCCTGGGGGAAGAAGCTGAGCCTAAGCCTCTCTGTCCTAGTAGCTGGGCTTCCCACTCTCCAAGACATTTACAACAAGCGTTGTAAGGTCGCTTTCACATATAGTTTTGGTGGACTCTGTGCGGTTCTGGGGGTGAAGTTGCAACATTGTTGCATTCTTCATTTGGTTCGCCTGCGTTCACATAGAAATCTATGAGGCGGACCGAGTCCTTCTGAACAATGTCACGCGGTCGAAAAGGGCGCTTGTCTATTGGACAGTGGAAATGTGTGTGTGGCTGCGAGCCCGTGTGTGCGCGCGCGCGCGCGTGTGTGTGTCTGTGTGTGGACTGTCTGCGAGCCGTGGTCAGCGGAGGCGAGTTTTGACATGGCATTGATCCATTGTTCTATTGAAGCACATTACCACCATCCTCTCGCTAAACAACTTGTAGACCATGGTGTTTTTATGAGTGCCCACAAGCAGCTGTTTTATTAATAATATAATAAGCCGCGTTTTTTCTTCCTTCTTCCCAAGATGCACAGATATATAGATGGATAGATAGATAGAGAGATAGAGAGATAGAGAGATAGATGCAGTGTGCTTGTTTTGCAGTGAATGAATGCTGCGAGCAGTGGTAATAATAATCACTTCCTATATTTGGTTCACATTTGGTTCGATGAAGCCGAACCGAGACCGACGTTTTCAGGCGGACCAGAGTTCGCCTGTTTGGTCCGCGAACCGAGTTCGACACGCATTCACACAAACCCGAAAAACCGGACTATCGAATTCTGGTCCGAAAGTCCGGACCAAACAGCCCCTGTGTGAAAGCGACCTAAGAAAGGGCGGCTAGGTGGTGCAGTGGGTAAGGTGCTCACCACCAATGCAGGAGACGCTGGGTTCGAACCCAGCTCTCCGCATTGCTATCAGCTTGGCTGGTCGTTCAGATTAATACAATTGGCAGTATTAGGGGGTGGGAAGCTGATGGGTGGGAATCGGACGTTGTGGACAGCGACTCCTACAGGTCGGTTGGTGCGCCTGCACAGCAGAATCAGGAAGCGATGGGGGCGGCGTGCCCTCCAAACGCAGACCCCTGACGCTGAGAGATTGCGCTGTGCAGGTGAAAAGATGCGACTGCTGCTTCCTCGAGTACCGGAGGGGACACGTGATGTAAGGCTTAGTCCACATTGCAGCCGGCTTGTGGGAGGCATGGCCTAACAACGTTCGAGACAGGGGAGGGTAGAATTGGACGATACGAAATTGGGATGGGAGAAAAATAGAAAATGGGAGAAAAAGTAGATAAAAAAAAACAAGCGTTGTAAGAATAAGGCCAAGGGAATAATAAAAGACTCTAGCCACCCAAACAACTGCCTCTTTGAACTGCTGCGGTCAGGCAAGCGATACCGGAGTCTCATGGCAAGCACAGAGAGACTCAGAAAGAGCTTCTATCCCCAGGCCATCAGGATGCTCAATGACAATTAACACTATGTAACAAACCATCAAACACACTCACAGCACACACACCCACACGTACACACCCACTTTAAATGGACAACTCACTGTAGCACTCACTTTACACACTTTAGACACTAACACACTTTATATTTATATATTATATTATTGGCAACTCATTGCACATAGCCAAGCCTTGCACCTTACCTTACCACCACAAGGTGGCACCACAAGCTACCTCATCCCATTTCTGTATGACAACTAATAAAGAAACTTGAAACTTGAACTTGAAACGTTGTACTCCCAGAGCCTCATGCAGTATAATAAGATGGCCTGAATAACATTGGACCTCATTCACCAATACTCTCTTAACTTTCCCTTATATTTCTCTTATATTTTCTCTTAACTGTCTGTTAAGAGAAAAATAAGAAAACATTGCTGAATCCCAGGTAAGAACAAAATAAGAAAAAAATGCTAGTTAAGAACAAAATAAGAGGACATCTGTTCTTATATCGCTTCGTGAATGAGGCCCATTGTCCCTTTCATACCTTTGAGCTCAGGTGTTGCTCTTCTTCCAAAGGCATTGATCAGGGGAGCATGTTAAAAGTACATGTTTTAGGCAGGCAGTCGGATAGCTTTCTACTGAATGCACAGAGAGGGAATTAGTATCTATTTTCTTGTCTGACTGTGGAGAAGCATGCATTTGGATGCATTTCCAATAATGTTGCCGTGTTCCTTTAACACATTGGGCGCCGGGCATTGTGCCCATCATTATACCCAGTCTGCCAGCACTGTAACCCTATGGAGATGTTTACCTTCTTTGCAGGGCTATAACTTTTTAAATATTATAGGTATATTGACATTACTATGGCCCATTCAACATCGATTATCTATCGTTCCGGATGTGGGAACGTTATATTTTTTCATCCATACATTGTTGTGTTAATACCTTCGAGAATATAAGTATGTTTTTAAGCTTTTCTGTTGTAATTCCAAAAACGCTAGTTATAGGCCCTGACACATATGATAGATTATCGATTGGCGTTTCTTTCCTATACACGCTATATTAAAAAATTCAAATGTATATGATCGGTATACATTATGCTTCATCATGCGTGAAGGAAAGGGGGGGGGGGGGTTGTTTATAATTCCTTGATCGTCAGTAACGGCTTTATTTAGTATGGGTTGATATATTGATCAGACTGATTGCAAACAAGGAAATGGACAATCGGGCTGAAAATAATGTTAGTGTCCTCTTACCGTTCGCCGATGAGACTGGAGGAAAAAGATCCCAATTATTTGACGCCGATCTCCTAGATCCATTTCCGGTTTGTATGGCGCAATAAACGCTGAAATCATATCGATTATTGCGTTTCGAAAGCGATCCAAATGCACTCGAGTGTTTGTCTGGACCCACGTAACAAGATATGACTGCCGGAGGGATTTCCTCGATGCACCGATCGCCACTTCCGGTTTGACGTGAGTGTAACTCACCCGACCATCCACCAGGCGGCGGTATTGAGGCGTTGCAATTAGGGGTGCACCGATGTATCGGTCGGGTATCGGTATCGGCCGATAAGTGCCTTGTTGACTGCAATCGGCCTATCGGCCGATAAGCTCGAATGTGCCGATGGCAGTAGCCGATAAATATCCATCAATTTGTGTAGCGTCAAAAGACAAAAAAAAGTTCACTCGCGACCTGCACAATGCCGTCCCCAGTCCCCCACACACACACACACACACACACAAGCTACTGCATCAAAGTTACTACTTATGATTAACAAGGCATTCGTTTTGTGGCATTAACGTTATATAGTTAGTGTTACATGTTCAATAACATCAGCATATTATTTACCCCGAACGTAGCAAGCATTACACGTTCATACTAGCTCAGTTCCTTCCGTTGCTCATAGAGCCCTGAGTTTTACCCATTCTGCAATCTGTTAATAAAGTTTTCAATCAGACACATGTATAGAAAGGCTTTGTTTTATTATAACATTCGTTGCAGTAAAATCATTATGCCTCGTTTAAGTCATCCTGCGGAGCTAAAAGCTAAACGTCGGCCGCGCCGCCATTGTTGTTGTTGTAGAAAACCTCTCGTCAAAATCAATGGCGGACAAAAGCGGAAGTAAAACATTTATACGCGCTTGCCGATTGGTGGTAACAGAAGAGGCGGGTGCAAGCGGTGTGTGACGTAATTGGCAGAATCGACTGTCAATAAAAATGTCATTGGTTGAGAGCTCTGGTTGAGACAATAGTATCCAGCTGCAGCCCGGTAGACCATACTGGGAGAACTAGTATCTAGCTGCAGCCCGGCAGACCATACTGGGAGAGAGATAGTGCTATTTCTTGATGTTTCCTTTTTTTAAGTAAGTAAAGAGGCTTATGTTCATATCGGTGAGCACAATTTGTAACACAAATATACAGTAGTTTCATAAAAATAAAAATAAAATATTACAAAAAAAAGAAATATTACAAAAAAAAAAATATATATATATTTAAAAAAAAGAATTTGCCACAAATATCGGTATCGGTATCGGCCGATTGTGTTAGTTGAACAATCGGTATCGGTATCGGTGGCAAATTTTCATATCGGTGCATCCGTAGTTGCAATCTCAGACAGGGTGCCGCTGCAGTCCGGAGGGAGGCTGGATGAATTATGAAGGCCATGGCGAAAAAATGAAATATTGATACCAAAAACGATTTACGCCGTTGTTGGCGTTCAACGCATGGCGGGCAATAACGACTTACGCCGTTTATGGCGCACAATGTGTTAAAGGTCACATTATTGTGAAAAACTGTGCACATTTGGGTCTCAAATGAGCCTACTAACACACAAACTGTGAAATAAGACTAGCCAGTCAGAAAACACGTGCTTCATCAAGCCATTCAGATTTGCCTCTCCATCATACATCAATCAGGGATCATAGACAATGTGACTTTTATAACTCTAGTTTTGAGATTTGTTGTTGTTGATTCTCATTAATATTTTTGGACCAGAGAAATAACATGCATGAATTCTGAAAATTGGGCGTAGTTCCCCTTTAAAATTCTACACATGTCCTTCTACACATGTCAAATTCTACTCATGTTAAAAAAAATTACACGTTGACACGCGTTAACAAGCGTTGCGAGAGGCTGCACTCAGGGACGACACATTGTGTCAGTTTTAACGCATCTATTTTTGCAGTGTACTTACATTCACTAGTGTTGTCAGGACGACCATTCTCAGCACTGCAGTGCTGTTGCGGCCATAGACCACCGCAACACTTCCGGGATTCCGAAATCGGGTAGGAGATAGCGGGGGGAGCATATGAATGAATGTGGATGAGAGCCGTGATGTAAGTGGTTGCAGATAAGGCTGTGGGGGTGCTAGAGACATGATCGACTTTTATGCGCCTGAGTCTCCTGAACACGGCGCAACCCATTCCTAATCGATCAGAACTAAATCGGCCGAGATCAAGTCCCTTTTCAAGCACCTACTCCCCATACACATGCACAGGTTGTCAACGGAGTCTGGACGACGCGAGATGACGCACGAATGAATGTGGACTGTTCCATCAGAGGGGGGAGCTTTGGTGGTAGTGTGAGTGGCTACAGACCACTGCACTTAAATATAAGCATTAGTCTACCTGAAGACTCAATGAGGTAATTGTAGATGTTGCCATAAGTGGGATAATTTTTTCATTATCCTGTTCGGCTGAAAGGACATTGGCCACCGAAGCTCCCCCCTCTGATGGAACAGTCCACACTCATTCGTGCGTCATCTCGCGTCGTCCAGACTCCGTTGACAATCTGCGCATGTGTATGGGGAGTAGGTGCTGGAAAAGGGACTTGATCTCGGCCGATTTAG
Source organism: Notolepis coatsorum (assembly GCF_963971535.1). Lineage (NCBI taxonomy): Eukaryota > Metazoa > Chordata > Actinopteri > Aulopiformes > Paralepididae > Notolepis > Notolepis coatsorum. The sequence continues at coordinate 175,086,406 of NC_140166.1, read as the reverse complement.
TTCTGATCGATTAGGAATGGGTCGCGCCGTGTTCAGGAAACTCAGGCGCATAAAAGTCTATTCGATCATGTCTCTAGCACCTCCACAGCCGTAGCTGCAACCTTACATCACGACTCTCATCCACATTAATTAATTTGCTCCCCCCGCCCTCTCCTCCCCGATTTCAATGTAACGTGGAAGTGCAGTGGTCTATTGCAGCAAATGAAGAGGTCCAAGAGGCATTGTTAACACTTTCCGTGCCAGCAGGGGGAGCCAAAAATAGCGCTTGAGTGCCAACGCTGTAGTCAATGGAGGGCGATCATATTTGCGAACGCATAAACTATATCTTAAATTATGGCTATGTGTCTAATACGCCCGTCACTTATCAATGACTTGTTTGCAGTCAACATTGTCGAAACGGTGGGGCGGTCAGGTAGCGTAGCAGAGATTGCGCTCATCACCAACGCAGGAGACGCTGGGTTCGAGCCCAGCTCTCGGTGTTGCTACCAGCTTGGCTGGCCGTTCATACTAATACAATTGGCAGTATTAGGGGGTGGGAAAGTTGGCGGGTGGGAATCTGCCGTTGTGGACAGCGACGCCTACAGGTCAGGTCTCTGCGCTTGCTAAGCGGGGCAGGACTTGGTGGAGATAGCATGCCCTCCCACGCGTTACACTTCACCAATGAGAGTCCTCGCTGCCAAGTGAAAAGAGCGTCACTGGCTTGACGGCGCACGTCTCGGAGGAAGCGTGCGTTCGACATCAGGATACCCTTGTACCGACTTGTGGGAGAACATGCGTACAACAACCAGGTAGGGGAGGGGGGGAATTGGCACAACGACTAATTGGGACGGGGAGAAAATCAGAGAAAAATAGGAGAAAGAGAAGGTTAAAAAAATTAAAAATAAACATTGTCGAAACGGATTGTTTTTTAATCGGTTCATTTCCGTTTTATACCATTTTGAAAAACGCTTGTTTTTTTAAACTTCCAGAAAAAAAATATTCCGTGATAATAGCTCTTTAGTGGAATACACAAAACACGTTGTCATTTTTCTGCCTATTTATGAATCGTTTTCAAATAAACGCTAGATTATTGATAGTATATGTGTACTTATGCACGCTAGAGAAGCGGGCTGAAAAATCGATTATCTTATTTCCTGATCAGCACAGCACACACACACTCACAGCCACACACACACAATTCTAAATAAAGTACTAAACAGGGACAAAAAAGCATCAGTGCTCCCTGACCCTGCAAACATGTCACAGCAGGATCTCTCTGATAAATTCAATACCTACTTTGCATCCATTGGTGAAGACCTGGCGAATAAAATTAGCCATCCCGGGGGTGTGTCTTTTAAACAGTATTTATCAGGTAACTATATTAACTCTTTTTTCATGAAACCAACTGACCATGATGAACTATTCAACATTATCATGAAGATGAAGGACACTCGCACAGCCGGTGCTGATGGAATATGCAGCAAAATCCTAATAGCCATAGCCAATATTATAGTCAGACCACTCGCTCACTGTATTAATTTGTCCTTACTACATGGTGTGGTGCCAAAAAACATCAAAATTGGGAGAATAATACCCATATATAAATCAGGTGACAAAAATAGTATTAATAATTACCGTCCAATATCCGTATTACCAGCTCTATCCAAAGTTTATGAGAGAGTTGTGTACAATAGATTAAGCGAATACACCACCAAGCTAGATATACTCACCAATTCACAATACGGCTTCAGGAAAAAAAGAACTACAAACATGGCAATATTAGACCTAATAGAAAAAATACATGATGCCATTGATCAGGGTGATTGTGGGGTGGGCGTTTTCCTGGATCTATCAAAGGCTTTTGACACCATTGACTTCACCATTCTACTTGGTAAACTACACCATTATGGCATAAGGGGTCTGGCTCTCAACTGGTTCAGTAGCTATTTACATGGTAGGCAACAGTACGTCGATATAAAAAAATCACAAATCAATAAAAATGGACATCAAATATGGGGTCCCCCAGGGGTCAATTCTAGGGCCTTTACTATTTATTCTCTATATAAATGGCTTTGTCAACTCATCTGTACTTCTGCACAAAGTTATATTAGCTGATGACACTAATTTGTTTCTGTCACATAAAAATCCACTCGAGCTACAAGATCTACTCAATACAGAACTACAAAAAGTGGACACCTGGTTCAAATGTTATCACTAAATCTCAGCAAAACAAACTTTATTGTCTTCCACTCAAATTGGATGCACACACATCACATGTGCATAAAAATAAATGGAAAGGAGCTGTCAAGAGTGGCGTCCACAAAATTCCTGGGGGTCATCATCGATGAGTCATTCAACTTCAAATGCCACATAAAATACCTACAAACAAAACTGTCCAAATATGTTGGCTTATTCTGCAAAATACGTCATTTTCTTCCCTTGCCTGCCCTTCTCACTTTATACAAAACCCTGTTTGAACCCCTCATTAATTACTGTAACGTCATATGGTGCAACACATACCCCAGCCATCTCAAAAAACTAGAAAACCTACAAAAGAGGGTACTACGAGTGCTGTCATGGTCCGGGTATCGAGCGCCCTCAAAGCCTCTTTTCCATCGCTTTGGTCTCCTGAGGCTCGCTGAATTTAACATTCATCAAAACGCATCAATTATGTATCAAGTTGTCAACAACATGAATCACAGACTGTCTGAGCTTGTCCCAGTCTGCCAACCACTGCACATCCACAACACAAGAAACAAGCATCTTATATCTGGCAAGAGGAGAAGGCTAAATTGTGCTAGCCTAAGCATAGCATGCAGGGGTCCACAGATCTGGAACAAGCTTGATGAAAATCTAAAAATGACTAATACCTTTAAAACCTTTAAAAAATCACTGAAAGAGGAACTGCTAAAATCATATCTCTAATTAAAATTATAACTTAGGAATAAAATTGTCTGTATTATGTATCTCTGTTATATGTCAGTTAGTAGGTAGGTGTGTAAACCTACCCACGTTGTATTTTTTATTTTTATTTTTTGTTATTGTTTTGTTGTTCATATTCTGTTTGTATCTGTGTTCAGGCTCCCTCCAAAAGCTTTAAATAGCTTCTTGGGAGACCTGGCACATGCACACAATTTGCGACATGTTATCACATGAGGATACTCGCATGTAAAATGTATCGTGTGTGTGTGTGTGAATAAAAATGCATTCATTCATTCATTCATTCATTCATTCATTCGTTCATTAATTCATTCATTCATTCATATTGGACACACTGATATATAGGTGAAAAGAGCTCTGATTATCCCAAGACTGGTAAAATAGATTCTTTACCTCAGATCAGATGTTCTCCAAAAAGATTATTCCAATTCCTGCTCGCCATTCCAAATATCTATCACGTTTATTGATCCAACGCTGGGTACTGTAAATACATAATCCACGCTTTTCTGAGGGTGGGCAATGACTGGGATCGTCTCCGGTTACATGCCTGACAAGTAAAATGTGGATTCCAGACTCTTTTTTCCCCATCCATTTCATTCAGTCCAATCCAATGGGGTGCAATACCATCCGGAGAGATGATAGGGGGCGGTATTTTCCCTGTTCGAGCTCAGACAGATCCCTACTGGTAACGTGAGGCTAGATTGATGAAAAATGAATGGAAATCGATAATAATAAAAATAACGATTAAAAACGAGATTTCTCGTCGGTTGGCACTCAACGCATGGCATGAACTAACGAGGTTTCTCGTGGCTCGCACTCAAAGTGTTAAGACTCTTAGTTCAAGTTTAAATAGTACGATTATACAGCGGCTTACGAAGCTCAATAAATCTATCCATATGCAACACATTTAAAGAGAGACACATAACTGGTGTCAGCAGACTGAATTCTGTATATAAATCTCCACCTGTAAAATGGAACTACAATCCCATGGTGAGCACAGTTTAGCATATTTTGTCCACTTGGAACAGGACCTGCGGACCCAAATCGTTATATTCGCCGTTCAACATAAGAAATCTTTTCCCCACTTTGGCAGAAGTCCTGCGGTAAGCCATTCAGCATGCATTGTTTACTGGGTAAACAAACAGACTCCAAACAAAATGCCATTAAACAATGGAAACTGATTTCAAGAGAGAAGCTCATTATTCCATCCCTCTGCAGGCAGTATGCTGCTGCCTTCCCCCTGTGGGTTTCTCTCAACCACGTAACAGAATTAATAATCCCATTCATGGTTCCGGCTCTCTGCACCTGCGATGGGGACAATAGTCTGCTGCAGGTGCGCCGTCTTCATTTGGCAAGGAATCAAAACGCATACCCACACAGCAATCAGCATCAGAAGCACCAATGGGAAAATATCCACCCATATATCTTTTGGAGGTACAAGCCACTAGTACATTTCCTTTTATTTGTGTCCCCTTTCACAGCACTGTCACTGTGATCTCTTCTCTTCATGAGTCACTGCAATCACTTGTTAACCCGGTAGCACAGGTCAGGCATTGTTATGATTCCTTTTCCAAACGATAAACTCATCCCTGTCCAGAGAGCACATCCCTGGGGATTTATCTTGAGACATTGAGATCATCACAACAGCGGCTCAGAACGAGACGCGCTCGCATGTAATTAAATGGTGGCCGGGGATCACCAAGGTAAAATAGGGATTTTCTTCATTTTTTGGACACGGTGAACCCCGTGTGACTCCCTCCTCTATGGTGACGGTGTTCTCCTCTGTCTCTGCATGCTGCGCACGCTGCCTGGGAACTGTGTCCCTCAGCAGAAATGGGTTGACCTGGACAGGGGTGACCCTCAGCTATAGTCTCCGGATGACGAGCCTTTAGTGAAAACGGACTCCTGTCTGTCCTGCGTGAGGGACGGTCACCCCAGAAAGACACAATGGACAATGTCCTGTATTATTGACTATTCATCGTATTCACTTTTCATTCGATCTTTATTTATACTCGATAAATACACTGAGTAGTTAAACTCATTTACAGTGCCGTCGAGATGTTACATTCACAAGTGTCACAGTGCGTTCATAAATATAAAGACATCAGACAATCAGAATAATTAAGCTTAGCTGACGTATTGGTCAACTTTAATGCAATGGGGGTGGGGTCAGGGATGCAGATGTGCCCATTCACTTCAATGTCAAAACTTGATAATGATAAACTGATAATGTCACTTCAAGAACCGAAATATGTAATTACAGACTCATTACAACTCAGGTTGTTTTTCACCACCGTAGTTCTCGTGTTTTGAAATGGAAGGGAATTGACCTAGTTTGTCCGAGGGAAGCGACAGTTGTGATTGGAGGATCAAGATCCTATTTTTCTGTTTCTTTCTGGCTTAAACCCTAGCCCAGGGACTACAACTGAAAACTAGCAACCCTGCTAAGGTTGGCATATTTACAGTTTTGAATTTGTATTAATTTATAAATGTATAACTGTTGATATGCACTGTCCCTGATGAAATAAACTGAGTAAACTAAAAACTAAAACTAAGAAAAGGGGGCAGGGTTTGAGATAGGTCAATTGGCCATCTGCTTAACTCATTCACGGCCAACCACGACTATAGTCGGGTTATCTCGCTAACCGTTGGGTTTTAGATGGTTTTCATCGTTTTTTCTTTTGTTCGATTTTTTTAATTCTATACAGTCTCATGGACCTCGGTGTTACCATTTGAACTCATTCTGAGACCCAGAGAGTGCAATACCGGCCGAATCCTGCTAGGTGGCAGTATCGCCTAACCTTTGAAACCTTATTTCACACTGTGTGTTACATTGTATATGGTCCGGGCGGAGAATTTAGACCAAGCCAAGTGAATCGCTTCATCGGAGCACTTTGAAACGCGTTCAGCACACTTAAGGCATATCTTGTGCCACTTCATGTCAGGGACCCGATGGACATCAATACTGGAAATCGCGATCAGACAATTGGAATATTCTTTTTGGGATACCTCCTAGTAAAGGTAAGGACTATATGACATCAATCCTACTTTGATCCAACAATGATTTCACATCGATCGCAACAATCAGTAACGTACTCCAAAACGTATGCCGTTGCTGACGATCAGAGCATCAAAAAATCCCCCCCCCCCCTTTTGATGCATTCATGATGAAACATAATACCTATTATATACCTTTGATTTGGAAATAGTAACGTGTCCCTATCTTTTAAAGCGTGGCCCATTGACTACAAGGATGGATAAAACGGCTGGCGCTGAAAGTGTTAATGAAATATGTTCATAGCAATCTAAGAAAATGGAGATGGTGGTGAAGTAAATAAGGCGCATGTAGCCAGCATTGTAACACAATCATATGCCTTATGGGTTTCATATAATCTTTCCACAGAACTATATCTTCTACTCTGCTACTGAAAGGTTGAGTATTTTCTCATTCACCCTTTAGCCTTCGGGAGCAGTTTAGTGGTTTCACTGAGACATTCATCTGTGTACATAATAGCCTGCCATAACACCACTGCATCAGTGATGGTTCTTCATCATCCATTCGACCAGATGTGGCAGTGGATTCTACTCTATCATTAAGTGACCATTACGGTATAGTGGATGAGGATGACCCAGTCTCCCTCACTCTATTTTTAGCTCAGCTGTATTGTGTGAAGCTGTTTAAGGCGTTGCAGATGGCTTCTGCTGTCCTCAACTCATTTGTGAAAAGCAGAAATCTCTCTGTAGCACTATAGCCATGTTCACCAAAGGTGAACCATACCGCAGCTATTTCTGCAGACTCGGATATGAGCACATTTAGAGAGAATCACTTACATTAGCAATTGCTCAAAAGGCACAAAAGGGGATTAGTTAGTCAGTGATCAATAAAACAGGCATCTTAAAAACCCTGAACTTTCCATTTAAAGAACAACCCCTTTCATTAAAAGAGTAAAGTAAAAGTTATTATTTTCCACTACAAAATGTTTCCCTAATTGTCAGATATCAATCCATGTCTCCTGAGCCTTTCAGCCATTGTGTAGTGTGATGTGTGCCTGCTGCCAGTGTATGGCAGCCATTGAGCCTGCATAGCCCAAGGTTGGGTGCTACACAGTGGTATCGAAGGAGGCAATTTCCTCCCTACATTGTAAATCGCTTTGAGTGTCGCTATATAAATGCAATATTCATTCATTCATACATATATAAATTCTGAGAGACCAATCAATCAACCAACCAACTAAGCAATCAATCATTCAAATGTATTTATACATTTATAAAACTGCAAACCTTGTGCTACGAGTTGACAACCACAAATCAACCAAGGACAGACACTGGTTGTGTTTCAGAGACGTCCACCTATTACATCATAAACCTTTCTGTCACATCATGGTACATTTCTGTCACATGGTACATTTCTGTTTAGTTATAGTATTATTCACCCCGGATCAAAACTCTGCTAATTGTCTCAATTCTGAATGGTAATCATTTCGACCTTTGTGGTCAAAAGAATACTCATAACATTTTAATCTATTACCAATGAAATGCAAAATAAGAGCCCAATATCTAAATGATTATTCATTAACCAAACTGCTCGTCTTAAATGATTGACTATGACCTTTCCAAATGCAAATGAAACCAAAGAGGCCAAAAATCACAGTTTTCATGGTGTGAATATGGGAATAGAATAGATAAAGCACACTAATGCCAAGTCCATACCAGCATAAACACTCTCTCTCACATGCACACCACACACACACACACACACACACACACACAAACACACGCAAACACACACGCAAACACACACGCAAACACGCACGCGCGCACACACACACACACACACACACACACACACACACACACACACACACACACACACACACACACACACACACACACACACACACACACACACACACACACACACACACACACACACACACACACACACACACACACACACACACACACACCTTTTACTGAGGGATCTGTGAACCTTCTGGAGGCTTTCTCTGGTTCTCTAGACCAGAGGGCTCCATACTGTATGTGAGGCTTTGTGAAAAGGTCATCTCTAAATGGAGCTTTTAAACGCCTTCTAATTCAGGGAGCCTTACCGTACACAAGAGAGAGAGAGAGAGAGAGAGAGAGAGAGAGAGAGAGAGAGAGAGAGAGAGTAGGGGACTGACACAGTAGGTCAAGAGCCACTAAACCTTCTCAGTTCACAGACAATGGATTATATAGAATGTTTCAGTGGTCTGTGCAACAGAAGGCAGAAAAATATTGAGACACGTTGTTTTGTTTGGTCCATTTTTAAAGGTGCTGTAAGTGGTATTTTATGTGGTCTCCCAGTCTCCCCGCTATAGTAAACACAAAATACATTTTCTGGTATCCCTTCCCACTTTATCCAATCAGGAGAGAGAACCCTAGATATTTTTACTTAATGCAAGAAATCTTGCCAAGCCAAAATTTTGCTTACTGCACTGGTAGATTATTTCCCACACATTTGCTTAAAACCAGTTTTTATTTTACAAGTGTATTTTCTGTTTACTGCAGAGTGGAGGGACTAGGACACCCATGTTACTGACCAAACACAACAGTAATGGTGATGGTTGTCGGAATGTAGAGCTATTTTAACATGTACTGTAGACCACTTATTTTAACAAATAAATACCACGTCCAGCACCTTTAATCATTTTTATTTTGATAATTTGGTTAGATGTACTGTGTCGATAAAACCACAATGTGACACAAAGAAAGGAAGGTTACTACCTTTTTGTTACGTAATTGATCATCAACTAAATAATTGTAACACGCCGGTGGAGAGAGGAGCTGGTGAAATCATATGGGGAAAACTATGGGGTGAAATCTCACAGGCCAGTAGTCTGGTCCTGTACTTCTTTTCATTTATTAGCTGCAACCAGCAGCTCTATAACTCAGTCGGTTGGTCCACAAACGTTTCCCCACCCTCTAGAGGTTTTGCCCTAGGAGATTGACATTTTGGCAGGGAGGACATAATCACAAGTAAACATGGCTCAGCAGCAATGACAGACAACACAAAACACAACACAAGGCCTAATTCCATTTAATGAACACAATTACTTTTCCGGAGAGAGGAAATAAAAGTTCATTATTGAGTCCTTGAGCAGACGTGTCCTTATTACAGGTCACCTTCAATTTAATAAGTTCTTTCTCATATGATGTTCATCAAACTGCACATACACACACACACACACACGCACGGACACACACACACACACACACACGCACGGACACACACACACACACACACATCATACACACACAGGCGCACATACAGGCGCACACACAGGCGCACACACAGGCGCACACACAGGCGCACACACACACACACACACACACACACACACACACACACACACACACACACACACACACACACACACACACACACACACACACACACACACACACACACACACACACACACACACACACACACACACACACACACACACACACACACACACACACACACACACACACACACACACAGTATGAATTTGAACACAGCAAGGTTGTAGTCACACTTGACCAACCGTAAATGGCAGCACCATAACCATCTCAACCAAAATCACCCTACTGCCATCATGTTTCACGTTGGTAAGTGGCAATTCATCAGGGCCAATTTGCTATGCTAATTCTATCACTGAACCCAATAGGAAGGTTAGCGTAGCAAATTAGCACTGATGTATGAGGCAGCGTTGATGTGAAGCGAGGCAGCGTGGGTTTTGACTCATCTATTGGGTCAAGGCATCGGACACCGAGGCCGGTATACAAGTAAACAACATCTGGTCAGAAGATTCTGCCTCGTTCTTCTTCTTTCGAACCCGGGTCGGTCGCACCACGGGCAACATCACAGAACGCTATAGCAAGAGGTGAATTCACTGCTTGATAACGTGTCTATGTGTCAGTACCGCTTACTGCCACAGTCACTTCACAACACAGTCCATCGTGACTGTGGATATTACTCACGGACTTCCGTTACATCGGCATAACGGTACAGCTATGTGATTTGGACGTCTCTCTCTCTCTCTCTCTCTCTCTCTCTCTCTCTCTCTCTCTCTCTCTCTCTCTCTCTCTCTCTCTCTCTCTCTCCATCGACCTGCTCCATCCTCCATCTCCTTATCTGTGTCAGAGACTGAGAGGCAATAGAAGCCTGGCCCTCATAGCAGCCATATGTGTCCATGTAGAACGTGGCTCATGTCCAAATTACGAACCATCTGGAGTCATCTGCTGACGAATAAGTGATGATATTGATTATTGATCAGGTAATTCCTCCTGGAACACTTAGGAGGACTGCAATTAATACTGTAACTCGGTTATTTATTCCTACTTTCTGTGGCTGTTTTTTTTATTTACATTTTTGTATTATCTTTTTCCCCCTTCTTTTTCCGTTTTTCTCCCATCCCAATGTTAGTCGTTATGCCAATTCCCAATCCCCTTCCTGGTCGTTGCGCACTCTACCCCCTACCGTCGGTCTGGGAGGGCGGAGACTATCATATGATTCCTCCGACACATGTGTACCCAGCCCACCGCTTCTTGTCACCTGGCAGCGTGGACTCTCACTGGGAGAGTGTAACGTGTGGAAGGTCACACTACCTCTCCCAGATCCTTCCCTTGCTGTGCAGGCGCCCCGACCGAACTGTAGGAGTCGCTGTTTCACAACGACCAGGACCCACCCTCGCCGGGTTTCTCACCCGCTAATACTGCCAATTGTGTTAGTATGGACGGTCGGCCAACCCGGAAGCACCACAGCTGGATTCGATCCCACTGTCTCTGTGGTGGTAGACAGACGCTTAGTCCGCTGCGCTACTCGGCCGCCCGGTGTGGCTGTTTTCTTAGCTGATGGCCTGCAGTGTTATGTCAGGAGTCTTAACTTCACAAGAATCACAAGAATATAGCTGGGCAACAGTGCTGATTTATTTTTGCACATAATATCACACATATCCACAAACTCGGAACAGTTTTGCACACTTTAATTTAGTTGGAGAGTAAATGAGTTTACACATGGCCACCAGTGATCGGGGACATTTAATCATTGTGTTGTGTTAAGTACAGTTCAATGAAATGATAAGGTAGCAGTCCGTATAAGACAGGGTATTGTAATTCTTTAACACAAGGATGATGACGTTTAGCTTTTAAATACGATTTGATTGGTCTGAAGCCAAATCTCATCTGCTTCCCTTGGTGGGCGTGTTGATGTGCACTGGCGAGGCGGAGGCATTGGTGGAGGTGTTTCCTGTTTCATAATAAAAGTTATCTGCGCTATGCATTTCATAATAAAAGCGTCCGCTATTGTCATAGGAGAAACGTACATAGTAGGGGTGTAAAGGTACACGTATCCGTACCGAACCGAACAAGTTTCAGTGTGTACCGTACCGTACCGAACGGCTGTGTAGTGTACCGAACGAATACAACGGTATGTTAACCACTAACGACCGCCCACTGGGGGCTGTTTTTTTCACAATCTAATATAATTATTATAATTAAAAAAAAATTATTTTACAAGTCGATTATTAATTTCAATATAGAATATTCGTTGACAGCCCTACAAGTACAATTAGTTACTGCACACTACATCACCCCTGAGTGGAACATGGAAAGCCCAACTTTCCCCCACTGTACCGAAAACCCATACCGAACCTTGACTTCAAAACAGAGGTACGTACCATAGCGGCTGGGTGGCGCAGCGGACTAAGCGCTCATCACCGGTATCGAATCCGGCTGTCAGCGTTGCCTCCGGCTTGGCCGGCCGTCATACTGGCTCAATTGGCAGAGTCAGCGGGAGGGAAGCCGTGGGTGGTAATTTGGTCGTTGTAAACAGCGACTCCTACAGGTCGGTCAGGGCGCCTGCACAGCGAGGAAGGGAGATGGTGAGGGTAGTGTGAGCCTCCCACACGTTACACCTCACCAATGAGATTCCGCGCTGGCAGGTGAAAAGAAGTGGCTGGCTGACTCCGCATGTATCGGAGGGGACATGCGATAGTATCTATCAACCCTCCCTAGACGACCAGTGGGGGGCACATGCGTGCAATGACCAGGAAGGGGAGGGGGGAATTGGCACAACTAAATTGGGATGGGAGAAAAACACAGAAAAACAGGAGGAGAAAAAGTTTTAAATTTTTTTTTAAAACGAGGTATGTACCGTACCGTGGTTTTTGTGTACTGTTACTCCCCTAGTACATAGTATTAAAAACATTTCGCATTTGATTAAGACATTGGGCGCCGGGGGTTGTGCCCATCATTGTACCCAGAAAGCCTATGGAGATGTTTACCTTCTTTGCAGGGCTATAACCTTCACCCCAGGTGAAAATCTGCATAAAATGTATACCTAGGTAAATGGAATATTGCTCCACTTCTACAAGGGCTATTTGCATATTCTTGTATAGGTACATCTATGGACCTCAGGGAATGTATTCACAGTGTCAGAAATATTGTGTCTATTACTAGGCTTGCTTAAATTGTGATGAAACAAAGGAGAATATGAATTATGATTTTTCTTTGCATCTTTGACAGTGAATAACACCATGATAATAATGACCAAACTTAAAAAACGGCCACTGACCTCGTTCAGTACCCTCTTGAGATCATGTGTACAAAAAATCGAAGGAAATTAATAAAGGGAAGATGATAAAACCGAAGGTTCTGTAGATACAGTACTGAATTCTCCCATCCGGACCAATGCAATTTGAAATATTATTATAGAATATAGAATAGATGCTTATACATTACTTTATTATAGCCAATTCGCACATTTATATATATATACATATAGTATCTTTCAAATGCCCGAGTTCAATTTTGATTTAGTATCACCAGGCGTGCATAATAACAGATAATGATATCTACTGTAATCGACTGTACTTTTTTATTTCCCCCACAGTGCAACCGTTTTGAAACTAATTTCAGATCTAATTGTTCCTACATGCTAACAATAGGGAGGAGAAACTAACTGCGTTTCAATATTTGTCAAAAACGTTACCTTTTGTGGCTTATTATCGCGAATAATACCAGTTATTGACATATTCATAATTCAACTCTGAACTTTGAACCCCCATAGAACTTGAAGGGAAATGTAGTTCGGAAAAATTACAACGCTGATCGGCAGCTATGCATCCCCTCCGCCTGAATGCCTTCTACAACAGAACTGCGTTTCCGCGTCTCTGATTGGCCAGGTAATTTCTGGTCATGTGACATGTACGCCCAATCGTGGCACCGCAAGTTTCTACACTGGTTAAGCTTAGGCGCTCGTTCGAAGTTGGTTAAGGTTAGAGTTTGTCTTAGAGCATGGCGATAGAACGCCTGCCCTGATTCCGACGGTTAAGCTTAGGCACTCTTTCGAAGTTGGTTAAGGTTAGAGTTTGTCTTAGAGCATGGCGATAGAACGCCAGGTAGTTTGCAGGCTGTTAGACCCGGAAATAGGCGCAGAACTTGCTGTCCCACGATTGGCGCACATGTCACATGACCTGGCCAATCAGAGTGCAAAACTCCAACGCGGAAACGCAGTTCCATCGTAGAAGGCATACTGTACACGCATCCCCTCCACAAAAAACTACAATTCCCATGGTTAAAATGTTCAAAATGGTCGCTGTCCTCCCGATAGACTTCAGCAAATCGAGAAGGTAAAACGATATAATGACACTTTTAACCTATTGCTAAACTAACGTATTGATGATAATATACATTCTACATGCTTTTGTGACATGTTAGTGATGTTAATACTTGAAAACTATTGATTTTAAAATAGATTTTTTTTGCATCACTCTGATAAATATGGATATATGATCATAATATCATTTAAGGGTCGGTACCGACCCCGTGGGGTAACTTTTAAAATTGTATTGCTATATTGACATTACTATGGCCCATTCAACATCGATTGTCTATCGTTCAGGATGTGGGAACGTTATATTTTTTCATTCATACATTGTTTTGTTAATACCGTCTAGAATATTATGTTTTTAAGGTTTTCTGCTGTAATTCCAAAAATGAGAGTTATAGGCCCTGATATGCATATGATAGATTATCGATTGGCGTTTCTTTCCTATACACGCTATATAAAAAATTCAAATGTATATGATCGGTATACATTATGCTTCATCATGCGTGAAGGAAAGGGGGGGGGGTCGTTTATAATTCCTTGATCGTCAGTAACGGCTTTATTTAGTATGGGTTGATATATTGATCAGATGGTTTGCAGTGAAATTAATAAACAATTGGGCTGAAAATAACGTTACTGTCCTTTTACCGTTCGCCGATGAGACTGGAGGAAAAAGATCCCAATTATTTGACGCCGATCTCCTAGATCCATTTCCGGTTTGTATGGCGCAATAAACGCCGAAATCATATCGATTATTGAGTTTAGAAAGCGATCCAAATGCACTATAGTGTTTGTCTGGATCCACGTAACAAGATATTACTGCCGGAGGGATTTCCTCGATGCACCAGCGCCACTTCCGGTTTTGGCGAGAGTGTAACTCACCCGACCATCCACCAGGCGGCGGTATTGAGGCGTTGCAATCTCATACAGGGTGCCGCTGCAGTCCGGAGAGAGACTGGATGAATTATGAATGCCATGGCGAAAAAAATTAAATATTGATCACAAAAACGACTTACGCCGTTGCAAGTGGAGATGGACCGGCCGGCCCACGGGAATATTCCCGAATTTCCCGATGGCCAGTCCACGTCTGTCTAAAGGCCTCAGACCACACTACTGCTGCTGCTGCCACAGGTTTCTAACTATTCCTTTCATTATGTATCCGGGGCAGTTCATTATTTGTGCTGGAAGGATTCTCCAGATTCTCTCACCAGGCCTGGTGAGATTGTAATACGTGAAGATATATCAGGAATCTTTTTGTAACATCTCATTACCGGGAGATGTTTTCCTCCATCTATTCCTTTCTTTCTTTCTCCCCCGTTAGCCTACTTCCACTCTCGAGGTCAGTAGGGGGTCATCCCTATGTTCCCCGGGTCCTATGTTCCCCGGGTTCTATGTTCCCCGCATTTTTAGTTTATTTTTTTTATTTTTTATTATTAAGGGTTCTATGTTCCCCGGGTTCTATGTTCCCCGGGTCCTATGTTCCCCGGGTCCTATGTTCCCCGGTAGCCGCAAAGGGTTCTATGTTCCCCGGGTCCTATGTTCCCCCTATGTTTCCCTGGTAGCGAGTGGCTTCCAAAGATAGTCACTTTTATTATGTTTCCCCGGTAGCGAGTGGATTCCAAAGATAGTCACTTTTATAGATAATTCATTTGTATCTCAACGGAGTCACGGATCTAGTCGGGCCACGTAGCATTATGTCGACAAAAATCTAATACAATAAACAAGTGTAAATCAAATAATTTAAAACAAAGTTTAGCCTATTAAATCGTTTTTATAAGCGTTCGTTCTTATTTGCGGTCTGTGTGTGTGTGTGTGTGTGTGTGTGTGGCCACCGTGTTCCTCACTCCATTCTATACAAATTGCTCATACAGACGCAAAATCGTGTTGGCGGGTTTCTATAAAAGGCAGTCGGTGTGTGCAGGTATAGCTTAGTTGCACGTGGCAGCGATGCAGATAATACACTTTCATTTATTCTATAACAGTCTTCCTCCTGGGCTTTTCATGCACAGCCGTGATCACTGGGAATAACATGGCGGCAAACAACATGTAGTCAGCAGCAGCTCTATGATGATTTGGATGGAGTATGACAACAGTTGTTGCTATAGTCAATGCAAACCATGTCCTCAACTCAGGAAACCATCTAGTCACTGTGCTGGTTGTTAGAACCTGCAGGACACAAGGTGCGAGTATCCTAAACTTGGTGTGGAGTCGATTGGATTAATTCTGGTGCACAGGGCTTTTGATTGGCTTAGAAGAAACGGGAGAACATATTATGATATCCCCCCAATGATTGTATGTCTTTATACTGAGTAGTAATGCAGTTAATTTCTTTGAGAACAGGTGCCTCTCTTTATGCCAGAGGTCACTGGGCTCCTGGTCCTCATAGCTCAACCCGATTTGACTTCATGAATATATGGTCTTTCCGTCCACCAACTCAGACGGTATACTTATAATAATATTGGAATATTAATGTGCATATAAACATACCTATTAGCTCTAATGTTTGGTAGCTAATATTAGCACTAACGTTAGCTAACACTAAAGCTATATTTTAACACCATTGGGTCTCATTCACCAACATTGCCAAAAGATTTCTCTTAGGGCAACCATCTTGGAACCGACAGAATCGCCAATAAGTACACCCTGCTTCACCAACACGTGGAGAAGCTGTCTTAAGTGGCCAAAACGATCCCAGCTGGGATGCGACAATGAGGAATGTCACTGTATTAAGCCCCAGAATTCCCGTTCAGTTTGATAAGCCCATAAATCAGTGATTTGCTCGTCCGGCCCCCACAGCGTCCTGCCAGGCCGATACTTTCAAATCCCTATAAATCTGATGGGTCCATCGAAGACGGAGATCCTGTATGCTCGCCGTGTTCCCTCGCGTCAAGGTGTTAATCTTGATGGGAGTTGCAGAGTCTATATTTTATTTAGCAAGCTAGATTTAGTGATAATCCTTTTCTTAGTAAATCTACTTGAGAGTGTTCAAATAGTGTTACTATTAATCAAGTGATAATCCTTCCCTTGTAAATCCATAGGGCACTGGTGAGTGTACATCTCATACAGCTGATATGGAGGGTGTAATTTTTCAAATGGTTGCTGTCAGGAAACCCCCTGTCAATGAATAAAATAGATTACAAATAATTTTGTCCTCTATACGCTAGTTTAGAGAAAAGACAGACATCTTTACATATTACACCTAAGATCTATACATAATGAATGAAGTATTTCTATGTCATGTGTCTCCCCGAATGACAATAATACTATATATTATTCTCCTCGTAAGATGAGCTGAACGTCAAGTGCAGTTTTGTAAATCTAACATTTAGAAAGTGACAGAATACTATCCGAGGAGCTAAAAAAGCTACAAAAGTGACAAGATACCATCAGAGGGAGAAGTATCTTCCAAAACGGCCAAAACCATGGTTCCAATACAACGCTCAACCAGGTTTGGAGCTAAAAGAATAGCTAAAAAAGCTAAAACAGTGACAAGATACCATCAGAGGGAGAAGTATCTTTCCAAAACTGCCAAAACCGTGGTTCCAATACAACGCTCAACCAGGTTTGGAGCTAAAAGAATATTCGCTTGTGGCTTACCAGTATTAGGAAGAATAACGAGAAGAGATGGTCCAGTTTAAAAATGAAGTTTTAATTATAAAGAGAAGAGTTACAAAAGAATGCACAATTACACAGGATCTCTAATGCAAAAAAAGGCCTCAAGTCAAAGTAGAAAAGAAAAACCTTTCTCGCTTTACAGGGTGTTTTTATAATACAGAATTCGTCATAAGATTACACACCCCTTTTGATAGTACAGCCCCAATCAGCGTACAATACGTTAAAATGACTACTCCTCCTTCATCCATTCGTTACTGTAACTAGAAAAAGTAACAGATTAATTTGTGTTGGGGAAAACCCTAATACATCACTGCATGTTGCAATGGTCCGAGTGTTTACAGAAAGAAAGATATAGCCTATATATACATGTACAATACAGTACTCATATACTTTAAACATTGGTTGATATGTTTTTCCACATCATACATGTGTAAAACCTCATACATCATACATCATACATGTGGTTTTCTAAATGTATAATGGCTTTCCCTTTTGACAGGGCAGGCAAGGGTTAAAATGTGCCACCCTGCCTTTCGGCTCCTTGGAGTGGAATCTTCAAGGTCGTATACAGAGGCCACATTCCGACAGCTCACATAGTACAAGAGGTTCTTTTCTATCAATTTCTTTAGGGTTGTATAAGATATTGTAGTTTACACAAGTTACAGTTTTACAGTCTATAGTTATAGTTCTTACAGTTTTACACAAGTAGGGAGAAAGTATACAAAAGACATTCTTCATAATCACTGACTTCCAGCTCTGCGCTTAAGTCAGGGCCATACTCATTCTTTTAACAAGCTAATCTAAGTTCAAGTTTCAAGTTTCTTTAATAGTTGTCATACAGAAGTACAGAATACTTTTATACAAAATGCTTCTTACTGTTACGCTCCAGAGACTGTGCTAGACAATATAAGTATGAAATAAAATAGTATAGCACGTAAAATAGAAGTAAAAATAGAGGTCAAGTTTCAAGTTTCTTTAATAGTTGTCATACAGAAGTACAGAATACTTTCATACAAAATGCTTCTTACTGTTACGCTCCAGAGACTGTGCTAGACAAGATAGTATCAAATAACATAGTATAGCATGTAATTTAGAAGTAGAAAATGAGGTCACAGTGTTCAGTATAGACATATGTACAATGTTCGATGCAGAATAGACGTAACTGAGTTACCATATAATATACAATACTATGCAGTGTACTAATGTACAGTACTATATAGTGCAAAGCAGAAATGGGATGAGGTACAATTTAGGTACAATTTACAGTAAGGTGTACGAGTTGTAGTGCAATCCTTCATCAATAAATATAAAGTGTGGGGAGTGGGTGCTACAGTGTGTTTGTTTAAAGTGAGTGTGTGCTATAAAGTGTATGGAGTGGGTGCTACAGTGTGTTTGTTTAAAGTGAGTGTGTGCGTGTGGATGTGTGTGCTATGTGCGTTTGATGGTTGTTGTTGTGTAGTGTTCATTGTTCGTTTAGCAGCCTGATGGCCTGGGGATAGAAGCTTCTTCTGAGTCTTTCTGTGCTCGCCTTGAGACTCCGGTATCGCTTGCCTGACCGCAGCAGTTCAAAGAGGCAGTTGTTCGGGTGACTGTAGTCTTTAATGATTCTCTTAGCCTTGCCCCTGCAACGCTTGTTGTAAATGTTCTGGAGGGTGGGGAGCCCCCCTCCAATTGTGCGTTCTGCTGAACGTGTCACTCTTTGTAGTCTGCTTCGGTCTTGTGCAGTGCTATTCCCAAACCAGGAGGTGATGTTGCCAGTCAGGATGCTCTCTATTGTACATGAGTAGAAGTTCTTAAGGATCTTCTGACTGACTTGGAACTTCCTTAGGCGCCTGAGGAAGTAGAGGCGTTGTCGTGCCTTCTTCACAACACTGTCAATGTGTGTGGTCCATGTCAAGTCCTCGGATATGTGGGCTCCGAGGTACTTAAAACTGTTCACTCTCTCAACCGGTGCCCCGTCGATGCTGAGGGGGCTGTAATCCTTGACCCCCGACCTCCTAAAGTCCAAGATCAAACAGATATATGTTTAATTTTCAGTGTTTCTGGAGTATGGCTTCACATAGTGCTGGGACCCTCTCCGTCTTGGCGCGCGGTGTGGTCGTCTAGGATTCTGGTACTCTGACCAGAATCTGGTAGGGGGTGAGGTGGGTGATCCCTCAGGTGTCCGAGAGGTCATCATTCTTTGGTCACGCTGGCTGTGACCTTTGACAGTCACTCATTGACAAACATGAACACGCGTTCCCGTCTAGGTCATTTGCATACAGACACGCCTCCGGCAGCTCCTTATAAAGCCTGCCAGCAGAGCCGTGTGCAAATGAAATCCCAAAAATTACGCCTTTGAAGAGTAGGCGCACCTGCAGGAAAACGTAGAGCTAATTACAGCAATGCGGAAATATACTCCTGCTGGCAGTGGAACGGAGGAAATTAATAGTAGCGTCAGCACACACACACACACACATGCAGGGTTTCCCATTAATTACCTAGACTGTGGCGGCCCGCCACAGTCTAATTAGTCCCGCCACAGTTGTATAATGAACTAAACAAAAAAGTAATTAGTAATTAAAATAAAGTAAAGTAAAAAGTAATTTTGTTTTTACAATTTTTTTTATATAAAGTTTGCCAATAGGGATGTATCAGTAGTATTGGCAGTGGTAGTAGTCGTAATAGTAATCCACTATATTTTTTTATTTTCTAAAAAATAAACCAGTTCAACACAGGTAACCACTTTTGCTTAATTTCTTTGATGGCTCAAATGTATGCTCTAGTCCAGTGGTTCCCAAACCTCTCCTCGAGACACCCCAGCCGTTCCATGTATTTGTTAAATTCCACCACAAGCACACCTGATTCAACTAATAAAGGGCTAGTTAAGTTGAATCAGGTGTGCTGGTGGTGGAATTTAACAAATACATTGAACGGCTGGGGTGCTTCGAGGAGAGGATTGGGAAGCACTAGTCTAGTCTAGCATGCCCCCGGACCCCCCTAGACTCGAGGGTCAGAGGTTCAGCCCCCATAGTCTCTGAAAATCCTGTGGGAAACACACGTGCGCGCATACTGTATAGTCTACGTGCGTAATTAATGAACGCAGTAGGCTTATATTAATTCTAATGACATCTCCACAGAGTCGGGCGTGTCCCACAAAAGGGTGCTTGGCATGTTGGTTGACATCGACCTGCATTAAATGTAGTAAACTGCCATGAGAAATGTAGGAAATATGTACGCATTGGTAAGCTTGACTGAAACCTCAAACGATTGCGGACATGCCACACAGAGTGTACTGTACGTATTGTACTACTATAGGGCAGCGCAGTATCTGATCTCCTAATAAAACAAGTAATTCGAATAATATAAGCCTACTGTTCATTCATTACGTGTGTGTGTGTGTGTGTGTGTGTGTGTGTGTGTGTGTGTGTGTGTGTGTGCGTGTGTGTGTGTGTGTGTGTGTGTGTGTGTGTGTGTGTGCGCGTGTGATGCATGTGAGTGCGCAGGTGGCCAGGCAGGAGCGAACAAGATGGTATAAATATGGAATATTAATACAGTATATTCCATTACAGATATATCCACACAATTAGCTTTAGTTCTTATTTATTTATCCACTGTCATTTCAATGCCTGCATAGAATGCCGTCTTCACCCATCATTGTGTAAGCCTAGGGTGCAGAGTTCCCCATTTAAATAGGGTGATTGCTCACTGTTAATTGGATGGCAGGGTTCAATGTACATGATTGCTGTTCAAGTCCACCTGCAAAGTCAAGGTTTTATTTGTCACATGCAACATCATACCGGTAAGATGAGCAGTGGAATGTTTATCCACTGGCTCTTACAATGTATACAATAAGCAAATGTCCAAAACTATAAATAAGAACAACAATAAATAATAACATTTATCTGATTTATTTATTTATTCAAAGTAATTTGCAGTGTTTGTGTAGTGCTATTATTTATTTTTCCGACATCAAATGTGTAATTTTTTATTGTATAAATATTGTCATAATTATTTAAATTATGATTAATTAATTCCAAGGAGGCCTGTAGAGTTGACATGAAGGAATCACTATGATTCCTCCCAAATAAACATTTACATTTACCGGGGCCAGTTTCGAATTGCAGCCTCCCGTAGGTGCTCTTTGAGAGCGGTTTTGAAGGAGGGTAGGCATTCACATTCTTTTACGGGTAGGGCGTTCCACATTGTTGTGGCATATTTGCTAAACGAATCTGGGTTGAACATGATTTGTGGAACTCCCTCTGGTGTTGTGGTCGTGGAATTCACTGACCTTTTTAGTGAAGTATTTTGACATGTACATGGGTATCTTAGTGGTGTAGTGTATCTTGTTGACCAGGGCCATTGCAAATTGCTGTACTCTGTCGTCTACTCTAAGCCATCCTAGGTTGTCAAAATGGGCAGGGGTGAGGTGGGTTTTAGGAGTAAGGTCAAGCAGTAGTCTGACCAGTTTGTTTTGTGATGTTTGTAGTCTTGTTTTTAGGTCTTTTGAGGTGCTTTGGTACCATGAGGTGCAAGCATAGTCGTAGTACCCTTGAATGAGTGCTCCTGTTAGAGTCTTCAGGGTATTCTTGTTTACCAGAGAGGAGATCCGGTACAAGAATCTTGTTTGTTGGTTGACTTTTTTTTATTACATTGGTTGCCATTTTGTCACAGGAAAGATTTGCCTCTAGGATGGAACCCAGGTAGGTAATTTCATCTTTCCTTGTGACAATATTGTCACCCACTGTAACAGAGAAGCCGTTGGCCTTGCTGAGTTTGTTATTTGATCCAAAGAGAATGGACTTTGTTTTACCCAGGTGTAATGATAGTTTGTTATCAGTGAGCCAGGTGCAGATTCTGCCGAGTTCAGAGCTGAGGGCTTTTTCAACGTCTAGGGCTGAGTCGTCCGTGAACAGGAACAAGTTGCAGTCACAAGCTGATGACATGTCATTTGCATAAATTAGGAACAGTAATGGTCCTAGTATGCTTCCTTGTGGAACACCACAGTTCACTGGGAGGGGGGGGGGGATAGAGTACCGTTTACCTCTACCATCTGTTCTCTCCCCTCCAGGTAGGATTGCATCCAGCTCACTGATAAACTATCAAAACCAATTGCTTTTAGCTTGTCAATCAGAATGGAGTGATTGACAGTGTCGAAGGCCTTTTGTAGGTCCAGCATGACCATGCCGCAGTATTTGCCCGCGTCCACCTCTTGTTTGATGTGGTCGTTCAAATAGAGGAGGCATGTGTCAGTGGAGTGGGACGTTCTGAAGCCAGATTGGAATTCGTAGATTAGATTTTTTTCCGCCAGGTACTTTTCGACCTGTTCGTAGACTATTTTCTCCATGACTTTCGAGATGGAGGTAAGAATAGAAACAGGGCGGCCATTCTCTCGCTTACAGATTCCGCATTCTCCTCCAGGGACTTGACCCGCTGTCTGTTGTCGGCCACGTCTGATTTAATTTGGTCAAGTTTATTTTCCAGAGTGGTAATGTCTTTTCTAAACTCGGTGGTCATAGCCTCTTTGTGGTTTTCAAGCAGGGTAGCTAGCCAGGCCTTGCTAACAGCGTCATCCGTTTCCTCTTCTCTCTGAACATCGCCCCATTTTGGTTTTGGAGTCTTGGATGTCATCTTTGTGAAGCCAAATAGTTAGTTAGCTGTATCGATACTTGTATATAAAAAAGAACTATGAAGGTTTGGAGTCTTAAAACGTGGAATTTAAAAAAACATGAGGGAGAGAGGGAAAGCACGTCTTACGCCCTGCTCACCATACCGGAAGTCTTCGGTTCATATCCTTTTTATAGCATTTCGAAAAGCGATCGTTTTCTCAAAAATGTCAGGAAAATAGAAAGATTCCGTCATAAACGGCATTTATTGGAATATTCTCGAATACACTAGACACGTTGTCATTTGTCGGCCTATTTATGAATCGTTTTCAAATAAACGCTAGATTATCGATAATATATGTGTACTTATGCACACTATAGAAGCGAGCTGAGAAATCGATTCTCTTATTTCCTCAACAGCACACACACACACACACACACATATACACATACGTGACACACTGTTATCTCAGTGAAAACAGCTCTGATTATCCTAAAACTGGTAACATAGACTCCTTACCTTAGATCAGATGTTCTCCAAAAAGATTATTCCAATTCCTGCGTTTATTGATTGATTATTGGCTGCTGTAAATATATATTCCAGGCTGCTTTCCATCTCGCGATCACTTCCCTCTTCATCAGATCCCTCGCCAGCATAGTGGACCCAGTAGGCTCCCCCCCCACAGATCTACCAGTGTAATCGAATGGCCTGCAGTTACACAGGGATAGACGATAGGGGGCGGTATTTTCCCATCGGAGCTCCTAGAGGTGCTGCTGTACCAACGGGAGACTCGGTTGATGAATATGAATTCAGATCGCTAATAAAAAAATAAACGACAATTCGCGTCGTCGGCACTCAACGGGGGGGCATGAAATAACGACATAACACGTCGCTGGCACTCAAAGTGTTAAGGAAGGTGGGGCCCTAAGCACAGTGCTTGATCTGCCTATTAGGCAGGACGGCCCTGACAGAAACACATGCTGAGACCATAGACCACAGGTATGACTTAAGCAGTGGAGGTTATTGCATGACAACTAGTGAGGCAGTACTTCACTAGTAATATACAAATATTATTATTAACCCTTTATCTGCCACAGATTATTCTGATCTTAATCCACTCTCTGCCACCACTATAAGTCTATGGAGATGTTCCCCTTCTTTGCAGGGCTATAACTTTTTAAATTGTATTGCTAAATTGACATTACTATGGCCCATTCAACGTCAAGTATCTATCGTTTAGGATGTAGCAACGTTCTACTTTTTCATTCACATATTCATACTAAAATACGGTCTAAAGTATAAATATGTTTTTATCGTTTTCTGCAGCATTCTGCAGAATGCGAGTTATAGCCCTAAATACATATATTAGATCATCAAATGTAGTTTGATACCGATTGACGTCAGATACAAATTTTCAATTGTACAAGGTCCACCAACAGATTCACCTAAATTTTATTCACAGGACTTATTTAACCCCTAGTTAATTCCCAGTCACTGAGTGAAGATCTGCTGTTTTGCAAATATGTCAAAAACAGAGCGACAGCTGATGAGCTCTTCAAAATTCTTGACAGTTACCTGACAGAACATGGACTGAAATGGGAGAACTGTGTGGGCTTTTGCTCTGACGGTGCGCAGGCCATGGCAGGGAAAAGGAGGGGGCTACAGGCGCTCATCAAGGGGGTCTCGCCAAACGTGCAATGGACGCACTGTAAATTCACAGAGAGGCGCCAGCGTCAAGACAGCTTAGCCCTGAGCTGAATGAGGTTTTGACAGAAGTTATAAACGTGGTAAATTTCATCAAAACCCGAGCCCTGAAAGCGCACCTGTTCTCTGCGCTGTGTGAGGAGATGGGAGCTGACCATTCTGCAGTGCTGTTTCACAGCGAGGCAAGGTGGCTCTCGCAAGGGAAGGTGTTGTCAATTTGAAAGGTCACGATATTGGTGTTATTTCAATCAATTTAAACATGGCCCATTTCATGACTATTTTGTTGGGGCGAGGGGGGGGGGGGGGGGGCCCAAGATATTTTGGTCCGCCAAAGTGGGGCCTGACAGAAAAAGTTTGAGAAGCACTGCCCTAGACGATTGAATTCAATGGGTCTCAGACCTGACTCTTTATGTACCTTGTGTCCAAACGGCGCCACAGGTACATTTATGCATAGGTACTGGGAATGCCCCCCTGTTGTGAGTTTTTGGGAAAATGTTACATATCAGCTCTCGGACATTTTCTCTTTAACCATACCTGTATCTCCTTCTGTATTGTTATTGAATGATCTCTCTCAATTTCCGACCTCTATACAGGTGAAAAGACTCATTTTGGCCAGCCTCACAGCCACAATTTTTTTTATTGCCTCACGTTGGTTTCACCCAGACAAACTCTGCTTGAAGGTATGGTTTCTCACCTACCTTGATGTGATCTATTTGGAGATATCCACGGCACGTGTTGTAGGGGTTAAGGAATCTAATATCGCAATTTGGTTGGCTGCAGTGGCAAAGTTAACACTATGATCGCCGTGGACGAGTTTACACGTCATTCCTAGCCATGCTCATTCTGCCGAAGACGCCGTAACTCGTCTTTGATGTCAATATTTCAAAAATCTGTCATCGAAATCATATTTCCTTTCCGGAGCCCTGAGACACACTGCAAAGCTCCACTCAACCCTCTAGCGGTTCAAGAGCGCCATCTGGTGGCCGATCGGCAGATCGCCAACCGGAAATTAACCTTTGAACCGGTAGTGCTCATCCATATGTGGTCCGGGCACTCGCTATCGTTAGAGAGACTCCGTATTGACACAGTGAACATCGATCGGTGCAAATAACTCGAAAAAACAACATGATTTGGACGTATATACTATTATACAACCTGGAAATGGATCGGGCATTTCTCCATCCCATAATAGAAAAAATTCTGTTCCACGCTCATCTGCCAGCGGCGCGAGGAAGCCACGGTAAGATTCAGCGTTATATTCTAACGTGTTCCATATAAACTGCTATGATGAACATATGACCCACTCTGGATGAATCATCTAACGCTGCCCACGGAATTATAAACGATCCCCCGCCCATCCGGTCATCATCAGATGATGCGTAGAAACTTCTAGAACCACGTCCAGTTGACATTTTTTATCTCGCACAGATTCCTACCAAACTGTATTTGATCATCAATATAATGCATTTAGGGCTATAAATCACGTTCTGAAGAAAGCTGCAGAAAACGATAAAAACATACTTATACTTTAGACCATATTTTAGTATGAATATGTGAATGAAAAAGTTTAACGTTGCTACACCCTGAACAATACATATAGGACATTGAATGGGCCATAATAATGGCAATTTAGCAATAGAATTTAAAAAGTTATAGCCCTGCAAAGAAGGGGAACTTCTCCATAGACAAATAGAGCTGGCGAGGGATGGTAAATTATGAATTTAACCCATGGCGATTAAAGTGTTAAAAGAACGCATATAAGTTTGGGAATTTGTTTTGTTTTGATTTGTTTTGATTTTAGTTATTTTTTTTACTGAATAATGTATTGTGAGTGTGACTCATGTTGAGGTCCTTGGGTGAGCGGGGGGGGGGGGGGGGGGAGAGAACGAGCAAGTGTCCATGTAGGATGATCACTGTACAGTCTGTATCAGTTATTGTCTTGTCATGTGGTGTTAAGTTATTGTCTTGGGAAGTCTTTTTATGTATTATTATTGTATTGTTTGTGATATATGTTTTGTTTCATGTTGGAAAAATAAATAAAAAATAAAATATATTTGATCAAAAAAAAAATTGTACAAGGTCCTACACGTCATGCCTCATCATCTGCTGGTGACCGGAGGGGGGGGGGGGTTTATAAGTCCGTGGCCGACGTTAAATCATTTATTTAGTATGGGCGATATATATATCAGAGCAGATTATACGTTTAATAATAATCAAACACGCTGAAACTCACCACAGCTTCCTCGTAGCGTTGGGCGATCAGCGTCGAGCAGAAAGTTCGCTATTATGGGATGTTGATATATGCGATCCATGTCCAGGTTGTATAATGCTATATACGTCCAAATCATGTTGTTTATCGAGTTATTGGCAACGGATCGCTATCCAGTGTGTCGAGCTGGAGTCCCGCTAGCGATAGCGAGTGGCCGGACGAAGTATGGGTGAGCACCACTTCCGGCGCGTCACTTCCGGTTTTGGCGATTCGCCGATCGGCCACCAGATGGCGGTCTTGAACCGTTGGAGAGTTGAGAGGAGATCAACAGCAAGTCTCAAGTCTCCGTGGGTGAAATATGATTGCCATCACAGATTTTTTAAATATTGATCTCAAAGACGCCTTACGGCGTCATTGGCAGATTACGCATGGCGAGCAATGACCAAATGTTTTCCTCTGTGAACAATGCCAGTGAATTTGAACAAAAACAATGCCAGTGAATATTTCTTTTCTTCAAAAATGTCCAAGTGACAGCATTGAGCTCTCTGACCTGACTGCAGTAATGGCCAGCTGTCAATCACTTACTGCAAAAATAGTTGCACGGGTTGGGCTTAAGAATATAATTATCCAATCAAAATAGGCTATTTGAGTTTTTAAAAGGCGGGTAGTGAGGTGGAGCGCACTTGATTGATTGGCGTTCACGTCGTACCACATTCTGTTGACAGCCTTGAAATCCAATCAGAGAATGCCTGCGGACCTGCACTTGGACTGTGTGGCGTGACTGGCGTCAATAGATGTTTCTGTCATCATCTCACGTGTGCAATTTGCCTGGAAAGAGACTGGAGTGAAGAAGAACATTAATTTGCCTAATATAATAATTAATATTTTATGATCTTTATTCAATTGTTGAACTTCATCAACTTATTGTGCACTGCATCGTTTGATGAGATATATATATATATTTTTTTATCTCAGTTGAAGACTAGTGTAGTTCACGTGAACGTGCAGTCTTGGACTCTGTAAGTCATGGCTATTGTTTACACTTTCCATAGGAATGGGATTAGTGTCTCGAGTCGGAATATTCAACGGAAGATGAGATCGGTCGAGTTGGCAATGCTTTTGTGTTGACTTGAATCGCTTGGGTGACCACAGTTTCTACAGTCCCGAAAATGGAACATTTCACAAAAGACTGTTTGCATTTTTGGATTTACAACATTGAACGAAATATCGAAGGAGGGATTTTATTTACAAGTGATCTGAAGGGACTGGGACAATATTTCTTCGTAAAGAAGTACATCAAATGGTGAGTGGATTTAAAATATATATATATATTGGACCGCTGCGTCCAGTGTGTCAGTGTGTGTGTGTCGGTGGCTGAAATGCGTGTGTTTACTTTCGAATTACCAACGTAATTGTCCTTTTAAGTGTTACATAAAACCCATCTGTGGCCCCGTGCAGAGGAAGGTGGTAAATACATGTTAGAGGAGAGGAGACTGAGGAAGGGATGCTATGTGTCTTTCTGGTCATCACCAGCTGTTCCTGAAGTCTGGGGCCAGGCGGATGTTTCTCAGGAAGTTTGTCAGAAGGTTTTGGGAAGCTCCTTCAGATAAAATCGGTTCCTGAAGTAATCAGGTGTTGTGGCTGATGTTTGACTGAGAGGCAGAGGTTCAGCAGCTTGTTTTCACCGTGCTGCTCTTATTGACGTTTCCCTCGATATTCCAATGTACAGTTTTGATTGTACAGTTGTACAGTTTCCCCCACCCCGCCTATACCCACCCAACCACCTCCAATTGAAATCGTCACAGCAGTAGGTTGTTTATACTTCAGAAGTATGATATTTAAACATGGTCCCCAAAATGAATGGAAGCGAATGAGGAGCCTGACACCTGGGAGGAATGGGGGTGTTGCAGCCTTGGGGATGTTTTAAAAATATAATTTAATATATAATATAATATAATAATTTGTGCTTCACCAAAAAATTTGGTCAGCAGCCGCCACTGGACTTAAAAGTTATAGCATCATTGAAATTGGGGGGTTTACACTAATATTATACCATAATAGGTGATTAGAGCAAACGCACAAAGAGCACTCTGATTTCCAGCTGCAAAGGTTACAACACATGAGCTATACAGTTGCCAGGCCTGCCAAACATTAAGAGTCAAGTGTATCACACTGCCATCTGTCCGAGGCGATGCTCTGTGACAACATGTTGTCTAGCTGAAAGTCTAGCAGCCCAAGCTGAAGATAACAACAGCCATACCTGTCTTAAATCCTTTTTACCAACTGTTTACACCTTACAACTTAAACTCTATCAGTTTACAACTTATTTCCTTTGTAGAATGATACAGCAAGACCGAGGTCAAAACGATAAATGCCACACTGATAGAGAGGGGGAGTGGGGGAAGGGTGTGTGTGTCGGGGAGGGGGGGGGGAGATTACCAGACACAGTTGTAATTACACTGGTACGCTTATTCCAGATGGATGTTGTACAATCAAGCAGATAAAAGGACTTCCCCACATGTTACTCTCGGAGAGCTGGTTCACCAGGAAAGCTGCTTAAGCACAGGGGTGCGCAGGAAGTCTGGCATCTCTGCTCCCTCGTAATGCCGTCTGAATGCCGGGGCTTATGCCGTGTCTGGGGACAACAACAAGGTCCACCGCCTCTCCATGATGTGGAGCTGGAGCCGTAAGTGCTGAACTGCACAGGACAAAAAGGGACATAATCTTGACTAGAAAGACGCACGCAGTGTGCAGAGCGCCGCCGTGACAAGCCTCACGCGAGTTCCCCTGCGTCGGAGTCGGAGTATCTTTGTTTGATCTCTCCCCTAGTTCATTTACACGTCTGGAGCAGGCTGAAAATTTTCCCACGCACGCCTACAAACATCAAAGCCCTGCCCGGGAACGACGGGGCTCACAAAATTCCGAGTCTGATCAGAACCGCCCCAGTCCACTTTCTCCCTTGGCCTCTTTGTGGCTTCACATTGTGAATCATAGTGAGTTCGCTTAATGCGTATCAAGCACTAGGAAGTCCAAGTCAAGTCTCAGCTCTTTGGGGGAACGAGTCCAAGTCAAGGTCTCATATCTAGGGTACCAAGTTTTTTTTTTTTGCCCAGGGACAGTGCACATTAATCAACATCTTTTGTATCCACATCAATGTAAATGTGCCAGAATTAGCTAATGAGCTAGTTTTCATCTGTAATCCCTGCCTACCATGCATGTCTTTATGGTGTGGGAGGAAACCGGAGTACCCAGAGGCAACCCACACAAACACAGGGAGAACATGCAAACTCCACACAGAAAGGCCCCCTGCTGGGGTTCGAACCCAGGACCTTCTTGCTGTGAGGCAGCAGTGCTAACCACTGTGCCGCTCTAGTGTGTGGAAGTGTGTCAGCTCTCAAGATAAAAATTGGTTCTCAAGGTTAAAACGTATTTAATCCAGTGTGTCCACATCAGGTTAGAGATAACTTCTCTGCGACATGGTTATTTATAGGGAATGCAACATTGCTCTGCATGTTGATTATCTCCAATTTAGCTATTTTAGAAATATTTGGAATAGAATGATTTAAATATACATGAAGGTATCAATAAGATCACCGTTAAATATAATACTGCACAATATGGCAACCAATATGAATTGGAGAAAATAAACAAGCTATTTTGAATAGAAAGTCGTGCTCTGTGCAATGGATTATGCACATATCAATCCAGTGTCAGATCATCCGACTCAGAGACATAAATAGGGTTTTAATACACGACTAAGTATTTCTGCTGGCTCGTAAAAAGCGCAACACAGGCTTCTTTTCAATGCGGCCACCAGTGTGCAGTTACAGGATTTGAGTTACATTAGTAGAACAATCATTTATTTTGCCTGATGTCTCATTGCATGTTTCTGTGCACAAGCTGGGAGATCAGTTGGCAAGTTGTGCATAAACGCACACACACAGGTCATGTCCCCATCTCTGTGAGGCACACACACACACACACACACACACACACACACACACACACACACACACACACACACACACACACACACACACACACACACACACACACACACACACACACACACACACACACACACACATGTACCACAGATGTGGTGCAGGATCCTTTGAGATGTACAATAATAATATGTAATTATTAATTGTATGTAATATTATATAATAACATAATATTGTATTAATTGTGTTCATGTCTTTTCTCTGACAGGCTAGGCTTCCCCATGATGTTGATGACGTGCTCAATAGGCATGTGCTACCTGCTGGCCACACACATCGGACTGGGCTGGAACATGTAAACTATGACTGCTGTGCAGAACCAAAGAGGCTGTGTTTTCATGTGTGTGTGTGTGTGTGTGTGTGTGTGTGTGTGTGTGTGTGTGTGTGTGTGTGTGTGTGTGTGTGTGTGTGTGTGTGTGTGTGTGTGTGTGTGTGTGTGTGTGTGTGTGTGTGTGTGTGTGTGTGTGTGTGTGTGTGTGTGTGTGTGTGTGTGTGTGTGTGTGTGTGTGTGTGTGTGTGTGTGTGTGTGTGTGTGCGTGTGGTCGTGTGCGTGCATATGCATGCGTGTGTGCTTGTGTGTATGTGTGTGTGTACACACACTTGTATGTTTATGTGTATGTACATAAACCTAAGTACAGTGTGTTGAATGATGCAGCTCAAAGCTGGAAATTGACCACTTCAAGCTTTCAAAGTGTCAAAGCATCTTGATTGACTGGTCACAATCCAGACGTTTTACAACTGCCATTATGTTGCAAAGTAGGGAAAAGGACCAAGGTTTGTGAACAAGGTCAACGGAGACCAAACTATCAAGTCTACTTGTGGACATTCCAACATTTTGGAAGTGCGGTGACCGGCACAGGGATCAGAATTCTATTTAGTGGGACCAGCCGTGCCGTTCAACCAATTCAAACATCTAAGTGAAACCCACCTGGATTTTGAACCCAAGACCCTTGCATGGGAAACATCTACCCCTCAGCCAAAAGGCAACGTCCCCTGGCTAAGGTAACCCTGGCCAAGCGAGATATTAGGCTTACTAGACTTCAGGCCAAGGGAGATATTAGGCTTACTAGGCTTCAGGCCAAGGAAGATATTAGGCTTACTAGGCTTCAGGCCAAGGGAGATATTAGGCTTACTAGGTTTCAGGCCAAGGGAGATATTAGGCTTACTAGGCTTCAGGCCAAGGGAGATATTAGGCTTACTAGGCTTCAGGCCAAGGGAGATATTAGGCTTACTAGGCTTCAGGCAGGGACACTCTGCTACAAAAGCAGTCAAAAAAGAGAACATCTTAAAAAAAATACATGTTGAAATTCCCTAAATAAACACATACAAACATGTTGTAACACAACCTGGCTTAAACGTGCTATAGATAACACTCAGCCACTAGAACAATGGTGTTCTTACATATGTAGGGCATGATAATTGTAATTTTTGTATGCTGTACCAAGTTCAGATAAAACTGTCAAAGTAGTTAATACTTTAGTTGTCAGAAAATGTTTTGAAAAGGGGAGCAGAGAAACCTCTCAACTTGCAGCACGTTTAGTTAAGGGGTTATTTCAACATGTTGTTCTTAAGAGTGTACAGTATACCTTGGTGGTCCCTTGTTACCCCACTGACTTGTTTTCACTTGTGGACATTTTTAACTAAACCTTGAATCCTAAAACCTTGAAAACAACCCAGGCCAAGGGAAAGCATGCCTCCACTCTAACAATGGTCTCTGTGGTGCTACTGCTAGTGCCTTTATGGGTATAATTGTAATGAGTTTATGACTATTCATTCCTTTGGAGAACTTCTTGGGTCTGTTTACAACCATTATTTGAGCTAATGTGTTAGGACATATTTCATTGATTTGATTTTAGTAGGCTATGATCATAATTTCCCTGGTCAAACCTTTCACCCGTACAGTATAGTTTACCAAGCTCATACCCAACAAAAGGGACTTTATTACAGTAAATGCTTAATGTAGTTTTTTGTTGTTGTTTGTCAGATGCTCAAATATCAATGCCCTGCCATTAAGGTTGAAAGACAAGTACATTAAGAATCAAATTTAAAAGCAGATTATCGATTAACGTAATTAGACATGTATATTCATATGTTGTATACTGTCATATGTACTGTGTATACAGTGATCTCGTATTTATGCCTGATTAATTCAATGATTTACATTTAGTTAACCATACTGTATAATCTAAGAAAAGTTTTACTATGCCCTTAC
Source organism: Notolepis coatsorum (assembly GCF_963971535.1). Lineage (NCBI taxonomy): Eukaryota > Metazoa > Chordata > Actinopteri > Aulopiformes > Paralepididae > Notolepis > Notolepis coatsorum. The sequence goes on along the minus strand of NC_140166.1, from coordinate 175,053,527 downwards.
GTGAAATGGCCAATATCTATATATTGTATTTCCAGCAATTATTGCACAGTCCCACAAACATGACATCATCCACATTATGTCCAATGATAAAAACTGTTGAAATTTTGATTACATTAACAGTGATGCTCAACATAAACAATAACACATTTACAAAGTTGTCTCTGGTCTTTATTTACCGTGGATTGAATCCTTTGTATTCCTTTTTGGGTATATTCCAGTACACTATAATTTGTCTTTTTTGAGACAGTAGGAAGGCTGAGGAGGACGCAGGAGTGAAGGGTCCGGCAGGGTTAGATCCCACAACAGGGATCTCTTATATCTTGTAGCTCTCTTCACGACAACACAAACACAGGTTGGTTCTTTATAAACAGGCATTTATTCTTTGGGCTTTAAGTCTTGTGGCTCATCTACACCTTCTGGTTACTTCTCACACCATGAGCACTATATTTGTGAATGAGCACAGTACAAAATGCATTAGCGGCCGATTAGACAGTAGGCTACATAGTATGAAACAAATTAAATACCATGTCACTTAGCGTGCGCATGAAACAAAATGCATTTCTCAAATGAAATAAAATACCTTATTGACTGCTTGTCATTAAAAGAGGTTCTTGAGTCCTTATGAGTCCTTAGAAAGTTATTTGACTGTCTGCTTTGGCTTCAGATGTCAATAATTGGACATTTGTATTAAATTTTGTGAAGCAGCGTGAGACACCTGCTCACCTGAATCAGAATCAGAGAGAGAGACCAACCAAGAGAGTAATTTCCGCTCTTAAATGTAACGTCTCGTGAAATGTTGTGCCTAATTGCTTTTAACTGTTGACAATGAATTTACTCAAATCAAATCACAGATTTATATTTTAGCTTCACATCAAATTATTTATGCATCACATTAATTATCTATTTGTTACTTTGTACATGCAATTAAGAAATCAATCATGAATCAATGAGTTATCATGAATATAGAGTATTTATGCAACAGCACTTACATCTCTAGAGACATGACAGTTCTTGAGATGGAGAGTCGTAATCACTGCGCCATCACTGGGCACAGATTCAACACACGCATCCGGGTCTTCCCCAACAGAAAACCTTGGATGACTAAAGAGGTCCAGACCCTGCTAAAACAGCGAAATACAGCCTTTAGATCGGGCGACAGAGAACGGTACAGTGTGGCCAGGCACAACCTGAAAAAAGGTATAAAGCAGGCAAAAGACAAGATCGAGGGTGACGAGGGTCACCTCACCAACCGGAATCCCAGGCTCATGTGGCAAGGCATCCAGCAGATCACAAATTACAGAAGTAACCAAGAACACAGCCACATCTCAGAGGATCTGACATGGACAACACACATAGACTCAGTCGTAAAAAAGACGAAGCAGCGCCTCTACCACCTGAGACAGTTAAGGAAGTTCAGAGTATCTGGGAAGATACTCCAGTCCTTCTACTCCGGAGCTGTAGAGAGCATCTTGACTGGAAACATCACTGCCTGGTATGGAAACAGCACGGCACAGGACAAGAAGGCCCTACAGAGAGTGGTGCGCTCAGCCAGGTAGACGCCTGCGAACACCAGCTACTAGGACAGAGAGACTTCGGCTCAGCTTCTTTCCCCAGGCCATCAGAGCCTTGAACACTGAACTCTCCACACACAAGCACACATGAGCACACACACGACACACACACTGTACATGCTCACACACTAGCAGCCACTTTAACATGAGCAGGCACACACTCATGCTGCACACGCCCACACTTATGGCCACTAAGGAAAGGTCACTTTAAGAATAGTATAGTATAACTTGAGATTGTATAAAATAGCATGTACAGAAAGACCCAGTGCCTCATCCGTAGCTAACAGTGTATTGCACTACCACAGGACCTAGCATGTCCTACCATGCTCTGTAAATAACTTATGTACATATACCGATATGCCCTACTCTGTTTACTTGTTTTATTGCACAATGTCGTTCTATTGGATTCTATTATATGTTATTACTATTGTATTATGCACATCGTTGCGGGCAAGACCACCCGCATTTCATTGTATACTTGTATGCCGTGACAAATAAAACTCTTGACTTGTCTTGAACCACCCACAGACAATAACGCCTCCTTGGCAGAGGAGCTTAATCATTTCTTTGCCTGTTTTGAAACTCCTGGACTTGATAATGGAGCTGCACCCCCTCCACCACCCTCTGACCACATACTATCTGTACAGTCACAAGAAGTGAGGCGAATCTTCAGCTCTGTGAATACAAGGAAGGCTGGGGGGCCAGATGGGATTCCAGGGAGAGTGATTAGAGACTGTGCCCACCAGCTTGCAGATGTATTACAGATATTTTTTATATGTCTCTGTCCCAGGCTATTGTGCCGACCTGTCTAAAATCAGCCACAATCACCCCTGTGCCCAAACAAAGCAACATCAGCACTCTAAATGACTATGATCTCACCCCTATCATTGCTAAGTGTTTTGAGAGACTGGTAATGAAGCACATAAAATCTGCCCTCCCCCCTAATCTGGACCAACATCAGTACGCCTATAGGGCAAACAGGTCCACAGAGGACGCTATAGCCACAACCCTCCTCACTGACACACCTTGGCCAGAATGAGACTTATGTGAGAATGCTTTTCATAGACTACAGCAGTGCATTCAACACCATTGTCCCCAGCAGGCTGGTCACCAAACTCCTGGACCTGGGTCTCAGCGACTCTCTCTGTAGGTGGATCAGAGACCAAACCCCTGGACCTGGGTATCAGCGACTCTCTGTAGGTGGATCAGAGACTTCTTATCTAATCGCCCAAAGACAGTCAGCCTCGGCTCCTGTCAAGGCTGCGTGCTGAGTCCGCTGCTCTGCTCACTATATACAGTACATATGACTGCATTTCCATACATCCCTCAAACACTATAGTCAAGTTTGCAGATGACACAACAATTTAACTGGATGGTGCACGGACAACAATCTCACATTAAACATTAAAAAAACAAAAGAGATCATCATTGACTCCAGGAGACACAGGGTGGACCCCCCCCCCCCTAACCATCGCAGGTGAGGAAGTGGAGAGAGTTCCCTGCTTTAAGTTCCTAGGGACCCATATCACTGAGGACCTGAAATGGACTACCAACTCCACTCCACTGGTAAAAAAAAAAAAAAAAGCCCCAACAGCAGCTTTATTTTTTAAGAAACCAACCTGTCTGCTGAGCTGCTTAAGGCCTTCTACTACTGCTCTATTTAGAGCATTTTAACATACTCCATCCAGAGAGTCATAAACACCTCCCAAAATATCTTCGGTCTCCCCCTGCCCACACTGGAGGACATCTTCAGAACGCGCTGCCTCCGCAGAGCTAGCAGCATCCTGAAGGATGGAACCCACCCCTCTCACCACCTCTTCTCCCTGTTGCCATCTGGGAGGCGATACAGGGCCTTCAAAGCCTGCACCTCCAGGCTGCAGAACAGCCTCTTCCCCAGAGCCATCACTGAACTGAACAATGACCCCCCCCCCCTATTGCCACCACATCTACATCTACCTCACTATAATATAATACTTGTATGTGCAATATGACAGATGTTGGGACATGTGCAATAATGGTATTCTCTAATGTGCAAAATTTTCCGCCAATGTGCAATATTTTTTTTCTACTGTGATGTTTTGCAATGGTAAAAAATTTAATTTTATGTTCTTGTGAATAAGCGTAGCAGAGGGCATGGTGTCATGAATGTGTGGTGTGATAGTGAGTATGGGTACACTAATGTATGTATGGTAGTGTGTCTATGGGTACATCATGGATGTGTTGTGTGGTAGTGTGTATGTACAGTAGGTATCGTTCTTTTAGGTCAGGGGTCGGCAATAGGCGGCCCGCGGGCCGAAATTGACCCTTCAGAATATAATAAAAATAATAATATGATATATTATAATAATAATATATCAGACCAACTAGGCTAGGCTATATGTTAGCTATAATGTCCAAATAGAGAAACTACCACCACCTAAAGAATGCTTATTATACGTTGTTTTATCCATGTTGAGAGTGAATAACAGGTAGGCAGCGAGGTGCAATGTAGCGCTTGCTCAACATGAAAAAAGTCGGTGGACAGCGCCTGGTGCTGAAATAACAAACAAGCCACACCACATGTGTGGTGTGAGATTAAAACATCAATTCAGTAAGTCATTCAAACTTTATCTTTACTTATATATGACTGACGGCACCACACATGTGAACAGTAACAACAATGCAATTAAACTGAAGTCAAATCAGAGCAAAAAAAGCTGAATCTGCTTCAAGAAGATGCGCTACATTAGGTATATAAGGAATTACAACGAGACATTTATTAACTAAATAAAAAAAATACTATTAGGCTTTTAACCCTCTAAAGCCGGGCGCAACACTAGACATGTTTTGTAAAACATTAAATATATTTGGATTTGTTTGTGATAAAGACTTGCTTTATTGTATCGGAATCGATTGTCATCTAAAAATGTAGTGCATCTCTCAGAGAATGCGTGGATGTAAAGCATAGAATCTTGAAATATCTAGATTGGTTGTTTTCTCTGGACTGCATCTAATCCGCTGTATCTATCCATTTATCATATATCTATGTCTGTCACTATAGCCAATGGAAATGCTAGAAATGGTCACATGGACTGGGAGAACCAATGGAAAATTCCTATTGTTTCTCAATAGTCCAGTGCACTCCACAGAAAGGGCCGTCAGATAGACGCATTGGTTGCGCGTAATGTAAGATAGGCCGATAAGAGAGAGGCGCTTGTCTCTGGTTTTATAATAAAATGGCAAACAGACAAAGGTATAATGTTCAGTGCAAATGTGTATGTCGGTTACAGTTCATTAGGCCACCTATGCAGCTCGTTTATTTTGTCCATTATCTGCCTCTGCCACAAATGTATGTCTTAGTTATAAGGTGGTCTGTTACAGAGTTAAAATGTTTTCACTATCAACATATAAAATTAGCCATTGTTGTTGTTTCCGGCCCCCCATACAATGGCTTGGAAGAAATTTGGCCCTCGGCCAAACTTAATTGCCTACCCCTGTTTTAGGTGCTGCACAAACTAATTTCGTTGTACTGTATTGTGCAATGACAATAACACTTTCTACTTCTACTTTATTCTCTATTAATTGTACTGTGATCAGAGGGGATCAGTTGAGTTTAAGGGTTTAACACAGGGGTCTCAAACTCGCGGCCCGCGGGCCGATTGCGGCCCGCTGGATGATATTTTGCGGCCCCCTACTTGACATCAAAGTTAAAAAATATATATATATATTTCTTTTTTTTTATGTTGTGGGACTTGTACAGCACTTTGTTCAACTTTGTCAGTGCTGTAAAGTTTAAACCTTTTTAAATCTTAGACAAACAAAACACTTTGCTTTCATGAAATATTATAAGCCGTCATTTGAGGCTTTATAAAAGCAGCACAATGAACACAAATCTGTCAGTGCCGAGTCCGACCTCATCTTAGTGCACCCCACTAAAACACTGCACACTGTGTACCCTTTGGGACGTTTTATGTCCCATGTACTTTACATGTAATATATGTGAGGTTTTGCCCGCTGCTCACTACCTTTTCTCTGTCTTCTTTAAGCCTACTGTTAGGAATTCCCTACTCACTCTCTCTAGCCCCCACCCTCTCGTTCCTTACCCTTAGTGGCCACACCTGTTTGATATTCTATTATCTCTCGCACCTGTGATGGCAGGCTAATTAGTCCCCCTGTGGGCTTTAAATACCAGGGCGCTTCCCCTCGTTTTGGCTTGGGGTCGTGTTGTATTCATGCTGAGTCATATTCTCTAACATCTAGACTCTTTCGGGAGATCCTCTGGTCTACCAATGCTGTAAGATGGATCTCTCCAGCCTTGAGATGTTTGCTCCAGCCTTCGTCTGCTGTCGCCGTAGCCTGTGGAGGAGACTGTTCTGCGCTCTCTGTAACTTCCACGGGAGGCACCCCAGCGCTCCACTGCAGACCCCAGCGCAGCTGTTCGTCCTGACGCACATCTAGACCAACGCGCATCTCCCGGACCCTCGAGCTTGGCACGCTCTCCAGTCACCAGCGCGCAACGCGCATCTTCAAGGGCTTTGGCCACCTGTCGCCGTTTGCCTGGAGGGAGACATTGTACTGCGCTCTCTAATTCTCTACGGGAGGTATTCCGGTGTTCCACTCCAGACCAGCGCGCCAGATGCGCTCAAGCCTTCGCCACCTGCCGCCGTTTGCCTGGAGGGAGACACTGTACTGCGCTCTCTAATCCTCTACGGGAGGTATTCCAGTGTTCCACTTCAGACCTTCGAGCTTGGCACGCTCCTCCGTACCAGCGCACAGACGCGCATCTTCCAGACCTTCGAGCTTGGCACGCTCCTCCGTACCAGCGCACTGACGCGCATCTTCCAGACCTTCGAGCTTGGCACGCTCCTCCGTACCAGCGCACAGACGCGCATCTTCCAGACCTTCGAGCTTGGCACGCTCTCCAGACCTCAGCGCGCCGACGCGCATCTTCCAGACCTTCGTGCTTGGCACACTCCTCCTCGCAGACGCACCCCGAGGCGTCTCACTGTTCCGACGCGCACACCAAGGTGTGGCGCGCACTCTGTTCCTCGGCTCCGACAGCGGCTACCCGGTGGACGACATCCTCGCCACCGCCGTTGTTCCAGCACTCTGTTCCTCGGCTCCGACAGCGGCTACCCGGTGGACGACGCCCTCGCCACCGCCGCTGTTCCAGCGCTCTGTTCCTCGGCTCCGACAGCGGCTACCCGGTGGACGACATCCTCGCCACCGCCGTTGTTCCAGCACTCTGTTCCTCGGCTCCGACAGCGGCTACCCGGTGGACGACGCCCTCGCCACCGCCGCTGTTCCAGCGCTCTGTTCCTCGGCTCGGACAGCCAGCCACCCGGTGGCGATGCCCTCGCCCCGTTGCTGTCCCTGTACCATTACGCATACGCCTGGGTGAGTTTTGATTGTGATGTCACTCACCCAGCGTAGTGCCCTTGCCCCCGTTCCCGTTGCTGTCCCTGTACCATTACGCATACGCCTGGGTGAGTTTTGATTGTGATGTCACTCACCCAGCGTAGTGCCCTTGCCCCCCGTTCCCGCTGCTGTCCCTGTACCTTTACGCATACGCCTGGGTGAGTTTTGATTGTGATGTCACTCACTCAGCGTAATGCTTTTTGCCCCCGTTCCCGCAGCTGTCCCTGTACCTTTACGCATACGCCTGGGTGAGTTTTGATTGTGATGTCACTCACTCAGCGTAATGCCCCTTGCCCTCGTCCCGCTGCTGTTCCCCAGCGTATTGCCTCCTTTAGTTCTCACTTAGTTATTAGTTTGGACATTTCATCTCCCACTCTGTTTTGTTCTCTCGTGGATATTATTTTGGACATTTCATCTCCCACTGTGTGTTTGTTCACACGAAGATAGTATTTACTTTGTTACTTTGTTATTTGGACTGTTCTGCATCTGCTCTGTTTGTTCCCTTTGAATATTAACCCTCTCCTCTGTTCTGCAGAGCGGCCCAGATGTTTTCCCACCAGTCCCCAGTTCCTCCCTGTCCCCAGCCCGCCTCCGCGGTTCTCTGTCCCCAGTTCCTCCCTGTTCCCCAGCCCGCCTCCGCGGGCCTCAGTCCCCTCTGTCCCAAGTTCTCCCCTTCTAGTTCCACCTAGTCCCCAGTCCTCTTTCTCTAGTTCTCCTAGTCCCTAGTCCTCTTTCCCTAGTTCTCCTAGTCTCTAGTTCCTCTGTTCCCTAGGCGTTCCCTTAACCTTCCCTTAGGCGTTCCCTTACCTTCCCATAGTGTTCCCTTTTCCTGCCCGCCTCTTAAAGGCACTTTACCTTCCCCTCTTGTGTTATTCCAGTGTTTTGTGTTTTCTCCCTTAAAGGGACAGTGCCCTTTTTCCCTGTTCTAAATAAATATCTGTTTCTTGGCAAACCATCATACCTGTCTTGTGTTGTGCGATTGGGGTCGGTTACAAACCATAACAGTACGACCCCACCAAATCGACGACCCCAGCCAGCACAGACGGTGTATGTTGAGTTTGCCTTTTTTTTTTCTTGTTCCCTCTAGCTCCCCTGTTAGCCCTGTTAGCTCCCCTGTTAGCTTGTTAGTCTCCCCTCTAGCTCCCCTGTTAGCCCTGTTAGCTTCCCTGTTTGCCCAGTTTAGCTTCCCTGTTAGTCCTGTTTAGCTCCCTTGTTAGCCTGTTACTCCCCTGTTTAGCTTGTTAGTCTCCCCGGTTAGCTCCCCTGTTTGCTTCCCGTTTTGCCCTGTTTGACCCCCCTGTAGCTAGCCATGCCCTGGCAGCTAACCCAGTCCCTCTGCAGAGCCCCTGTCTGCTAGCTTAGCCCCGGCTGCTAGCACAGCCTCTATGTTTATGCAGCCCTTGCTGCTGGCATAGGCCCTGTAGCTAGCCATGCCCTGGCGGCTAACCCAGTTTCCCTCTGCATGGCCCCGGTCTGCTAGCTTGGCCCCGGCTGTTAGCACAGCCTCTATGTTAATGCAGCCTTGCAGCTGGCATAGGCCCTGTAGCTAGCCAGGCCCAAGCAGCTAACCCGGTCCCTCTGCATGGCCTCCACTTTTTTGTGTAGTTTATCCCACTGCTAGGACTGCCCTTTCAGCTAGCAAGGTCAGTTTTTCTCACACAGCTAGGACTGTCCTTCCAGCTAGCTTGTGCTCTCATGCTGGTCCAGCCCTGTCTGCCAGCCTAGCTCCGGCAGCTAGCGCAGCCTCTATGTTGATGTAGCAGTACAGCTAGCATAGGCCCTGTAGCTATCAGTGCCCTGGCAGCTAACCTTCCCTCTGCTAGCCCTTTCCCGGTGCTTCCATGGTTACCCCTTAGCTACCCTGCTTGCCCCTCAGTTCCTCTAGACCAGTTGCTCTAGACCAGTTCTCTAGACCCAGTTCCTCTAGACCAGTTCCTCTAGACCAGTTCTCTAGACCAGTTCCCTAAACCAGTTCTCTAGACCAGTTCTCTTGCCCAGTTCGCTAGACTAGTTCTCTAGACCCAGTTCCTCTAGACCAGTTGCCCCTCTGCTACCCTAGTTACCCCTCGGCGACCCTGTTTCTTTTGCTAGCCCCACTCTTGTGGTGGCTTCCCCTGCTGGCTTGGCCAGTACCTCTTGTTTTGCCCCCTGCCACTCTGTCTGTATTTGTTTTGGGTCGCCGGGTGGCTCCCGTTGAGGGGGGGGTACTGTGAGGTTTTGCCCGCTGCTCACTACCTTTTCTCTGTCTTCTTTAAGCCTACTGTTAGGAATTCCCTACTCACTCTCTCTAGCCCCCACCCTCTCGTTCCTTACCCTTAGTGGCCACACCTGTTTGATATTCTATTATCTCTCGCACCTGTGATGGCAGGCTAATTAGTCCCCCTGTGGGCTTTAAATACCAGGGCGCTTCCCCTCGTTTTGGCTTGGGGTCGTGTTGTATTCATGCTGAGTCATATTCTCTAACATCTAGACTCTTTCGGGAGATCCTCTGGTCTACCAATGCTGTAAGATGGATCTCTCCAGCCTTGAGATGTTTGCTCCAGCCTTCGTCTGCTGTCGCCGTAGCCTGTGGAGGAGACTGTTCTGCGCTCTCTGTAACTTCCACGGGAGGCACCCCAGCGCTCCACTGCAGACCCCAGCGCAGCTGTTCGTCCTGACGCACATCTAGACCAACGCGCATCTCCCGGACCCTCGAGCTTGGCACGCTCTCCAGTCACCAGCGCGCAACGCGCATCTTCAAGGGCTTTGGCCACCTGTCGCCGTTTGCCTGGAGGGAGACATTGTACTGCGCTCTCTAATTCTCTACGGGAGGTATTCCGGTGTTCCACTCCAGACCAGCGCGCCAGATGCGCTCAAGCCTTCGCCACCTGCCGCCGTTTGCCTGGAGGGAGACACTGTACTGCGCTCTCTAATCCTCTACGGGAGGTATTCCAGTGTTCCACTTCAGACCTTCGAGCTTGGCACGCTCCTCCGTACCAGCGCACAGACGCGCATCTTCCAGACCTTCGAGCTTGGCACGCTCCTCCGTACCAGCGCACTGACGCGCATCTTCCAGACCTTCGAGCTTGGCACGCTCCTCCGTACCAGCGCACAGACGCGCATCTTCCAGACCTTCGAGCTTGGCACGCTCTCCAGACCTCAGCGCGCCGACGCGCATCTTCCAGACCTTCGTGCTTGGCACACTCCTCCTCGCAGACGCACCCCGAGGCGTCTCACTGTTCCGACGCGCACACCAAGGTGTGGCGCGCACTCTGTTCCTCGGCTCCGACAGCGGCTACCCGGTGGACGACATCCTCGCCACCGCCGTTGTTCCAGCACTCTGTTCCTCGGCTCCGACAGCGGCTACCCGGTGGACGACGCCCTCGCCACCGCCGCTGTTCCAGCGCTCTGTTCCTCGGCTCCGACAGCGGCTACCCGGTGGACGACATCCTCGCCACCGCCGTTGTTCCAGCACTCTGTTCCTCGGCTCCGACAGCGGCTACCCGGTGGACGACGCCCTCGCCACCGCCGCTGTTCCAGCGCTCTGTTCCTCGGCTCGGACAGCCAGCCACCCGGTGGCGATGCCCTCGCCCCGTTGCTGTCCCTGTACCATTACGCATACGCCTGGGTGAGTTTTGATTGTGATGTCACTCACCCAGCGTAGTGCCCTTGCCCCCGTTCCCGTTGCTGTCCCTGTACCATTACGCATACGCCTGGGTGAGTTTTGATTGTGATGTCACTCACCCAGCGTAGTGCCCTTGCCCCCCGTTCCCGCTGCTGTCCCTGTACCTTTACGCATACGCCTGGGTGAGTTTTGATTGTGATGTCACTCACTCAGCGTAATGCTTTTTGCCCCCGTTCCCGCAGCTGTCCCTGTACCTTTACGCATACGCCTGGGTGAGTTTTGATTGTGATGTCACTCACTCAGCGTAATGCCCCTTGCCCTCGTCCCGCTGCTGTTCCCCAGCGTATTGCCTCCTTTAGTTCTCACTTAGTTATTAGTTTGGACATTTCATCTCCCACTCTGTTTTGTTCTCTCGTGGATATTATTTTGGACATTTCATCTCCCACTGTGTGTTTGTTCACACGAAGATAGTATTTACTTTGTTACTTTGTTATTTGGACTGTTCTGCATCTGCTCTGTTTGTTCCCTTTGAATATTAACCCTCTCCTCTGTTCTGCAGAGCGGCCCAGATGTTTTCCCACCAGTCCCCAGTTCCTCCCTGTCCCCAGCCCGCCTCCGCGGTTCTCTGTCCCCAGTTCCTCCCTGTTCCCCAGCCCGCCTCCGCGGGCCTCAGTCCCCTCTGTCCCAAGTTCTCCCCTTCTAGTTCCACCTAGTCCCCAGTCCTCTTTCTCTAGTTCTCCTAGTCCCTAGTCCTCTTTCCCTAGTTCTCCTAGTCTCTAGTTCCTCTGTTCCCTAGGCGTTCCCTTAACCTTCCCTTAGGCGTTCCCTTACCTTCCCATAGTGTTCCCTTTTCCTGCCCGCCTCTTAAAGGCACTTTACCTTCCCCTCTTGTGTTATTCCAGTGTTTTGTGTTTTCTCCCTTAAAGGGACAGTGCCCTTTTTCCCTGTTCTAAATAAATATCTGTTTCTTGGCAAACCATCATACCTGTCTTGTGTTGTGCGATTGGGGTCGGTTACAAACCATAACAATATATATATATATTTACTTATGAATTTCTTTTAAAAATGTTTTTATGAATACCATTATTAACTTCAGTCCTCAACATACGTATAAAATATTCATTAATTTTCAGGATTTTAACCCCTTAAATACCAGTTTGTGTGATTGAAGCGTGGCTTATTTTCAAGACAAAAAACACGAAGGGTTAATTATTTTCCATCCCATAAATGCTAATGTATTTTTTTGGGGGTGGGATTATGAGAGCCTGGAGTGTCGAAGATTGGCACAAAAAAACAAGTTTGATACATAAAAATGTTTTGTGCAGTGACACAGTCTATAAAATACTGCACACGGTGTACCCTTTGGGACGTTTTCTGTCCCATGTACTTTACATGTAATATATATATATTTACTTATGAATTTATTTTAGATTTATTTTTATGAATACCATTATTAACTTCAGTCCTCAACATACATATAAAATATTCATTCATTTTCAGGATTTTAACCCCTTAAATACCAGTAAGACAAAAAACACTAAGGGTTAATTATTTTCCATCCCATAAATGCTAATGTAATTTTTTTTGGGGTGGGATTATGAGAGCCTGGAGTGTCGAAGATTGGCAAAAAAAATAAGTTTGATACATAAAAATGTTTTGTGCAGTGACACAGTGTAAAAAACGTCCCTATTGACTCCCATGTTAAACACTTTTTTTTTTAAACGACGCCATTGCAGATTGAATTTAGATTTTTATCATTTTTTTCATCTAGGCCCTTTTATGGGCATTTACATATGCATGATTAACAGTTTTTTTCAAGATGGCCGCATTGCGTCATCTATTTCCGGCGGCCACAGCTTGTGTGTTTACTGCTTATATCCTGCATACCGTTCAAAAAATATTTTTATCTAAAATGATTTGAGAATGTTTTATGGAGGCCTTAGTGTGGTGTGCATGTGTGTGTTGAGAAATGAATGTGCATGCATGTGGTCATTTGCAGCCATTATGTGAAAATGGCTAGTACACTGTACTAGTAATGTCTAGTTTTCACACACACACACACACACACACACACACACACACACACACACACACACACACACACACACACACACACACACACACACACACACACACACACACACACACACACACACACACACACACACACACACACAGTGCATGTAAATGGCACACACACACACACACACACACACACACACTGTAGACACACACACACACACACACACACACACACACACCACATCCACAATTTAGCAGTATCGGATTTCACAAAAGGACTGCATTGTATGGCTGCAAAATGACACACACACACTGTAGACACACACACACACACAATACTGTAGACACACACAATACTGTAGACACACACACACACACACACACACACACACACACACACACACACACACAGACGGATCCATGATGAATACAACAGGAGCATTTGGATTGCTTCCTGACCAGAGCTCATTTGGTATGCCACGCCTCTTGTTTAGCCTAAAGCACTTCCTATTCTGTGAGCACATGTGCATACTGAGTCAGTGAATGCCAGTGATGCCACAGATTACTTGTAAAAGTAATCCGATTACTGATTACTGATTACTCCTTTAAAAAGTAATCCAAGTTACTTTACTGATTACTTGATTATCAGAGTAACTTAGTTACTTTGAAAGTAACTAGGTTACGAAGTCGCCGTCGTTCCCCCAACAGTTTTTTTAAACGCTTTATTGAAAGTGCATAAATTGTTTTTAACTTGTTTCTCTGCACATAACGTAAATTGTTAAACTAGTGCTTCAGCTTCTGTACCATCAAGTATGGTAAAGCAACAGTCTATGATGCTCACAGCATTAGAGCAGCCAGCCAGTGGTTTTACAAAACCAGTGTATCCATTCACATCTAACAAATGCAGGCTGAACTATTCAATTATATCAACTGTAACTATTAAATTGTTTTTATAAATGTCTATCTATAAACATACAATCAGTCTCTCTTTAACATGTAAATTAACTGTAAATCTGGCAAATAAGAGCTTTTGCTCTGCCACCATCAAATATACATTAATCAATAGGGAAAGAAACAATCTCTCTCTTTTGCTGTTTGGCTGGCCTCCGAGTCCTCCTGTACCTAGTCGAAGCGTCGGCTAGTGTTGTGATTCCAGATGCTTTCAATGCAATTGGATGTGCTGTTTTTAGCGGTAGACAGTATTTTGACTGAGGCTACGTTTAGACGAGCGTTTTGGGGTGGAAGTCTGAACAGAAACCGCAAAAGTCTTCCTGCGGTTTCACTTCGTTTAGACAAGCGTTTTGGGGTGGAATTCTCAGACAAATGCAGACGAGCCCTGCTGTCACACGATTGGCGCATATGTCACATGACGTGCTGTGAAGACCCGCCCTACTCTGCCTCTGATTCGCAGACTGTGGATGGGGAATGTGATTGGGCCAAAGCAGAGTCACTCACAGACAGAGAGTCCAGTCACGCCGCGGGACACATTCTTGTGTAACCCTTTCACTGCCACACCACGTCACTCCCAAATAAGAAAAACAGCTCAACATGTATTTTTGACTGTCGAAAACAAAATAAAATACTGCATTCCGCCTGCATTATGAATTTATGATGAGATAGTAACGAAATAGTAACGCACAGCCACTTGGACAAGTAACTGCAATCAGATTACTGGCTTTTAAAGATTAACGCGTTAGATTACTATTTTCGGGGGAAAGTAATCAGATTACAATAACGCGTTACTTAGTAACGCGTTACCGGCATCACTGGTGAATGCTGAGTGAAATCCGATACCATGGGCTTAGCTAGAGGGGGAAGGAGTCAGACCGTGCTTTGTTTACACATTTGCAGTGCTTAGTGATCTCTCTGTGTGTGTGTGTGTGCATGCGTGCATGCGTGTGTGTGTGTGTACGGACCGGAGCCACTGTGAGAAAACCAGCAGCAGGCACCCACCCCTCCCCCGACAGCCGACACACACCTCATAGGGAGCAGATCTCATTGCCTGCATTTTGACATTTGCAGCCATTTTCACATAATGGCTGCACAAAATTACCACATGCATGCACATTAATTTCTCAACACGCATGCACACCACACTAAGACCTTCATAAAACATTCTCAAATCATTTTAGATAAAAATATTTTTTTGAACTGCATTGCAGGATACAAGCAGTAAACACACAAGCCACCGGAAATAGATGACGCAATGCGGCCATCTTGAAAGAAATGAGTAATCATGCATATGTAAATGCCCTTAAAGGGGCCTAGATGAATTTTTTATATATATTTTTTTAATTCAATCTGCAATGGCGTCGTTTTCAAAAGAACTTGTTTTAACCTGTTTAACATGGGAGTCAATTGGGAAGTTTTTTGTCCCAGGGGTACAATGTGTGCAGTGTTTTTTTGCAGGGCAAACTATAGGGTAAAAATAAAATAAAAATGCAGACTTCATCTTTTGCCCCAGAAAAACTGCCTGACTTAATTTCAGGGGATATGCAATACATCAAGACAAGGTTATCCCAAGTACAGTATGTACATTATCTACAGTTGGGAAGTTTTTTGTCCCAGGGGTGCAGGAAGGTTAAATAACAAACAGCATTGCTTGTTGTAGTTAACAAAGATATTAGAATATTGCATATTCTTGGTATCTAGGTACATCTATGGACCTCAGGGAATGTATTCACAGTGTCAGAAATATTGTGTCTATTACTAGGCTTGCTTAAATTGTGATGAAACAAAGGAGAATATGAATTATGATTTTTCTTTGCATTTTGACAGTGAATAACACCATGCTAATAATGACCAAACATAAAAACTGCCACTGATCTCGTTCAGTACCTTCTTGAGATCATGTGTACACAAAATCTAAGGAAATTAATAAAGGGAAGATGATTAAACAGAATGTTCTGTAGATACAGTACTGAATTCTCCCATCCGGACCAATGCAATTTGAAATATTATTATAGAATATAGAATAGGAGGCTTATAAATTACCTTATTATAGCCAATTCGCACATTTATATATATATATACATATATTATCTTTCAAATGCCCGAGTTCAATTTGGATTTAGTATCACCAGGCATGCATAAGAACAGATAATGATATCTACTGTAATTTACTGTACTTTTTTATTTTCACCACAGTGCAACAATTTTTTAACTAATTTCAGATCTAATTGTTGCTACATGCTAACAATAGGGAGGAGAAACTAACTGTGTTTCAATATTTGTCAAAAACGTTACCTTTTGTGGCTTATTATCCCGAATAATAACAGTTATTGATATAATTCATTCAGAACGCTGAACTTTGAACCCCCATATAATCTGCCAGGAAGTGTAGTTCGGAAAAATTCCGCTGTTTACGCTGATCGACACCTATGCACCCCCTCTACGAAATGGCAGCAAAAAGACTACAATTCCCATGGTAAAAAATTTCCAAAATGGTCGCCTCTCGCAATAGACTTCAGCAAATCGGAAAGTTAAAACTATCTAATGGCACTTTTAACCTATTGCTAAACTAACGTATTGATGATAATATACATTCTACATGCTGTTGTGACATGTTAGTGATGTTAATACTTGAAAACGTTTGATATTAAAATCGCAAAATGTATGCAACACTCTGAAAAATATTGATTTATGACCAGATGTCATTTTGGGGGTCGGTACCGACCCCGTCGGGTGGAACAGGTTAAGACTCTGAGCTCTGCTACCGCAGTGATCGTGCTGTGTCGGCGCTGTGGCTGGAATTAATTTGGTAACATGGTTGCTGTTCTGTTATGTGCCGCCAGGAGGCGCAAAGTCAAGTTGGAATTATATCCATCCGACGGCCCGTTGTTAAAGCTTCACGTACAGTATATTTGTGGTTAAAGCTGGTGATTAATGCACAGGCGGCTGTCGCGGTTGACTTCATTGAATTAATTTGTCTGTTACAGTATATATTGTACAGACACGCTCTGAACTAAACTAAACGATAAAATACAGTACAAGCATTCACGCCGCTTGTGTTGTAATTACTATTATTAAATTCTGTCGAGTTTTTAGGGTCGGACCCTTTAACTCAACTGAATCCAGAGCCTTCGGGTCACTGCTTCAAACGCTCTGCCCCCCTTAGTCTTTAGCCTGGTTCACCACCAGGACTGATCAGAAGACCTCAGGGACCGGCTGGTTCACCACCAGGAGGCCCTGATCAGAAGACCTCAGGGACCAGTTGGTTCACCACCAGGAGGCCCTGATCAGAAGACCTCAGGGACCGGCTGGTTCACCACCAGGAGGCCCTGATCAGAAGACCTCAGGGACCAGTTGGTTCACCACCAGGAGGCCCTGATCAGAAGACCTCAGGGACCGGCTGGTTCACCACCAAGAGGCCCTGATCAGAAGACCTCAGGGACTGGCTGGAGTTATAGGGGTGTATGAGGTCTGAGATGTACGTGGGGGTTTGACTATGAACTGCTCTATCACCGACATCCAAGTTGGGGGATCCCCCTTTGAACGGCCCATCTAAGGTTTCTCTCCTCCACATCGCCTCTGGTTCTTTTTTCCTATTGCTAGGTTTTTAATGAGTTTTTCCTTACCTTCATTATGTGCAAGTGTCGCATATTTGGATTTTATGGTGGATTTTTGGTCTTGATTTATTGTGATGTTTCTTCTTGACTTGTTTAAAGCAGAATTGTACAGCCCATGGGGACATTACCTTGTGATTTCAGGCTTAGGATATAGGCTTTAGATGTTGCCTTAATGGTATGGTTTTCTCTCCTGCCATTATGTGCTGCTCCACCTTTAGGCTGTCCATTGGCAGTGACGGAGAATTAAACGGACTTACCTGTCTTCGTTCCCTTTCGACCACTCAGGCCAACTAGGCTGAGCTCCGCAGATGTAGCTTATTGTGGTTCTGTTTCACATCATCAACCTGCACACCTCAGTTTGTGAGAATCTATGCAAATTATAGTCATAATGGAATTACTGCTTTATGTTTATACATTTATTATTTCATTATTTAGGCATGGGGAATTGTGGCATCTGTTGTACTGCACCTGTTTAGCTTAATACAACTCTGAATAGTCTATTCAGGCCAGTAAAAGCGTAACAAAAAAGGTGTGATGGAGTAGGTAGGTTGGTTCTTTTGTTCAGTCCTTATTAATCACCACTGACATTGTGTTGAAGCTGGACCTTTTTCACCAGTACTGTGAAAAAGTCTCATGCAGGTTTGATCATGCAGTCACTGGTAAAGACTATAACTTTACAAATAAATCATGTAGCATATCTACTGTAGTCATTGAATGTCCATAGCCAATGTTGGTAACTAACGGGGTCAAGAGATACGCTCCTTTTACTTTGAAGATGTGGCGCTAGAGGAAAAGTCACTGGGTCGACAAAATCAATCAGGTGTCTTTTATGGTTAATTATGGTTAAATAATGCTTATTCGGCACTCGTATGCATTTATGAGGTGCTGTCAGTGGTACCCTTTTGTTAAAATAAGTGTTCCAACAGATATACTATACTGTGTTTGGTCAGTAACATGGGTCTCCCAGTCCCTCCACTCTACAGTAAACACAAAATAAATTTTCTGGTATCCCTTCCCACTTTATCCAATCAGGAGAGAGAACCCTAGATATTTTTTTTTACCTATTTCAAGAAATCTTGCCAAGCCAATTTTGCTTATTGTACTGGTAGATTTGTTTAGCCTACTTGTTTCAAGGACACATAGTGTACTGGAACATAAAACCAGTTCTCTCTCCGGATTGGATACAGTGGGAACGGGATACCAGAAAATATATTTTGTGTTTACTGCAGAGTGGAGGGACTGGGAGACCCATGTTACTCAGTGATGACTGAGATGAGTGTAGAGCTATTATTTCAACATGTAGACCACTTATTTTAACAAAAAAAAAAAAAACACATACAACACCGGGATAATTGTTTTAACTTTACAACTTTACAATAAGGGTCACAAATAACGTGAATGAATGGCTAATTATGGTTAGGTAATGCATATTAAGCACTCTTATGCATTTATTACTGTAAGTGTTGAACTACTTGTAAGGCTAATAAGGTGAATCCTTTGCAAATATGCACGAATACTCAATAACCAATGTTTTTTTAATAATTATACTGTATGCATATGAGCTGTTATCCTGGTCGCTCAGCTATGCAGGGTTAAGAGCCCAGAACTGATACTGTCACACAATACAGCCGTCTCCCTTTGTGATGAGAACTAACGATGGTCAAACACGTCTCAGTTAATATAATGGTCACATGTCTTAGTTAATACATCTGTCACATCTTATCATTAATCAGTCACATTACAACGGGTCACAAGATCAGTCTCTCTCTTCCGACGCCCTCTGCCTAGTCAGCAAACGCTGTGATCGATACACTCACAGAGGAGAGTAGATGAAAGAGAAGAAATAGAGGCTTGTCACAGCGTGAATGATTTTCTATTTACCTAATCAGGCTAACAAGTTCAATCTGTCAGGTCAATTCTAACTTCTTAGCATGGCGTACAATAAACGAGAAGTCAAAACACGACAGAGCCATGAGGAAACTCCAAATTTCCGTCACACTATAGACATTAGTGAACTGTTAATTAATGCTCATTATTGTACTAACTAATGTTGATTAATGTACCCTTATGGTAAAGTGTTACCACTGATTTCCTACTACACTGATGATATGCTGACTGTGAAGATGCTAAGGATTGTGTTGGCAATGGACCCAAGCGCAAACAGAGACGAGGGAGAGGTAGATGTGAATTGTCAAAAGTGAGCACTGCTCCTTTAATTTGAACACTTCGAGCCAGGGGTGAAGTGTAACAAAAGTACTTCAAAGGCAGCAGTAAAACAAAACAAGGAATAGCTCAGCTTAAGACTGGCAGAGGGCAAAATACAAAACAAAGAATAATCTCATAAAGAGAAAATGTACAAAACAAAAAGACACGTCACAAGAAGGTGCTGAAAATACAAAACAAAGAATAATCTCATAAAGAGAGAGCAAGTCCAAAAATGTACAAAACAAAAAGATACGTCACAAGACGGTGCAAAAACATTACCAGGTGAGAGAGCCAGGATACACAGGGAGACAAGACTAATCCGAAAACGGCAGGAACAGACCAAGGGGAACAAGGCAGGAAATGCAATGACGCCACAGGGAGACAAGGGGTACACAGGCATAATATACACAGGCTGATTAACACAAGGGGGTAATTGGTAACAAGACACACCTGAGAGGGAGCGTAACAGTAAGAAGCATTTTGTATGAAAGTATTCTGTACTTCTGTATGACAACTATTAAAGAAACTTGAAACTTGAGAACTAACTAACACAAGGGGGCAATTGGTAACAAGACACACCTGAGAGGGAAGGTAGAACTAACACACAGGGGTATAGGAAAACATAATACCAAACACACTGGGGAAATAAACAGGGAACAATACAAGGAACTAATAAATAACAATTAACAAGGGAACAAGAGACAATGTAGCAGGGGAAGGGCACAGAGAGACATGTAGACATTAAACATAAAACAGTGCACCAGGAGGGGTAGTGACAACAAAGATCCAGGGGCTGGGAAAAGTCTCTGCAAATGTGGGGGCTGTTGAGGAGTAGAGGAAAGTCTGTGCAAGGGTGGGGGCTGTTGAGGAGTCTGGAAAGGGGAGAATGGTCCAGGGACAGGCAGACCCTCACAGTACCCCCCCCCCTCCAGGGACGGCTCCCAGACGTCAAAAAGGACCGTCCGGGAACGGGCAAGACAGGGGGCCGGGAGCCAGGGAAGGTGAACACAGGGGGAGTCCGGGGGAAAGAGGCAGGACGGACAAGGCCGGGACGAGTGACACTGGGGCAGGGGGGCGGCGACAGAAACCCAGGAGGGGCATAGGAGAAATGGGGCAGAGGAAAAGGGCCGGAGAGGGGGCGGAGAAGGGAGAACGGGGCACGGGATCAGGAGGACTGGAGACAGGGACAGAGGGCCGATGAGGGGGTCGAGGGGAACTGGAAGCAGGGACAGAGGGCCGATGAGGGGGTCGAGGGGAACTGGAAGCAGGGACAGAGGGCCAATGAGGGGGTCGAGGGGAACTGGAAGCAGGGACAGAGGACCGATGAGGGGGTCGAGGGCAAAGGGGCAAGGGTGACAGGCCCGGAGCAGGACCCCGGACGGGGGACCCTCCATGCGCCGGACTCGGGACCGGACGCAGAACCCCGGACGGGGTTCTCTGCAGACGACGACCACGGCGTAGACCAGGGAGTAGACCAGGGCGTAGGACTGGACCAGACGAGGAGCCGGGAGCAGACGAAGAGCCGGGACCAGTCGAGGAGCCGGGACCAGACGAGGAGCCGGGACCAGACGAGGAGCCGGGACCAGACGAGGAGCCGGGACCAGATGAGGAGCCGGGACCAGACGAGGAGCCGGGACCAGACGACGAGCCGGGACCAGACGACGAGCCGGGACCAGATGACGAGCCGGAACCAGACAACCTCCCGGGGACAGGAGCAGGAGCATGACCCGGACTAGACGTCAGGGTCTCCCCGGGAACCGGAGGAGGAACAGGGGCAGCTAGAGCTGCTCCAGCAGGGGCTAAACTGGCAGTAGAGACTGGGTTAGCTACCTGGCTAGAACTAGCTGTAGGGCCTGTACAAGCTGCGGAGGGTGCATTAGCCGGCGGGGCTAAGGCGCTAGCAGTAGGAACTCTAGCGTGCGGAACCCTAGCAGACGGGACTGAAACGCTAGCAGCAAGAGCTCTAGCGGACAGGACTAAGAGGCTAGCAGCAGGGGCTCTAGTGGACGAGACTGACGTGCTAGCAGCAGGGGCTCTAGCAGACAGGACCAAGGGGCTAGCAGCAGGGGCTCTAGCGGACGAGACTAAGAGGCTAGCAGCAGTGGCTCTAGCGGACGAGATTAAGAGGCTAGCAGCAGGGGCTCTAGCGGACGAGACTGAAGTGTTAGTCGGAATAACATGGATATAACCCATCCTGATAACTGAAGGGGCAGTTCTAGCAGGATAGTTAACGCTGGCTGGAGGGCCAGACCAAGGAACCGAGACCAGAGAAACTGGGGCCATAGGGAACGAGCTAGCTGACGGGGCAGTCCTAGCTGTTGAGGCTTGGTTAGCTGCAGGGGCTAAGCTAGCCTTCCTAGACTTTCTAGCTCTCCGTGACTTGTTAGCAGTAGGAGCTAACGGGGTAGCTGACGAAGCTACAAGGGCTAGGCTAACCACAGGGGGTTAGCTATCGGGCTTGTGCTAGCTGCCTGAGCAGTGAGAGCTTCGGGGCCTAAACTAACTGCTACAGGGGCAGTGTTAGCTATCGGGCTTGTGCTAGCTGCCTGAGCAGTGAGAGCTGCGGGGCCTAAGCTAACTGCTACAGGGGCAGTGTTAGCTATCAGGCTTGTGCTAGCTGCCTGAGCAGTGAGAGCTTCGGGGCCTAAGCTAACTGCTACAGGGGCAGTGTTAGCTATCGGGCTTGTGCTAGCTGCCTGAGCAGTGAGAGCTTCGGGGCCTAAGCTAACTGCTACAGGGGCAGTGTTAGCTATCGGGCTTGTGTTAGCTGCCTGAGCAGTGAGAGCTGCGGGGCCTAAGCGAACTGCTACAGGGGCAGTGTTAGCTATCGGGCTTGTGCTAGCTGCCTGAGCAGTGAGAGCTGCGGGGCCTATGCTAACTGCTACGGAGGCTTGTGCTAGCTGACGAAGCTACGCTAGCAGTAGAGGCCATGCTGGTGGTGGAGACCTTACCAGCAGTTGAGGCTTGGCTGGAGACTGGAGGCTGGAATAGGCACTTTATCCAGTGTCTGCCCGTCTCTTCCAGCTGTGGGGCCAGCTCAGGGTGCCACTCCCTGAGAGAGTAGAGCAGACGTAACATATCCTTCCTCTCCTCCAAGGAGGAGGAAGGACAATCCCCCAGTCCAAATGCCTCCAAGGCACTCAAAGCATCCCTCGTTCTGTTCGCTGGGTCCAAACATGGTGGCGTCATTCTGTTAAGGATTGTGTTGGCAATGGACCCAAGCGCAAACAGAGACGAGGGAGAGGTAGATGTGAATTGTCAAAAGTGAGCACTGCTCCTTTAATTTGAACACTTCGAGCCAGGGGTGAAGTGTAACAAAAGTACTTCAAAGGCAGCAGTAAAACAAAACAAGGAATAGCTCAGCTTAAGACTGGCAGAGGGCAAAATACAAAACAAAGAATAATCTCATAAAGAGAGCAAGTCCAAAAATGTACAAAACAAAAAGACACGTCACAAGAAGGTGCTGAAAATACAAAACAAAGAATAATCTCATAAAGAGAGAGCAAGTCCAAAAATTTACAAAACAAAAAGACACGTCACAAGACTGTGCAAAAACATTACCAGGTGAGAGAGCCAGGATACACAGGGAGACAAGACTAATCCGAAAACGGCAGGAACAGACCAAGGGGAACAAGGCAGGAAACGCAATGATGCCACGGGGAGACAAGGGGTACACAGGCATAATATACACAGGCTGATTAACACAAGGTGGTAATTGGTAACAAGACACACCTGAGAGGGAAGGTAGAACTAACTAAGGCCATGTCCCCACGTATCTGGATCTTTTGCCAAACGCACATTTTAGGGGCCTTTCATCCACACGTAAAGGGTGTTTTCAGAGACATAAACGGAGATTTTCTTAAATGCATTTTAAAGTGAAGATTTTCCAAAATATCCGTTCAGTGGATCCGTGCAGCCACTGTAAACGCATAGTCTAGAATAGATCAACGATGACGCCACAGCTCACTACGCATGCTCAGACTGTGGCGGGCCGTAATAATATCTGGCCCGTCAGATTGTTTGGCAAATATTACTTTACTATTTCTCTAATATATATCAGACCGACTATAGGCTAGCTAGGCTATATATGTCAGCTATAATGTCCTAACAGAGAAACTACCACCACCTAAAACATCCTTATTACACCTTGTTTTATCCATATAGGCAGTAGCGCTTTGAAGTAATAATAACTTCGGTGGACTTGGTGCTCAAATGTCATTCAAACTATCCTTACTTATATATGCGACGACGGCACCACACGTGAACAGTACAATGCAATTAATGAATGTCTTGTTGTAATTAGTATATATATAGTTTGTGATAAGGACTCGCCATATTTAGAATATCAGAATCCGGAGATTGTTAGCCCCTTTCGTGACTGTGATGCACCGAGTGAATCCACAGTCACTTGCTCCTCAATAGGAAACCAACTTAGATTTACCCTGAAGGACTGGTTCTAACCGAACCGTTCGTTATACAAGTATCACAGAGAAATGTCAAAGGTACTCACAGTTGCACGAGGGTTTCGAACAGAGATACGGGATGGTTTGAAAGCTCGGCGTTGCTAATAAACATTTTACATATTTTTTATAAACGGCTCAAAACGGCATTATTTCCGGCGTTGGCTGCCTGGTGTGATCACAGCGCATGCGCATCATGCACAGAATGCCGGAAATAATGCCGTTTTGAGCAGTTTATAAATAATATTTAAAAAATTTGTATTTTCAGCACCTTCTTGTGACGTGTCTTTTTGTTTTGTACATTTTTGGACTTGCTCTCTTTATGAGATTATTCTTTGTTTTGTATTTTGCCCTCTGCCAGTCTTAAGCTGAGCTATTCCTTGTTTTGTTTTACTGCTGCCTTTGAAGTACTTTTGTTACACTTCACCCCTGGCTCGAAGTGTTCAAATATCTAGGGCTTTGGCTGGACTCTTGCCTTTCTTTCTCTGTTCACATTAACAATCGTCAGTCTAAAGTGAAAGCCAGACTGGCATTTCTCTTCCGTAACAAAGCTTCCTTTATACGCTCCGCAAAACTCACCCTTGTAAAGATGACTGTCCTGCCAATCCAGGACTATGGTGATGTCATCTATAAAATGGCTTCAAACGGCTCTACACAAACTGGACACTCTTCACCATTCTGCCATCCACTTTGCCACCAATGTACACATCACTGTGACCTTTACAAACTGGTTGACTGGCCCTCCCTCCACCCCCACCGACTCCAACATTGGTTCCACTCCATTTACAAGTCAATCCTGGGCAAGACCCCACCTTATCTTTCCTCCCTGCTCCACCTTTCTCATAGCACTTACGGCACAAGATCAAGCAAGCTCATCAAACTAAACATCCCAATATCCAAGACCACCTTCGGCCGAAACTCCTTTCACTTTGCAGCAGCTTATAACTGGAACGCTATACAAGACACCCTTAAACTTACAGCTCTATATTTCACTGACTGCCTTCAAGAATATACTCAACACGCTCTTAGTAGATCCCTCCTGCTCTTGCTGATACCCCAGTTTCACACTTGCATACACCCTCTCACACACAACATACAAGCACTCATTCATCTTCATACTTGCACCTAGACACACACACACACACACACACACACACACACACACACACACACACACACACACACACACACACACACACACACACACACACACACACACACACACACACACACACACACACACACACACACACACACACACACACACACACACACACACTTGCACCCCCCCCCCCTACTCCTGCCCTGTTTATTTTTTTGTACATAGGCTGTGCATGTGTTTATTTGTTTATGTGTATGATTCTTAACTGTGTTTTTATTTTATTATTTATATATGTAACGGATGGTATCGTGAAGCGCAGTCAAGAAGGGCTGGGGTGAGTAGCGGTGCCAGGATGGTATCGTGAAGCACAGTCACAAAGGGCTGGGGTGAGTAGCGGTGCTATGGGTTAAACTCACTCTCACATCCTCAAAAGACGCATAGACACGGTACAAAGAAGTGAGTTCACTTCTTGGTATAGCGGTCTGTGTTGTTTCCCGCAGTGTGGGAGACCCGGGTTCGAAACTCCCTCGGGGCATCGAAGTTTGAGGTGACGTTGTCACAACCGTTACAATGGTGCCGACTGACCCGGATGCCTTGGGTGGAGTGGAGTGAGTTTAAGGAGGGTGAGTGTAACGGATGGTATCATGAAGCGCAGTCAAGAAGGGCTGGGGTGAGTAGCGGTGCCAGGATAGTATCGTGAAGCACAGTCATGAAGAGCTGGGGTGAGTAGTGGTGCTATGGGTTAAACTCCCTCTCACATCCTCAAAATACGCATAGACACGGTATAAAGAAGGGAATTCACCTCTTGGTATAGCGGTCTGTGTTGTTGCACGCGGCGTGGCAGACCCGTGTTCGAACCTCCCTCGGGGCATCGAAGTTTGAGGTGACGTTGTCACAACCATTACATATATAATTTTTTTTGTTGTTGTTGTTGTTCCTGTTGGGGCCTCTTGGACCAGATCGACATTGTAAATAAGAAACCTGTTTTTAATGTTTTATCTGGCTAAATAATGGTAATAATAATAATAATAATAATAATAATAATAATAATAATAATACTAATAATAATAATACATATACATATACATACTGTACCATATACTGTACCAAAGGCCCCAAAAATAGTACTTAAATCGGAAATCCACCCTAAAACAGAATTTACATTGGGGTATTCCTGTGATCTTAGACAAAGGAAAACACCATCCAAATTAAGAATTCAAATGTTTTTTCTGTCATAGTATTATAGTTAATACGGTAGTAAGTTAGCTAGTATGGCGTATAGGTGTACAACAACACAGCACCTACCTACAGGTCCACTGCCTAGAATGTCTACTCAACGCATAGCTTGTAAGGCGACCTGTCACAGGTTAAGTTACTGTCATGCACATAACTCTATTAACTATAGTCTAGATGGAAACATAGGTCCACCTGCATGGTCTGGATTTTTTTTCGCCCACCTGTTTTTTCTTAATCCTTGAAGTGTCTATTTTAAGATTTTAACAGGTAACAGGTTGAAATAATGTCCCATGGGGTTTATTTTTAACCCTTTATTACACCTATCCTGAACGAAAACCTGAAAAAGAAAACAGCATCACTTTTGAAGTTTGAACAACATAACAAATTAAAACATTTCCCCAAACAATATTGAGCCAAGGAATTCAGTAAAATTGTTATTTTTAAGATTCAAACACATCTTGATTCTATTTCAGGACAAGAAAATGCAAAAAAAGCTGAAAATGTTTAGATCACATCTCTATTTTCCCACTTTACTCAAATGTAGTCCATCAGATGAGATCAATTTGAGGTTAATATTGGAAATACAATGTTAATAAAGATTGTATCATGCTGTTATGCCCTAAATATTGTAGATTTTGTGTAAACAAGGCCAAAAGTGGAAGACTAATGTGAAAAGACTAATTCGTCCTACATAGACAAATGAACACATTTTCCTATACAATTTGAAATCCAGTGAAATATGTTTTGTTAAGGTTCAAACAAAGTACTATTACAGTACATCTTC
Organism: Notolepis coatsorum; assembly: GCF_963971535.1. Classification (NCBI taxonomy): domain Eukaryota; kingdom Metazoa; phylum Chordata; class Actinopteri; order Aulopiformes; family Paralepididae; genus Notolepis; species Notolepis coatsorum. Next base: position 175,026,578 of record NC_140166.1, on the reverse strand, counting down.
TTTGTTGGCACAACATTAAAACAAACCTAAACTACTAATCATCATCATCATCATCATCATCATCATCAAAGAGATCGTCAAAGTCCTCTCCATTCTCCATCCTCATCACACTCGTACTCTCCATCCTCCTCGTCCACTTTATGTTTTGCATAATCTGCCTCCTTATTAAGAGCTTCTTGCTCTTCTGACTCCGCTTTCTGGGCCAGTACCTCAACAAGAGAAGGAGGGAGGATGGGTCCAATTGTCCAGACAGGCTCTAACACCCCCTCATCCATCATCTTCTCCAGGCCCATATCCTGATCATAGGGTTTGGGCATCTCAAATATTGGCTGGTCTGCTCTTTTGTAGCAGGCAACTCTGAAGTTGACTCGCTGTACATGTGGGATGAGACAGACCTTGGGAGGAGGCAGGTGTTCAAGGTCTACTTTGGATTTTGCATCCAGGGCCCTCATTTATCAACGTTGCATACTCACAGATATGTGCTTAACCCGTGCGTACAACCATTTCTAAGCAAAGTGTGGGATTTATCAATTTGAACGTGAACTTGACTTTGTGCTTATATTTACGCACAGCTCGGAGCATGCGTAGCTGACGCCCCGTGGTAGAAGATCGTTACTGCAGATGGACGGCATTATGCGCTCCTCAGTTCATGCAGTTTCAACGCGGAAATAAGCTTTCGTGCATTACTCCCGACACTGGCGCGTGTTCTGTATGAACCGTAATTCATTATAGTTCATTGTGAAATAGCGACAGTAGTGTAATTCTAACGGGCTCATGCGCGAACAAGAGGTTGGCTTGCTTGTTTGGCACAGGGGGCAGACGCAGAACACCCACCTCCAAACGCCATTAAATATTGTTTCAAATAAAAAGCGACATAGTATTATTTTGTGTCATGTTTCCAAATAAGATTGGCCACAACTAAATGCTTTCTACTTCAATTTGTTGGTTAGAATAGATTAGATTGAAACTTCACTGAGCTCCGCGCACAGACGTGATAATAATAATAACAACAATAATAATAGCTTCATTTTATATAGCGCCTTTCAAGAGACCCATGCAAGGTCGCTTTACATAGATAGGGGGGGGAAATAACAAAGTAATAAACATAGTGGACAGACTATGTAAATATGATGATGGGATTCAAGTTCACGTTTTTATTGATCACATATAGGCAGGCTATACATAGGCTACATGGCACGGTCCATCGTGATATTGTAGATGGATCGAGTAATAGACTGTTATTACTGTACCACCCATTGTGACAACAGCCTTGTGAGCTCCCGCACACAGACATGATGGAATTCAAGTTCATGTTTGTATTGATCACATAGGCAGGCTACACATGGTGTATAGCAGGGGTAGGCAACCCTAGGCACGCGTGCCTGCATAGGCACGCGGGGGCATTTCCATAGGCACAGGGGTCAGCATTAAAAAAAAAAAAATTTTTTTTATTTTTTTTTGCTTTGAAATATTATAGTGAAATATTTTGCACTGTTGTCGCATTTATCTTGTTGAAATCCTCCCACAGGTTCTTTTTACTACCACATATTTAATTGAGACCCTTTATTTGTTTATTATTTCAATTTAGCTGGAAATACATTGCTACATCATTCAGTAACATTTGCAGAGCCTTATAACAAAAACATTATTACGGTCACCATTGTGACCAGTGGGATTAATCAACACATTTTATTATTTATTTTTCTATTTCATTGAACATTGCACATGTTAAAAGCCATTTTTTTACTCAAAATGTGTGAGTATTACCAAGTCAACTTGTGTTCTTAAAACAATGACAATAAACATAGTTTTATTAGGTTGAAATAATGTGTACTTATTTTATTGTTAACTTATTATGGATTGAAAACTGAAAACCTTAATGCACAGTAACTGAACTCAATATTTTTAAGTTCTGGTAACTTATTATTTTATTTTTTACAGTGTAGTCTTGCGATCAATCAAAACTTATTTACATGATATACCTCACATTCACCCTCCATTCACATCCTGGTGTTCTCCTGGTGTTCTCCATTAGGCCTGTAGGTGGAGCTATGACAGCACACGTACAGTACACACACCGATGGTGTGTGATGTGTCCAAAAATGAATGGGCAAATGTGAGTGAAATGGTCGCACTGTATGCAGCTGTTTGTCTGCATTGCATTCCCCCCCCCCCAACTCAGATTTAGGGTTGATACAACCATCATAATAATATTGTTAATAATAACAATAACAATAATGATGTAATAATGTAAAAATTATCATTAAAAAGACCTGATTATGAGGAAAAAAAATTACGATACATGGAATACTGTTGAGGCACACTAGTTACAACTATATTTCAAACAGGCACTCCATGTCAAAAAGGTTGCTGACCCCTGGCGTATAGGCTACATCATACATGGCAGTGAGATTCATTGTTCTTGTATATGCTCTCGTATTATTGTTTATATGGCTACCCAATACTGACATCAAAATAGATTGTATGCCTCTGGAAATCATATGCAGCAGGTAGAAAATTTACGGAAAATCCGTCGCGATTTGGAATAAAATTGAGGAGAACTTTAATCCCTGGGTATTAATCGAACAAAACGGAAAAAGGCAGTCATATTCCAACACGGTCTTTATTAGTGTTTGCGCTGCCCAGGCAGCAATGGTTAATAGATATGATATCCGACATCACCGTACGTGTACACGTCTGTCAGCCTGTCACGTATTTCTCCATAACACGCTTCCCTCGGCTTAGTCCACTTTTCCACATTTCATGGGGGTGTTCCATTACCGTATATGGTTAATCGGGGCGGTTCTGGTATGCAAATACTTAAAACAGTGCACGAGCTCCAGCGTAGGTTCAAAGTGATATTTATCAAGACAGGTGTGCGTAGGACCTGTGTACGCACGTGTGATAAATCCCGTTTTTTTGTGCATGCACACATTCTAAATTCTGAGCTTACGTATGAAAATAGAACACTTTCTACGAATTTTTGATAAATGAGGGACTTTATCAAGACCCACCATTTTCTGCAGCATCTTGGCCCTCACAGCATCAACTGACTTCATCCGACCATGGCCATACATAATGCAAGTGAAGGACTCCATCTCTTGAGACTCACATCACCGTACCGACTATCTTAATTCTTGATTCTTGATTCTAGACTCATATCACTGGACTCTCACCACTGGACTATCTTGTGTTTGTACTTTTTATATTACTATATTGTATTTGTACTGTGAAGCTATGCATCCCCCCCTAGAACTGAATGGCACTTGGTTTGTGCTGTTCAAAGTGGCAGAAAAACACATTAGAAAAACAGAAATCATGACACGGTTTTCTCAAGATTATCCACAGAACTTCTTGTGAGCAATTTAATGTAGGAACAAATAAATACATCCCCATAATAATGCATAACAAGGTAGAAAATATTTCCTACATGAAACTGCTAACAGCAAAGTCTGTGGATTATCTTCAGTGACTGGGTCTTGATTTCTGCGACATTGCTTTTGAGTTTCTCCCAATTGTGTTTTCTTCGCTGCTTAGAGCGCCATTCATCTCCACTGTATGGGAGTGACGGCAGACCTCTCTAGGGAAAATCACAGCAAAACTATATGGATGGATACTGTAGATAGCACTCTGGGTAAGAGGACAAATTTTCCATTTTGGGTCAACTGCCCCTTTAAACTACCATGTACCAGAGGAGACCAGCATGTTACTGAGGGGATTTAAAGCCCTTTTCACCAGCCCTCCTCCTGTAGCAGCCAGTACACACTTCTGCTTCTCAGCATGTCCCAGCTTTCCTCTCACATCTCGCAGTCAGACTCAGGCTTCACAGTACAGTGTGACAAATACAACCACAACAAAATAATGAATAATAAATACATTTAGTATATAATTAGACATAAAAAAAATATATGTAGGCCCTACTTGTAAAATACCGTTATTTATTTTTTTGTAAACATTTAAATAAAACACTTATAAAGTGCAAAATTGATTGCAATGATATACATTAAAGAAAAGAAAAAAGTATTCCATGTTCTCTTCCGCTGTCATGTACATTTCATATATAAAAAGTACCATATTTATGAAAATAGCATGGGAGGAGATAGAACTGGATTGTGGATGGTGGAGTCAGAATATTGTCAAACGACCCCACTTACAGGACGGCACGCTGGCGAATTGGAATAATTCAACACCTGCGTTTGCAGAATACACCACTGAGATATGAGGAATGCAATAACGGGATCCACGCATGTGAAAATACAAAGCGAGTAAAAGTGTTCACGCTGCACATCATACGTGACGACATGGGGAATCGTACAGTAACAGAGAAATGCATGTTTTGCTAACAAAAAAAGGGTTCATGAAAATCATGAAATCATCAGATATTGTGATCAGTCTGCCAACAAATTATATTACAGAGAACCTTAAACCAACTGGGCAACTGACATAAACCATCTGTAGAGCAATTCTAATTTGACCATTTACACTCATACACGATACAGCGTACTGCACTGGACACATCGAGCTCGGGCCCCTGCTGTTTAAAAACGAGTCTTCCCCTACATTGAAGGATTATGAGAATTTATTTAAAGATTGATTGTTTAGTCTTTGGCTTTATACGAATGATGAAATCTTGTTTTGAAATCATACTTGAGAACATCTATAATGTAACATTTTCCAAATAATGTTCCGTATTGAATTCATAACTCAATTAAAAGCTCAAGACATGTTTCATGACACATTGATAAATGACAGATCATTGATAAAGCACACAACAGCTTTACCAACTACTGGTATGTAACATGATTATGGAATTAACGTCCCCTGGGCCATTGCATTTCACACCCACCGTGCACATAGGTTGACAGCAGGTCCTGAATTCTCAAATATTGGTCAATGACAAGTATTTTATTTATCCCAGTGGTTAATGTCTCAGCACACTGCTGTCAGACAGCAATTCAAATGAAGTGTAGGCTAATAAACATTCATAGTAGGTGTACATTAGGGATGGGCGTGAGACTCGTAGCTATGAAAAAAAGAAAAAGAATATCGAAATTAGAAATTTTTATGATTTTTTTTTTTACATATCATTTCACATGTATGTGTAAGATTATAACTGTTTGTTGGTTTCCTTAAACATATACGTGAATGAACAAAAATAAGTAAAAAAAAATCATTTAAAAATGAAATTATTCTAAAATTTTTATATATATATATATTTTTTTAAGTTTCTTTTCCCTTTTCGAGTAATACACGATCAATCGAGTATAGCATGCTTTAAAATGCTCAACCGGTCCCTTGGAACAGCTTCATACCACCTTCTGTCTGGCCTGCAGTGCTGAACCTTACCTGCTCTGCTCTGACCAATTCTGAGTGGTTTCTCCTGCCTCTCTCTGAGTGGTTGTCTCATAGTGTTGACCAAGGTGGTGGATGTCTCGGGCTCTTGGCCAAGATTGCAGTGACTGTTCTACGTGCACAACCGAGGCCATGGATCAGCTTCTTACCGTCTTCTGTCCGTGGTCTGTCAACGTGGTTTAGAGTTCATTGCTGGGTTAAGTATTTCTATTCTATTCACATAATATGCCTACTACATATATCTATTCTATTCACATATATGCTTACCACTTGTATCTATTGCTATGTCCGCCCATCACAATCACGCAAACTGTCTAACGCCTGTCCCGTCAGCTATCAGCTCTATTTTTTATCTTTCAAAATGTTCAGTTGCTATTGCATGCACTTATCTGTGTTTCATTACACATATGAGTGCATGCTTACCAACTGTTTCACCTGTTTTATTGCAACACTACTATCACCGACATCTAAGAAGGGAGATCCCCCCTTGAACGGCCCTTTTAACTATGGCTGCCTTTCTCGATGGCTAGGCTGTGCTCGCTGAGTCTGTACCTAGTCAAGGATCTTCAGTCACAGTGCTCAGGTATTCTGCCACTGTGTACTCTCTGTTTAGGGCCAAATAGCATTTCAATTTCTTTCCAATGTGTCTCTCTCTCTCTCTCTCTCTCTCTCTCTCTCTGTACACTGTATATTGACTGTAGAACGGGAGCTCTCTCTCGCTCTCTCTCTTGCTATATGTTGACTGTATCATGCCCAGCCTCGGGCAGCGCTATTATTTAAGAATATGTGGGGGGGGGGGCAAGAAATCGAATAACCACGACTGTATAAATTATTGTGCTTTCCACCACATCAAACACCTTAACAATGTACTTTTACAGTCACTCCTTACCATTTACACCTACTGGAGATGTGAGTCTCCAGAAAGGTGATTGTTCCAGATGTCTTTCTCTGTATTGAATGAATCAGGGAAGTGTTGCTTGTGTTGTTTCCCCCAATTCCTCCTGTTCCAAAATGACAGTACTGTACTGTATCTTTCAGGCTCTGTGGTCTTATCTAGAGCACATCCGTCAGCTAATAGGTATGGAGGTATAGAAATAGTCAAAGATAGTAAATAGTAAACTGAGTCATTAAAGGAAATGCGTTTCTCCAGAATCAGATAAGAAGATAAATGCCAATTTCCTCTCTGTGCATTCAGTAGAAAAGCTAGCTGTTGGCCAAAAACACCTCTCCGATTGTTAGATGCTTTGTACACTTGATCTCAAGAATGTGCTGAATGAGCTCAGTGAGCGAAATTCCTCCGAACTCAATGTTAACCTGGTGTTATTCATCGTCAAAGATGCAAAGGTAAATTATCATTTATATTCTGCTGTTTCATCACAATTTACTCAAGCAAACAGACACAATATTTCTGACACTGGTAATACATTCCCCGAGGTCCATAGATGTTCCTAGATACAAAGAACATGCAAATTGACCTTGTAGAAGTGGAGCAATCTTCCATTTACTTGGGCATGTACTTTCAGATGGATTTTCAGAAAATAGGGCTAGAGCTTAACAGGTTAAGCTAGGCTAGTGATCTGTATCTGCTTCCTGTATTTGTGCCAAGCTAGGCTAGCGTGCAGCCTTATAGCTTTCTACTGAACGCACAGAAAGGAAATTGGTATCTTCTTGTCTGACTAGAAAATACGGTAGTTTCCCATAATGTTGCCGTGTTCCTTTAACGAGGCCAACATTGAGTATATAGTGTACCTTGAACCACACCTATTGCCCAGCCAGTGCTCAGAACATATTTTTTCAACCCAAAGTGGAAAAGAGGGTCATTGTTTATATCACCACTCAAGACTCACCACAGTGGGGTCAATACAACAGCTGGGCCGCAGAATGGAGTCACAGTAATACATGTATGTCACTGTGCACAATACTGATGCCGACAGAGATGCATAATGTAACAATAAGGCCTGACTCTCATGAAATTACCTCTGTAAAATATGCTAGAACTCAATAGGCAGAGCGAACCAGGCTCCATTTCCCCTAATTCACTATGATGTTGACAGAACGTCTCACATAGGTGGGGGATAGCTGGTTAATATGAATGTTTTTTGTGTGTGTGTGCGTGCTATTTTTAGCTATTGCATTGGCAGGTTTGGTCAATTAAAATACAAGAATATGATGATGTGTTTTTCTATTAGGTGGTTTTTCAATCGCTACCACTGAAATTAAGAAGATGTGTTACTGTTTGGCAATTCTCAAAGGTCATTACAATACAGGTGTTGCATCGAGTGCGAGTGAAATCCCCCCCCCCCCCCCATGAGATGGCAACATAGACCACTGCACTTCCGCGTTACATTGAGCTCATGGGAGAGAGAGCGGGGGGAGAAAATTAATGAATGTGGATGAGAGCCTTAAGTGGTTGTAGCTAGCTACGGGTTCTGGAGACATGATCCATTATACTTTTATACGCCTGAGTCTCCTGAACACGGAGAGACCAATCCCAAGTCGAATGGCATTTTCTCGGCCGAGCTATAGTAACTTTTTCGCACCTATTCCCCAACTCCGCATGTGCAGATTGATAAACCTAGATCTCTGGACAATCCAGAGAGACTCCGTGGGCAATCTGCGCATGCAGAGTTAAGGAGTAGGTGTGAAAAAGTTACTATAGATCCGCCGAGAAAGTGCCGTGGTCAGAAGTGCCGGAAGTGCAGTGGTCTATAAGCTCTGTTTACTGTACATAGTACCGTCACGTTGAAACAGGGCAATTCACATCACCTCTCATACCTCTCATGTGTTAAAAAATAGAGCACAAGATAAACTTAAGCAAACATTTGAACATAACACTTGACATAGCTTTTTTTTCTTTTTTTTGCTACCTCTACTGTATGTAAAAAAAAAGGCATCAATAAACATACAGGTATTTACTGTGAATTCAAACAATTATAGAAAGAAAAAAACCACATATCCATCGAGTTACGCGCCCACACACAGAATTCCATCTTCTTTTGGACAACACTTCCAACACGTCTATTGTCACCCGGGGACAGAAACACAACTCTGTCTACCGATAAACGAAAGTCCTGGTTATGTATGTGCCATGTACTTATTTCTACTAGAAGAGTGCTTCATCAAAAGTCACTGAGAATTACGATCGTTTTAGGTGACTTTTAGGGACTCACGCACGTCTGAAAACAAAAAGGATTGACCGGGCACATACGTGAAATATTTGGCACATAAGTTGTAAATATAATAAACGAAGAACATCTCCATAAGGGATATCAAAAGGTTCTAAAGTACAGTATGCTTCCCAAAGCTAAGATGAAGCCTATTCTGAGGTGAGGTTTACCTCTTTAATAGTTTTTTTTTTTTAATCAGAGGTAAATATATATTCCTAATACATTTGGTGTTCATCTGCGCTCTGGGCAGGCTACCCTAAGGCAAGTCAATGGTCGCCAATGCCAAAGTCTACGGTAAACACAGAAGAAAAAACAAACAAAATATAATACAGAGTATTATAAACAATCCATATTAAAAGGAGTAGAGTATAATGCTGTCCAAAATGTATATCAACTGCAGGATGATATTGTCTACTACATGCAAATAAATTGATCTTGATGTGAGCGATTATCAAATGTCTGTCTATACATGAATTAGATTCCTTGCCTCTCGTTTATTGACTCTAGTTTAGAACTCAAATTCAGTGATGTTCATATTACAGTACAAGAGGCACTTTGCTCGCTTCTTTCTATAGCATGGCGCTATAATTTGTGTCCATTTTGGAAATGACCAGTGACTTACAGTATAACCGCCAGAATGGTCTACACACTGCTCTGGTCAGTGGGAAATCGGTCTCCATTGAACACAATTTTGCATGCTAGCAAAATGCATTGAGTGAAAGTGACTTTATAGGGTACCCTAGTCTCTCAGTTGTTGGATACGACAAAGTATCATATGATTTACCTGAGGCACGTCTGCACACTCTTACCTATGCTGCTCCTATAGATGAAACAACAACAAAAAACAATTGTACAGGCGTGTTAAAGGTGACTCATATTTGCTGTAGCTGACATGGATGAGGAAGTGTTAAAACATTTTATTCATATTCATATTTTAGTCATATTCTAGCTTCAAGCATTGAAAAGAGGCCATGTAATTAACGTTATCTCTGTTAATCATTTACCTAATCTGAGTCCTCCAAGTGTTCCGATTGGAAATGGTTTCTGTGCAACACCTACATAGCAGTCGATGTTATGATTTTTCTAGGTCCTGTTTTAACGTCTGACATTTTCCTGGTTAGAATCAGGTTAACACTTTAATCGCCAAGGACGCCTAAACTCGTCATTCCCCGCCATGCTAATTCTGCCAATGACGCCGTAACACGTCATTGAGATCAATATTTCAAAAATCTGTGATCGCAATCATATTTCTCCCGCGGAGACTTGAGATCTACTGTTGATCCCCTCTCAACTCTCCAACGGTTCAAGAGCGCCATCTGGTGGCCGATCGGCGGATCGCCCAAACCGGAAACGGAAACTGGTGCTCATCCAAATTCGGTCCGATCACTCGCTATAGGTCCCGGGACTCGAGCTAGACAATGGATAGCAATCCGTTACCAATAACTCGATAAACAACATGATTTGGACGTATATACTATTATACAACCTGGAGATGGTTCGCATATTTCAACATCCCATAATAGGAATATTTTTGCTCCACGCTCATCGCCCAACGGCCCGAGGAGACTGGGGTGAGTTTCAGCGTTTTCTTTTACCGTGTTCGATACAAACTGCTCTAATGATCATATCACCCACACTAGATGAATCATCTAACGTTGGCCACGGAATTATAAACGACCCCCCCCCCCATCCGGTCAACATCAGATGATAAGTAGTAACTTCTAGAAGCACGTCCATTTGAAAATTTTTTACTCGCGCCGATCGCTATCAAACTGTATACAATCATCAATATAATGCATTTAGGGCTATAAATCACGTTCTGCAGAATGCTGCAGAAAACGATAAAAACATATTTATACTTTAGACCGTATTTTAGTATGAATATGTGAATGAAAAAGTATAACGTTGCTACACCCTGAACAATAGATACTTGATGTTGAATGGGCCATAGTAATGTCAATTTAGCAATACAATTTAAAAAGTTATAGCCCTGCAAAGAAGGGGAACTTCTCCATAGAGAAATAGAGCTGGCAGAGGATGGTATAATGATGTACATAAGCCTGGCGAAGAAAGTGTTGGTTAACACTTTCAGCGCCACGATGTTTGCAGAGCTATATCTATATTCTATATTATAGCTATGGAGACAATACTATGGCTCATTTGACAGTCACTATCTCTCGTCCAACATGTAAAAAAGAGTAATTATCCCGTGGTGAATATTGTATAGTTTCAGAGTGATCCGGGCTAATTCCTGGAAACTGCGTTATGGAGCGCTATGTGAATTTTGCTAAAGGCGTTCGCATTGCTCGCCTGGACACGTTACTATTTCCAAATCAAAGGTATATAATAGGTAAAATGCCCTGAAGAAGGCCGATAGAGAGGCCGAAACATGTTGGTGTTTTTTAATTGTTCTAAAATGAACTATGCGATTTATTAAAGCTTTTTTATACATGAAGAGGGCCTGGAACTTCCTTGTTTTTTCAACTGGCTCCCCTATATCCAAAGAGCACCTTCAAAAACACTGGATTCACACTACAAAGACACTGCAGCCCTCCTTCCTGTTCAAGTATATAATAGGTATTACGTTCCAAGGTGCTCGGATGAAGCGTTTCACTTGCCTGGGTCCAAATTCTCCGCCCGGACCATATATAATGTAACACACAGTGTGAAATAAGGTTTCAAAGGGTAGGCGATACTGCCACCAAGCAGGATTTGGACGGCATTGCACTCTCGGGGTCTCAGAATGAGTTCCAATGATTACTGATTACTCGTGAGAGTGTATAGAATATTAAATTCGAAAAAAAGAAAAACGGATTGGCGCTCAAGAGATGGCGGGCAATAACGAGTATATACGTTATTGGCGCAGAAAGTGTTAAGAATGTCAGTAAGAATGTTTTAAATGTTATGTCAATGGCGGATGTTTTAAAAATGTAGGCTATTATGTCATATCGACTGATGTATTTCTAGGTTTCAGTGAAAATGTCACAATAGTGGAGTTGGTATACAGTTCCTTTACTTACTAATATCCATATAGTATTTGATATTGGATGTAATTAGGTGCCAAAAGTAAAAGTACATTATTCTATATGACATTTGTGTATTCCAGTACTCTGGAGCATTCACTCTTCAATCAGGCTGGTTGGGAGTCTTCAAATTTGAAAACAACATTATCTTCATATATTTTTGTTGTGTTTTCTATTTTCTGCATTAAATCCAAATATTAACATTTTAACTCTAGGCACAAAGACTTTTACTGACATACAGTATAATTATATGTCTTCCTCCTCTGGGAAACAATTTTACATGTTGTATAGGGGCACGAATACTGTTGCTATGACCAGAGAAATGAATAGATTATATTGGGTACAACTCAGCATGCAGTGATCAGAACTCGAGATGGATTCCTTGTGTAGCGTAATCGCCACAGTAAGTGGCTGATCTATGAATCTAAATCAAACCATTTGAATGAAGACAACAACAACAACAACAACAACAACCGAAATCAGTCAAACCCAGACTTTTCCGTCTAATAATTGTTCCCCTGACTACCGTAGCCGATACAGCAACCCCTCCAGGGGAAGGCACTGTGGATGGTTTTTGAATGTCCTCAGATTTTGTATCACCTGGTTTTGACTGATGGCTGGATGACCAGGTCCCCAGTGTGTCTGTGGCCTCCTACGCTACAGGTCCTCTTAGTCTTGACTGAGAGATTTGGGGTCGCAGTGCAAAGCTCATTCCCTTCTTTGTCTATTATTATTATTGTTATTATTATTAGTATTATTATTCTTATTAGTAGTATTATTATTAACAAAACAGTCCGCCCCCTTCCTCCACGCAAGTGTACAGCATATGACGGGAATATATAACGTGTCGTATTCTTGTACCTGAAAGTCAGAAAGGCAGAAATCTCTTTTAGGGAAAGGCCTGCCGATATAAAAAGCTGTCCTCCTGACTAAGTTAGAGGGGGGTTCATCTCTAGGTAATTGCTTTAGGTAACACCAGAGTTTTTTCGATATCACCTTTGATAAAGTCTTTTATCATTCCCTTGCACTGTACTCACTCCTTCCCTCAACGAGGCGCGTCCCACAGGTGCTAAAGGTAGAGATAGGCCACCCAGTAGACAATGTTGAACAGCAGGAAGGAGGTGGGGAAAAAGACGCGAGAGTACGCGTCCAGTTCGAGTATGTCTATATGGATGCGGCCCCGTCGCCACGCGCCGTCTTTGCACTCCTCGTAGCAGCAGAAGAAGCTCTGGCAGTCTTTCCCGTCCAGGCACTCGTAGACGCAGGCGTCCTCGAACTCCTGCCAGTACATGGAGTTGTTCAGCGCAATGACGGTGTGTGGGGGTCGCACATCTAGTACAGAGTAGTTCTGAGAGAGAGAGAGAGAGAGAGAGAGAGAGAGAGAGAGAGAGAGAGAGAGAGAGAGAGAGAGAGAGAGAGAGAGAGAGAGAGAGAGAGATGCATTTAAGTGAAAATAGTTTTTGATTGTGTACATTGACTGACTGCATTATTGTATGTATATTGGAATGGGCTCTATGTGGGGGATATATGGTATGAATAGAATAGAATAGAATAGAATAGAATAGAAATACTTTTATTATCCCGTGGGAAATTTTACACTGCAAGTCGCTCAACATTTAAACATTTAAACAGAACAGGTCACGAATTATAATAATAAAACGAGGGCGGCTAGGTGGTGTAGTGGGCAAGGCACTCGCCACCAACTCAGGAGACGCTGGGTTCGAGCCCAGCTCTCGGCGTTGCTACCAGCTTGGCTGGTCGTTCATACTAACACAATTGGCAGTGTTAGGGGTGGGAAAGCTGGTGGGTGGGTCCTGGTCGTTGTAAACAGCGACTCCTACAGTTCGGTCGGGGCGCCTGCTCAGCGAGGAAAGGATCTAAGGGGGGTAGTGTGATCCTTCCACACGTTACACCCTCTCAGTGAGAGTCCGCGCTGCCAGGTGAAAAGAAGCGGTTGATTGGCTACACATGTGTCGGAGGAAGCATGTGATAGCCTCCACTCTCCCAGACCGACTGTAGGGGGTAGGTGCGCAGCGACCAGGAAGGGGATTGGGAATTGGCCTAACGACTAACATTGGGATGGGAGAAAAACGGAGGAAAAAGGAGGGGGAAAAAGATTAAAAAAAAATAATAATAATAATAGAACGAATCAAATCAAGTTGCCTAGGATAAGAGTAGAGTAAAATAGAATAAAAATGGAATAAAATATACAGTAAATAAATACAGTAAAAATATACTGAGGTCTACAGTAGGTGTAATATTGCACAGTGCTGTTTCAAACTAAGTCCAGGAAGATGGTAACTGCCACTCTGTGCTCAGTAATGCAGTGAGGCACAGTGATGCATTGTATAGTCTGATGGCTGTTGGAATGAAGGACTTCCTGTGCTGTTCAGTGCTGAATTTGGGTAGTGTGAGCCTAGCACTGAACCTGCTCCTCCTGTCAGCCAAGTCTGTGTATAGTGGGTGGGAGGGGTTTTCCCTGATGGCCTGGAGCTTAGCAAGGCTCCTCCTCTCCGCCATCCTCGCTAGGGAGTCCAGCTCCACCCCAACCACGCTACTGGCCTTCTTGACCAGCTTATCCAGCCTGTTTGTGTCCCCTGCTCTCAGTCCGCTGCCCCAGCAGGTCACAGCGTACAAGAAGGCGCCCGCCACCACTGACTCATAGAACATCCTCAACATCCTTGTACAGACATTGAAGGATCTCAGCCTTCTGAGGAAGTAGAGTCGGCTCTGGCCCTTCTTGTACAGTGCCTCTGCGTGTTTTGACCCGTTCAGTTTGTTGTCGATGTGCACACCGAGATATTTGTACACCTCAACCATGTCCACATCAACTCCCCTGATGGAAACGGGGGTCACAGGTGCACTCATCCTCCTCCCCAGCGCCACAACCAGTTCCTTGGTCTTCGCCACATTTAGCTGCAGATGGTTTTTATCGCACCATGTGACGAAGTCCACTACCAGTTCCCGGTATTCCCTCTCGTCACCGTCCTTTATACATCCCACTATCGCAGAGTCATCAGAAAACTTCTGAAGGTGGCAGGACTCTGACCGATAGTGGAAGTCGTTGGTGTAGACAGTGAAGAGGAAGGGAGAGAGGACTGTCCCCTGTGGGGCCCCGGTGTTGCTGACCAGTCTGTCTGACACACAGCTCCGTAGGCGCACGTACTGTGGTCTGCCCGTCAGATAGTCAACAACCCAGGACACCAGGGGGGCCTCTACCTGCATCGCCTCCAACTTCTCACCCAGCAGCCCAGGCCTTATGGTATCAAAAGCACTGGAGAAGTCAAAGAACATGACTCTCACAGTGTTCCCCGGCTTGTCTAGGTGAGTGTAGGCTCGGTTCAGCAGGTAGATGACAGCATCCTCTACCCCCAGTCGGAGCTGGTAGGCGAACTGGAGTGGGTCTAGGTGGGGTTTGGTCACCGGGCGGAGTTGCTCCAGGACTAACCTCTCCATGGTCTTCATTATGTGAGAGGTTAGAGCCACCGGCCTGTAGTCCTTGGATGTGCTGGGACGCGGGCACTTAGGGACAGGGACCACACAGGAGGTTTTCCACAGTGTCGGGACTCTCTGCAGCCTCAGGCTCATATTGAATATGAGCTGGAGCACATCACACAGCTGAGAGGCACAGGTTTTGAGTACCTTTGGGCTCACCCCATCAGGACCCGCAGCCTTGCCTGCGTGTAACTTGCTCAGCTGTGTACTCACCTGGTCTGCAGAGAGCCACACTGTACTCAATTGTCTTTTTGTTTATAATTTCTTTTTGACGTGACGTAAATTGGACTGGATATTGTAACGGTGGGAGGGTATACCTCACTCGCCAAAAAAAGATTACTGTTGTTAAACTTAAACCAACAGGTGCCAGTGAAGCCTGACAAGATGGATTATCAGGTGATCTCGTCATCTCATGAAGCCAGCTGCCATGCGAGGTTATACAGTATATGTTTTATCTGTGTACCCAAATGTTTATATTTTTTTATACCGTATGTCCTTATCTTCTTTAGGGCACTTCTGCTTTATTGGATAGGACATAGTGACAGGAAATCAGGGGTATAGAGAAGGGGGATGACATGCAACAAAGGTCTTAGGCTAGATTTGAACCCAAGACGTTGCGATTATATGGTATGCGTCCTGAGCCCTGTATGTCTTTATCTTGAACACACTCAAGTCAAATCCCTAGAAATCTCTGGTTGAAGTGTCAATAAACAACAGCCTTTTGAAAACCGTGCAACGATGCGTTGATCATCATCTACCTCCTGTTTCCTGTATGACTGACCTGATTCTCATGTCTTAGGAGTCCTTGTCCAATATTCTTGTCAATCCTACTAGAGTGATAACCAAGTAGCCAAGCCAAGAAACTCTTACTGCCAATTTTTGTGGAAGGTAACTTTAGGCTTGAGGCTCTCAGCTTCACCCTTCATGTCTAACACTGATCTCAGTGTTTGAAAAAGAACATGCAGTATAAATTACCATGAGAATATGATTTGTCAGATGGACTACAGTAGGATGCTTATAGACCCTTTTATTCGCTCCAGAGGGCTCCAAGGACATTCTGGATGAAACCAATGCGATTATCCGATGTTCGCCTATAGTCACTTACTTTCATCCAGAATGCCCCCCCCCCCCACACATGGAAAGACAGTGGAGTGCAATAATAGTCCAAACCGTTATATACAAGGACATTAAACACAAAATATCCTGACACCAGCTCTAATGCTCTGTGCGGCAGAAGGCGAGAACCGTGGGAGACGACACTAATATGCCTGTTTCACGCTTTGCGAGCGAATCCTATGATTTCGACTCAAAAGATGGCCGTGCCTTTTGGACACAGAAGCAGAGTTTTGAGTTATACTGTACAAGATGACATTGACAGAGAAGGATCTACGGAGGCTACTGTATGTCTAAGGAGGAACAACTTACAACTTACTTACAAACATGATATGAATCTCTCACATCACTGATTCCATTGCATGCACAGGTAACTATTGTTTACTGAATCCTCGTGTTGTGTTAATCACAGCTCAATGAAATGACGTAGATGAAAAATAGCAATCCTGATTGCAATCCATATCTAAAACTTTTCATCTACGTCATTTCACTGAGCTGTAATTAACACCACACAAGGGTTCAGTGTCCTCTGATGACATCACGGGAGGAGTTATTCAAACTCATTAACTCTCAATAACTGTCAAACTAAATGAATGTGTGCAAAACAGTGTAGAGCTTTGGGATAGTTTAGACTGAGCCTTATGTGCAAAATAAATCAGTATTGTTTTTCGGTGAAGCGGCCCTTTACCAATAGAAAATGTGAATTCCGTTTTGCAGTGGATCTGACCTTCGTGGTCATACTCGGGCTATTCTTCTTGTTTGTGGGGTAATTTTTGGCCCTTTAATCATTATGCTGTTACTGTTAGGCAGTTCAGTTTTGACGTGTGGATATGAACAACATCCCAAAGCTATGAACCATGGAGCCAAGACTATGATGTGATCAAGACATTCTGGTCACATGTCAGTACCCAGTGTATTATTACAGGGATATGGGCACATACTATGTTAGCAATGTAGCGGAATATAGGTCATTTGGATGTTGAAGCAAAATACATTTTATAAAAAAAAACAACATCATATGAGTCCACAAAGTCGGTCTCCAATGCCTCGTCAGTGAAGCTTGAGAGAGACTTCAGATCATAGGAATAATATATGCAAATTCTCTTTCAAGATAGATTATTCCTTTAAAGGAACACGCCAACTTTTGGGGAAATTTGCTTATTTGCCATCTACCCTGGAGTTAGACAAGCTGATACATACCCTTTTATTCTCTGTGCATGCATTAGGCTTAGGGAACAGCCGCACCGTTAGCCTAGCTTAGCGTCATTCACTGAAAGTAGGTGTGCCAGTGTAGCCTAGTTCCCAACAGTCACTCCAAATACAACTCCAAAACTTTCCTGTAAACTTTCCCTAAGCCTAATGCATGCACAGAGAAGAAAAGGGTATGTATCTGCTTATCTAACTCCAGGGTAGATGGCAAATAAGCTAATTTCCCCAAAAGTTGGCGTGCTCCTTTAAAGCTATATATATACATATATACAAACATATTATATTATTGCATTTTCATTCAATCTTTATTTAATCTGGAAGGGTCATTGAGAGCAAGCTCTCATTTACAATGACGTTGAGAAATACAAAACATAATATATATATTAAACAGAAAGTCAATCAATGAAACATTTAAAATAATTAAAAACAACTGCAGACTGTGGCGAATGTGGATTGATAGAACATGCAAATAGTAAATTATCTGTGTGGCACTTCCAGATGCACCCTACCTCAAAATGCAGGTCCATCTTGTTCCAACAAACAAACAAACAAACAAACAAACAAACAAACAAACAAACAAACAAACAAACAAACAAAACAACCCAAATAAATGAAGAGTGGTCGTCCTAAAGGTTAGAGATTCATGTTGTACACAGCTCTGAGTTAGCTTTCTCCCCAAAAAAGAAGAATCCACTGTGGTTTGTGACAGACTCATCTCCACTCAGAATGGAACAGATGGAACAGGAGCTTGATAGTTCCTGAGGTAATGGCAGTCGTATATCAGAGGAGGTTATCAAAGGGCAACGTCACATCATTATCTCACTCCAGGGTTCCATATGACATCAGAACCAAAACCAGAACTACGTGATATCAGAACCAATGAAAGAAAGAACCATCCCCCCCCCCCCCTCCCCGTTTTCAATTGAACTACATATAAGTCAGAGGCGGGGTTTGAGATAGGTCAATTGAACATTGACAAACCTCCACCTAAAATGTTTTACCTCTCTCTCTCTCTCTCTCTCTCTCTCTCTCTCTCTCTCTCTCTCTCTCTCCCTCTCTCTCTCTCTCTCTCTCTCTCTCTCTCTCTCTCTCTCTCTCTCTCTCTCTCTCTCTCTCCTCTCTCTCTCTCTCTCTCTCTCTCTCTCTCCCTCTCTCTCTCTTTATATTTAAGAAATAATACACGAGAACCAATGGAATATCATGAATATTGCCACGGCTGTGATGCGCCTGCAGCCACGAGAGCGAAGCTCGAGTGACGTAGGCATCACAGAGTGGCAATATTCAGGATATCCCACTGGTTCGAGTGTATTATTGCTTTTATACAGCAAGTTGCACCGTCAGGAAAAATATAGCATGAATACAGACAATCCTTCAACACCACCAAGTCGACGGCCTGGGCATTGAACTGGAACTGTCCGAGGTGCTGATGAATTTTTCTGACTTTCGCTTGCATTAGACTCCTCTTTCCTCTATATCTATCCACTTGTTTATAGTTAATGGGTACGTTAAATCAAACATAATGTTGTCCGCGGAATAGGTCATGTTGACAGTTTCCGTTTGATGAATGGCGGTTGAAACTTTCTACAACATTCTAAAGCCAGTGCAGTGGTATATTCATGGTGATTTAACCCTGAGTGTATCATGATTGAATATACTCACACTTAAAACGCTCTCGACAAATCACAATGCGTGGTCAGACCTACCTGTATAAATATATATAAACACCGAACCATCTCGATTCATTGACAGACTTACCGGTCTTTTATTCTTGTTGTAGCTGGGTCTCCTGGAGCTGTACGAGTAGTAATTTAACATGGCATACTCCATCAAGGCGGCAAAGACAAACAGGAAGCAGACGGTGACAAAAAGGTCCATGGCTGTGACATAAGACACCCTGGGCAGCGACGTCCTGGCCAAGGTGCTGAGAGTGGTCATGGTCAACACTGTGGTTATACCTGCAGAGGACAAGAGACACGCCCAGAAATCACCTTTATTTTGATACATTGATCATGTTATTTCTAAACGGGCGACAGTGGCTGAGGAGGTAGAGCGGTCGTCTGGTAGTAGGAAGGTTCCTGGTTCGATTCCCACTCATCCCGGGCAGCGTGTCCATGTGTCCTTGAGTAAGACACTTAACCCCTAATTGCTCCCGATGTGCAGGTTGGCACCTTGCATGGTTGCCATCGGTGTGTGAATGTGTGAGTGAATGGGTGAATGTGAAAAAATAAAATTGTAAACCGATTTGGATAAAAGCGCTATATAAATGCACCATTTACCATTTCAAGTAATAACGTTTTGTTTCCCCTTTATTATGACAGAATTGGTCCCAAACGTGTGGAGCACTTTGCGATGCGGCAACTATGAGACAAAGTTACTGCATGACTATAATTTCAAATATACTGGAGATAAAGGGTATTTCAAGCATTTTCCAAAGCCCCCCCCCCCCCAACACATTCACACCAGTGGCGTCGTTAGCCCTGGGCTTCCGGGGCTTTAGCCCCGGATGTTTTTCTCCTAGCCCCGAACCTTAAAAAAAAAAAAAAAATTACATTTTTTTTCTTTTTTTTTTTTTTTACTTTTTTCTTTTTTTTAAGATGTCAGCATCCCCATTGTCTGTGCTGAATGTTTGTTAGTGTTTGGTATTTTTTTTTGGTTTTAAGTACTTTTAATCCATTTTTAGTAAGTAGTTTTCATTTGATCCTATAATTTTTTCATTCACCGATTTGTGGACTTTTTTTTTTGTATCCTGAAAGGCGCATTATAAATCAAATGCATTATTATTATTATTATTATTATTATTATTATTATTATTATTATTATTATTATTATTATTATTATTATTATTATTATTATTATTATTATTATTATTATTATTATTATTATTATTATTATTATTATTATTATTATTATTATTATTATTATTATTATTATTATTATTATTATTATTATTATTATCATCCAGGAGGGAAAAGACACTTTGGATAGTAGGGACTGCATCTCTGCCTGTCCTGACCAGGAAACACTTTGCAACTGTGATCTCCTCTGGCAATAGTTGGATATTGTAATGTGTGGCGAGGGGTTGCAGCAATTCCACTGAGAGAAACTGGTCTGAGGCTGGATAACATGCTTGTGTATGCCTCTCATAAGTTGTTATCCAACTCATGAGAACCTGCTCTCAAGCTCTGGATAGAACAGTCTCTGTCTCAGCTGATCTCCTGAGCTGAGGTCTGAGCTTGTGCCACAAGATGCCATTACATATGGCCTTTGTCCTGTCATACATGTCCACTGCCATCTCTGAGGTGCGATAACCTTTGAGTGTGTCCTGCACTGTGCTTTTAAATAGTACAGATAGGTATTGAAGATGTGCACTTTAACGCAGCAGCACCTGGAGCCTCCATACCCATGTCCAGTGTCCACTGACAAAGACATGCTCATGATACTGTGATAAACTATAATAAGCTTTAATCGAACCCTGGTTCATTTCCTCGGATAGTCCGGTTGGTTTGGGGTGGTGTGAAAGCTCATTCACTCTTGCAAGTGAACCCTGCATTTGAGATGTGAATGCAAAGCGGACCAAAGGCAGGAAAATACCCCAAAATCTAATATCTTTTTTATGAGACTTTTCTTTTCCGATTGCTTAAGCATGATTTTTAAAACGGGGCCCGGTGTTTCAAAACACACAATTAGCACAACCACACACACAATTATCAGAACACCTCAGATCCTTTGCTAAATTAAACACTTGTCAAAACCATACACTAATTTAAAAAAACTACATTTTGTTACCATATGAAACACGTTTCATATGACTTAATTCTGTTTGAACCAGTTACACACACTGCTGTGCTTAACCTAAAACACATTTAGCAATTCTACTTCTCAGTGATTAGAGTACTGTAAGTGAAGTACGCAGAGAATGTGCAAATATACAATAAATTCACCAAACACTACACAAGACCAATGCTGTAGACTGATGAAAATATAATTTATTTATCTACATATACCCAAATCAATGATGCAGACTGCTGAAAAAAAAACATTTTCTCTCCATATACCCAAATCAATGATGCAGACTGATGAAAATATAAATGTTCTCTCCATATAACCAAATCAGTCAACATTTCAACATGGAGAATCACAACAAAACATGTCCCAGTTTTCATGCTACTATGTGCATAACACTGTAAGCTCAGCAAATATCAGACAAACATAAAATACTGTATCCAGTAGGCCTACAGGTTAAAATTACAGTAAAACAAAAACCATTTTGAAATTTTTTAAATAGAGTACAGAAAATACTAGACATTATCTCTTTGCCTAGCTGGATCTGGCAAGATACTTTTTTGCTCTGTGTATTGTTTTGCAAAAAGTGTGAGGCTGACATTGTGCTTATAGAGGTGCAAATCTGGGCCTATGTTTTGCTCCTTGAGTGTAATGTTTTGATAATTGTGTAATACTTTTGATTTGAGTGTTTATGCAATTGAAGAAAACTGTAAAGACTAGAGATGAACTGTTTATTTCTTTTGTACATAGGCTGTGCATATGTTTGTTTGTTTGTTTATTTGCTTATGTGTATGATTCTTAACTGTTTTTATTTTGTTATTGGTGTATATGTGTGTATGTATGTACAGTATATGTATATATATATGTGTATATATGTATATTTGTACTCCTGTTGGGGCCTCTTGGACCAGATCAATGTTTTATCTGGCTAAATAAAGGTTAAATAAATAAATAAGAAACTGATGATTTGGTCCTGTTAACTTTGAATTTTCTATGGGGACTGCCCAGATCCCTCTCATGGACATGGACCTCACTTTGAGAACCTCTAATGATTCTAGTTCTTCAGTATTCATCTCTAATTACTCTAAAATGGCGTATTACTGTGTTTAAAAATAAAAATAAAAATAAAAGGGGGGGGGGGGGGGGGGAACCCCCCTCCACCCCCCTGGGCTGAAGCCCCCAATGTTTTCTAACCCTAAAAACGCCCCTGATTCACACACAGACACACATTTCTCTTTCTCATTAAAAACTTGGCAAGGAAAGAACCTTGAGCAAACTTGAATTGCTGACAGCGTTTTCATGCCTGTAGAAGTGTTTTAAAGGTTAACTGGTCTGCGTTGAGGAGGACATGTGTTTTTGTCTGCAGCAGACCCCCAAGGTGGCAAGTTCAACCCCAATGCTTTCCTGGTAGACATACAGTACAGCCCGCCCTAATCCTCACCTTGACCACCGGCCGTAACCGAGGATTTGAACCTGACACCATAGAATCCACAGGTGGCCGCACTAACCAGCTGAGCTAAAGGGTCAGACCTGTTAGCAGGTGCTGGTTGATTGCGACCGACAATTGCGTAAATTTAGCCTATAATCCGAACAAAGTTTGCCATCTGGCCACAACGTAAAATTTTAATGGTGCAATGTCTGACCACATACACATATGACCAAAAACAACTAAATCAAACTCAGAGAGGTGACAAAATAACCTCTGCCATCAAGTCAAATTCTCTGTGTTGCCTGTGTTTCGTTTCATCCATCTCTCTCCCCCATGAACAACCATACTGTAGGAATAGCTTCGAGGGAAGAAGAAAAATAAACTGTGTGTTACTCTCCATGGTAAACACGTCTATTTCAGGCGGCCATCTCACACTTCCTTCCTTCCAGCCTTTACCAACTTCACCATAGTTACCATCACCTGTTTCGGCTTAAAGCTGCTAAAGTGGCACTAATTCAGGAGGCGCTAAACAACAGAGTGGCTCCAACCGCCGGGGAAGAAAAACTCTCCTCCAGAAACATTCCTCTATCTCCAGCCTTTCAGACGACATGATGATGATATGCCCCCCTCCCCCACTGGACCGACGGCCACCTGTATGGATCGTGCCGGAGTCTTAACCCATTCAGTGCCAACCACGAGATTAGTCGGGTTAACTCGCCATGCGTTGAGTGCCAAGACCAGAGAAAACCAGAAAAAACTCAGGTTTTAATCGTTATTTCTTTTATTAGCAATATCCATACATTTTTCATCCATCCAGCCTGGCGTTATCATTGGGAAGGGGTTTGAGCTCAAAAAGGGCAAATACCGCCGCCTATCGTCTCCCGGATGGTATTGCACATCATTGGATTGGATTGGGTGGGACTGTGCATCAAAAAAATACTAACACAATTGGCAGTGTTAGAGGGTGGGAAAGCCAGTGGGTGGGGATTGGACGTTGTGGACAGCGACTCCTACAGGTCGGTTGGGTGACGCCGGTGCGGCGGAAACAGGAAGTATCGGCGTTACTCCTCGCCACTGAGAGTTCGAGCTGTCTGGTGAAAAGATGCGACAGGCTGCCTCCTCGTGTACCGGAGGGGACACCTGATGCAAGGCTTTTATCCTCACTACAGCCGACCAGTGGGAGGCATAGTCTAGCAATGTTCAAGACAGGGGAGGGGAGAATTGGAATTACGAAATTGGGATGGGAGAAAAATAGAAAAATAAGGAGAAAAAGTGGATAAAAAAAAAAGATATAATAATCTAATCTAATCATCTAATCATGACATTTATGACATACATGACATACAGATATACAGTACTGTTACATTTGTGACATAAAAGATATGCAAATATACAGTACTGTTAAACAGATCCTAATAGTAAATATATACATACGAGGGGGAGGGAACACATTAGGAGGGGGTGGGTTCAGACATTTACGGGGGCCAGTTTCGAATTGCAGCCTCCCGTAGGTGCTCTTTGAGAGCGGTTTTGAAGGTGGGTAGTGATTAAATTTTTTTTACGGCTGTGGGTATGGCGTTCCACATTGATGTGGCATAATTACAGAACATGTTTAGTCCCTTGTTTGAGACAAATCTGGGTTGGACATGATTTGTGGAACTCCCTCGGTGTTGTGGTTGTGGTATTCACTGACCTTTGGGAAGTATTTCGACATGTACATGGGTACCTTAGTGGTGTAGTGTCAGATAGACAGACTGACTGAACTGTGATGGGTATACCTAGTGCTGTTCTGTCTGGCGTCAGATAGACAGACTGACTGCACTGTGATGGGTATACCGTTCTGTCTGGCGTCAGACAGACAGACTGACTGCACTGTGATGGGTATACCGTTCGGTCTGGTGTCAGATAGACAGACTGACTGAACTGTGATGGGTATACCTAGTGCTGTTCTGTCTGGTGTCAGACAGACAGACTGACTGCACTGTGATGGGTATACCTAGTGCTGTTCTGTCTGGTGTCAGACAGACAGACTGACTGCACTGTGATGGGTATACCTAGTGCTGTTCTGTCTGGTGTCAGATAGACAGACTGACTGAACTGTGATGGGTATACCTAGTGCTGTTCTGTCTGGCGTAGTGTCAGATAGACAGACAGACTGACTGAACTGTGATGGGTATACCTAGTGCTGTTCTGGCCGGCGTGGCGTCTTTCTTGATCCAGAAGGAGACCCATGACAGGACCACAGTGAGGATGCAGGGGATGTAGGTCTGGATGGTGAAGTAACCCATTCTTCTACTCAGGTCAAAGTACACTGTCATCACCACGTAGTCGCCTACACAGACAAAAGAGAACACAATTTTTTTTTGGAACTGTGCAAAGCCATCTTTGTTATTTAAAATGTATATAGTACAATATCTACATCCTGATACACACTTTTAGAACTGTATATAGTAGTCTTTATTTTAGTCATCTTATTTTATTCTATGCAATTTTGTTTGTATTTTTATCTTATTTGATCTGCACTGCACACTTTTAGAACTGTATATACAGTAGTAATCTTTATTTTAGTCATCTTATTTTATTCTATGCTAAATGTATTGTATTTTTATCTTATTTTATTATTAAGAATCTATCTTATTATTAAGATAGAAGCTGCTATGGTCTAGCACCACAATAAATATAATTTCACTTTTCTTGCTGTAAAGTACTGAAATAAGTGACAATAAAGGAATCTGAATCTGAAACAGGGTCGGGATCAGTTAACACAATTCTTTTTTTGGCATGAACAGGTCATAATATGTACTATGTACTGACAAGTAAATGAGAATGAATCTTGTTCTATCATCAGCAAGTAAACGGCAATTTCTGTTCACATTTTGAACAGACTGAACCGATTCCCCAAACCCTGATTTGAAAGAGTGGTGTGTTTTAAAGAGGCATCTGAAGTGAATGGTGTGTTTGTGAAGTAATGGTGTGTTTGTGAAGTAATGGTGTGTTTGTGAAGTAATGGTGTGTTTGTGAAGTAATGGTGTCTTTGTGAAGTAATGGTGTCTTTGTGAAGTAATGGTGTCTTTGTGAAGTAATGGTGTGTTTGTGAAGTAATGGTGTCTTTGTGAAGTAATGGTGTCTTTGTGAAGTAATGGTGTGTTTGTGAAGTAATGGTGTGTTTGTGAAGTAATGGTGTCTTTGTGAAGTAATGGTGTGTTTGTGAAGTAATGGTGTGTTTGTGAAGTAATGGTGTGTTTGTGAAGTAATGGTGTCTTTGTGAAGTAATGGTGTGTTTGTGAAGTAATGGTGTCTTTGTGAAGTAATGGTGTCTTTGTGAAGTAATGGTGTGTTTGTGAAGTAATGGTGTCTTTGTGAAGTAATGGTGTCTTTGTGAAGTAATGTTGTGTTTGTGAAGTATGAATGGTGTGTTTGTGAAGTATGAATGGTATGTTTGTGAAGTATGAATGGTGTGTTCGTGAAGTATGAATGGTGTGTTCGTGAAGTATGAATGGTGAGTTCGTGAAGTATGAATGGTGTGTTTGTGAAGTATGAATGGTGTGTTCGGGTTCATAAACCAAATAGAAAAATCCAGGAAGGAGGAAAGAAGGAGCTAATTCAGGGCTACTTAAGAGGAAAGGAAATTAGATATATAATTAAATATATGTTTATATATTATGTAAAGGATGAGTCATTTACATACAGTAATACTTTAGGGAGAAAGTGAAAAGATATTCAAGTTGTCACGGATCATACATCAAACATGCCGTATGTTTACTTTATTCAACCCGTCGGACATCTCTATGGTCGTTGTTTATGCCCTGTTGTCTCTGCTTACTTGTTATGACTATTTATGAGTTTCCTTGTATTGACTATTATTACTATTATTATTATTATTACTATTATTACTATTATTATTATTATTATTATTATTATTATTATTATTATTATTATTATTATTATTATTATTATTATTATTATTATTATTATTATTATTATTATTATTATTATTATTATTATTATTATTATTATTATTATTATTGTTAAGATAAGATAAGATAAAATAAGATGTCTTTATTGATCCCCTTGGGGAAATTTGGGCATCATAGCAGAATGGGGGAGGGGAGGTACAGGTATGGGCATGGTAATAGAAAGACACAAATAGGCAATGAAATTACATCTGAATATAAACAAATATGAGAAAAATTTATAATAATAAGCAGTGTAAACAATATAATTGACTCTGAATATAAGAATTAAGAGAAAGTAAACAGTGTAATCAAGGGTGCAGATGAGGGTCTGTACTGTATGCCCTATCAGTTACAATAAATATGGGCAATGAAGAATTTTTATCTGAATATATACTATGAGTAAAGTAAACAGTATACACACAGGTGCAGTATACACAAGGTACCCTAACTGGCATCATATACGTCATACGTTATTATTATTCCCTCACTGTATTTCTCTACCCAGTCAACAGCTATTGCACGTCTGGTTAGAGGGATCTCTCTAAAACACCCATCTGAGGTTTCTTCCCTTTTTCTCTCCTATTAAAATAATTTTCTTTTCTTTCTGTTGGAGTTTTTCCCTCTTCATATGGGGGTTAAGCTGTTCCCTTTTGGGCCTGTGAAGACCCATTGAGACACAATACAGATAAATCTGACTTCTAAATCTACAGTACTCTCAATTTTAGTCATTGGAAACGCCACAATAATACCACAAGGCGAGGACACATATCCCCCTTGGAAAAAAGTTTAATGCAAATGATGCTTGCAGTTTTATACAAAGGAGTCGAGCCCAATGCTGTCCTTGGTAGAGGGATTACAGTAAAAGTTTTCTCTCAGCTAATATTTAATATTTATTGTTATTTCTTAGCACTTGAGGGATATTTGGAATCTTATTCTAAAAACCAACACTTTGTAAACGATACTATAATAAACTGTAGAGGTGCACTGTGGTGTTTCACGGGAAGGGGATCTATTAGAATTAGAATCTGTTTATTTGTCAATTACATTATCTGAACTAGGAATTTGTCACCTATCTTAATGATCTTAGGAGCATACCATAGTCTGGACCTGGGGACCAGCTCCAGTTCTAACACCAGTGCCTTGGCAGGAGCAGATACCTAGCGTACTGTACATGTCAGTTTATGGTGAGGGAGAAAACCAAAATACCCACAGGAAACCTGCGTGAACATTGGAAAGAACATTACAACAGTACCAACAGTACCGCCCGCTGTGTTTACATTTGGAGCCTGAAATTAGGTTACCAAACATACTGTATTTACCATTATGTAATTATTGGAATTTTTATATTGTTTTATTATTGATAAAAAATGTAAAATCATTCTGAGACACTGAGAAGTTACTTGTAGACAAAATTGGGGGCCTTGCTATTGTAAACATCAAACAGTGTTCTAAGGACCAAAGACAGTTTATTCAGTTGTGGAAATTTACCATTTAAAACAAAAAAAAAGAAATGTAAACTAATTATACATAATGCATATTTAATGAAGAATTTAAACAAAATCTCTTTGTTTTGGCGCAAAATTTATTGAAATTTTTGTTGTAAATGAATCATATCTGAGGAGAATCTCATCTCTTTCCTCTTGTCGTCATGGCTTTGCATTTAGTGAGCTGAACTGCTGAATGCCACTGACAGCACATTGGACACACTGGCCTGCCTTCCGTTACCCAGCTAAATTCTGTTGGCACAAGGAATTATGTCGCCCCAGTCACCAGCTGTTGTGGGCCATCCTGTATGTCCTAGGAGGCTGCAGCAAGGGAGTAGAATTCTATATTCCTAACTTACGAGGACAATCTGTTTTTAGCTAATTCCTAAGTAGTTAACAGCTCTAACTTAAAGGAGCACGGCAACGTTTTGGGAACTGTCTAACTCCAGGGTAGATGGCAAATAAGATAATTTCCCAAAAAGTTGGCATGTTCCTTTAACACCTATTTTTCAGGGACTATGTACAGCAGAATAATCCGACACAATAAACTAAATTCATACCACTACACTAAAATACACTTTTTGGCCACCCTGTTGAAAACGGGTTTCAACTTTTTCTCAAGTTAAAAGTCAAAGTTAAATCTAAGTTTTGGGTCAAAACTAAGACTTGTGGCCAACACCAGGGTTGAAGTAACCTGAATCCTCAAGGACGCCTTTTGACCTTGCTGTGACTAACAGATCAGGCGATATGTTCACATGAAAATGTAATGTTTGGCCTGATGATGGCGCTAGAGGAAAGGTCATGGAGTCACCAAAATAGGTCCTTCCTCTAGGGGTTACGAATATGCACAACTAATGTGAGTAATTGCGTCCACACTCAGGATCTGCGATGGCCACGGCCGAACCCATAACATCCCCAACATTTCTACTATTCATCACTCAGGGAGGAACACAGAACAAGACGCCGAAAGCTCACCTGCTGTGGTCTCGATGACACCCGTAGTGTTTCTCAAGCCCATAAAATCAAACTGATAGAGTCGCCAAGACTTCTGGTCGGTCGCTTCCACCGAGTTCTTCCTCCACTTGTAAATAATCTCGTCCCGTGGGTACCCATCTGCAATTACACAGAGCATGTGTGTGTGTGACCCCTGGCGCCACACATGGCATGATGGCACCTCCTAATGATGGATGCCCCAAGCGGCAGACAGAGCCAGGGCCACCCAGAGCAACATTTGTCTTATGCTGGAAGCCGGGCTATAATGAGAAGTTCTGGAATGAAGATGGAGGCAGAGGGAAGTAGAGTAAATGAAAGGTTTGGTTCAATAGGGCACTGAATCCATCTTGGCGTTAGGCCTGACCTTCTCATGATGGGCATGGGGTGTGGATGTGCTTTTTTTTTTATCATTTATTGTCTGAGTTTCACAATGATGACGCCAGTTGTCTGCTCTGCTCTGAAGTATTTTTTTCTTTGCAGAAGCTACCCACGTTCATTTGAATCACTAAAAGCATACACAATTATAATAATCATGCCTAACAGCAATTTGATGTAATAGGCATTCAATTAACAAAAACATTAACTGTGGGGGTAGATGCTGCTTGAACGGCTAATTGTTGTCAAACGTGATGCCTGATGAATGAATCCATTAACATTTGCTGTGGATCTCTCATTTAGTATTAATGATATCATTAAAAATGAGTCCATACAAATTATAAACTCTCTCTAAAAAATTAACAATGTGACATCCAAATGGAGGCTTTTATCCCACAACACAGAATATCCATTCTAGAAATAATATGCTACGTGAAATTAATCAAATAGAATTCCAAGGAGACATAATTTCCATACTCAAAAATGCTGACTCACAGGTTTAATAGCATCCTATAATAAGTCTCACTTGTTTAGACAGCAAACTCATGACATGATTCAGGATGCCATTCATGAATGAATCATCAACATACATGAACGCTTTATTATTATCTCTGAAAACTGTGGGTTTCTTTGTCGCAAGGTGAAACTTGCAATCTTAACTCTTGACAGAGGCCACAGAACATTCTTCTGGAACCAGAGTGGGAAGGCCCTGCGCTCTATGAACCAGGTCAACAAAACATGTTCTATGACATCACAGGTTCCATTTCCTCTAGATGTAGGAAAGATGTATGTACTGTACATACACACATCTACTGTAGACTAAACCATCCTAATCCAATATCCCCAGAAAGACATTATGTGAACACTGTTGTAGGAAGAATTTTCTCTAACAAAACAAGGTTTATTTTCTTTATGTAAACTGCTAGGGGCAATGCCAGAGGGACAGCTACTGTCAATTTGGAGACATATACCCTTCATGCAACAAACCTAAATGTGTATTCCCCCAAATGCAGTATTAGGAAGAAGAATTAGCTTATATTAAAGCACTTTTGTTACACCCTGCCTATGTGTGGCACAATGATATTAGACTAGTACTGTATATGTTATGGATGAGTAATTGGTGTTATCAAGGAGAGTGGACTGTCCATAACCCCCTCTCACCACACACACACACACACACACACACACACACACACACACACACACACACACACACACACACACACACACACACACACACACACACACACACACACACACACACACACACACACACACACACACACACACACACACACACACACACACACACACACACACACACACACACACACACACAACTTTTTAATTGGGCACTAGCAATGGATTAAAATGAGACATGGATCACAGAAACAGAGATGAACAATAAAAGCTTGCACTTATTAATTGCAGCATGTATTAATAATTAAAAAAGACACAGCAGAGTGAAAATCTCCTCCTCTATCAAAGACCTCAGAGGGTCTTCACACCACTCCATGAGGGATAATTTTATATATTATATAATTTAATATATATTTCAATGGCATTCTATTTACACAAAGAAGCCAGAGTTGGGATAGAGAAGCAGGATTATGCACTAGAACTAGATAATATATATATATACTGTATATAAAAATATTATTAAATAAACCTTTGATATGGGTGACTGAATCACATTCCCAAACCTAAAATATTCAAGTGTAGTTGTACCAAATCCAAAACCTTAAAGGGGAACTATCTTATAAATGGCCTTTTTCAGTGTTTAGCATTGTTTCCTAGTTTCCTCTAATTCTCATATTGGCGCATTCTTCCAATTCTCCTCTCACAATATTTACCCTCACTGAACTGAGTCATCTGAAAATGTGCATATCTGTGATGCCAGAGATTTCTCAGCTGCATAATAATGTGGCAGTTGATGTGGCAGTTGGCACCAGGCCCGTTGGAGCCCAGCCTCAAAACGGCTTAAGATCTTGAGGTAGAAAAATGCTGTTTTTGAGTACTTGATTAGAAATACAAAACAATGCATTTTTTTGAAAAAAAACAAAACCTTACAGAGGTGTTCCATAGACTCACAGGAATTGTGTAAAAGTGCTCAAATAGTGAAAGAAATAGTAAAATAGTTCCCCTTTAAGATATAGTTAAATCTATATCTATCTAAGGCAGGGGTGGGCAATTATCTTTCCCGGGGGGCCGAATGAGCAACTGAAAATATGTTGGAGGGCCGGGCCAAAATTCCAAACTCAATTATGCATAATAATATACATTTTATTTCTATATAAAAAGCAGTAAATGGCATTGTTTTGACCCCTGGTAAGAGTGTATGTTATTATTTGGCAATTAAAAGGTGAGGTTAGCTTTAAAAAATATCATTTATTCAAATAGAATTTATTTCCAAAATGATAAACAAAATGTGAAACATTAATAACAAAGGGCATGTATGAAAAAGTGCTATACAAATAAAGTTATTATTTTGAGTTTCATATACTATTGAAACAAGGATTTTCTTAGCTTTCTAAAGACATCACATAATAATAATAATAATAATAATAATAATAATAATAATAATAATAATAATAATAATAATAATAATAATAATAATAATAATAATAATAATAATAATAATAATAATAATAATAATAATAATGCAGGACCTGTTCAGAGGTCTTTAATTGGCATGCAATTATCCTCAACAATGATCCTTTAGCGATTAGCACACACGGTTAGCACACACACACACCGGAACACACACGCATGCATGGTATCTTGTAGGATCGCCGATGCGATTCGTCTCTGCGATTAACCCATCCCGTTGCCCTTCCCCCCAAGGGCAGCCGGGAGCAGACAGGCGTCGGCGAGGGCCGCGCCAGGGGACCAATCCAAGTGCTCCTGCCCGTCTTCGTCAAGGACACCACAGCGTTAGCGATCTGTTGTTGTGCATGTTTTTCCATTGGGTTTATCTTATCGGGGGGGAAACCCTTGCGAGCACGGGGAGAACATGCAAACTCCACACAGAAAGGCCTGGGGGATACCCCACCTGGGTACCTGGCATCATGGAAACCTGGTCCCCAAGCGGGAATCGAACCCTGGACCTTCTTGCTGTGAGGCGACAGTGTTAACCACTACACCACCGTGCCGCTTATAGCCAAAATAAACAAGACATGTCACTGAACTGTGTAAAGAAAAGTGTCCCAGTAGCCTTTTTTACTTTACATGCCTATATTAAACATTTAATGTTTTCAGAACTGTGCAAAAAAAGAAGAAAAAAAATCAAGTGTCCCATTTCACTTGTTATATTTCCACATTTTAGTGTTCTTCAGCTCTTTTTTTTTTTTTCATTCAGTGTGATAAATCCAGTCTCTGTTGAGCTTTAACAAGTCCATCAAAGTCAGGTTGCATGTCTGAGGTGGAGATGCGAAGCACAGCTGCCAGATGTTCATCAGTGAGAGAGGATCTGTACCTGGACTTGGTAAACGTCATGACTGAGAATGTCTGTTCACATATAGGTGGATCCAAAGAGAACCAACATCTTCTGAGCATGTCTCCTCATGTTTGGAAAGTTCTCCTCCTTGAGAGCAGAGTAGAACTCTAGCAGTGATGCTGACTTAAAGTGCTCTTTCAGTAGTGAATCAGACTGCAGGTCAATGAGTTCAAGCTGAACATCAGTGGGTGCACTATCAACACTGCAGGTAAAGGGAGAGGAAACCAGCTGCATTTCATCCTCAACCTTTTTGAAATCTTGAAAACGCCTTGAAAATTCATCATGCAGTGCCCAACATGGATGAGTACCTGTGCCGGTGATCAGCTGATGGTTTGACTTCTTTCAGGGTTTTCATGTGTTTGAGATTGTTGCTGCCTAGTTGCCTTGAAATTAATTGCAACTTTGTCATGAAGGCTTTCACATGGCTATGCATTTCATGAGCAAAAATGCCCTTGCCCTGCAGTTGTGTGCAGGGACGTGCACAGGACTTTAGAAAGGCAGGTGCCGAAAAAGGAGAAAAGGGCATCAATTATTAAATGCAATGCGAGCGCGCAGAGCGCGCGAGCCCGATTTTTTAGGTTAATACAAGTCTATGGTACATTCAGTTTCACTGATAGATGTCACCAAAACTACATACAGTAGTGTCCCTTTAATAACACAATATGCGCTCCAGACCAACAGCTGCGGGCGCGGGCGGCATGCCGAAATTAACACGCTGTGTTGACTGTTGAGAGAGCAAGAGAGAGACCGAGAGAGAGATAGAGAGAGAGAGAGAGAGAGAGAGAGAGAGAGAGAGAGAGAGAGAGAGAGAGAGAGAGAGAGAGAGAGAGAGAGCGAGAGAGCGAGAGAGAGAGAGAGAGAGAGAGAGAGAGAGAGAGAGAGAGAGAGAGAGAGAGAAAGAAAGAGAGAGAGAAAGAGAGACCGCATTAACTCACTTGTTAGTTGAAACGTGGTTCAGGTCAGGAGGGCTTGATGAAGTATTATGTCCACTGTCCCACAGTCACAGACTGTTGTCTTGATGTATATCCACTGTCCAGACTGCATCCAGCCAAATAGCTTATTGTTAGCAGTTAGCACAACACAAGTACTGATGAGCTGTGTCTACTGTCTGTCTTTGCCCATTTCCGCGTCGAACAGCCTGCAAACTACCTGGCATTCTATCGCCATGCTCTAAGACAA
This sequence comes from Notolepis coatsorum, assembly GCF_963971535.1. Classification (NCBI taxonomy): domain Eukaryota; kingdom Metazoa; phylum Chordata; class Actinopteri; order Aulopiformes; family Paralepididae; genus Notolepis; species Notolepis coatsorum. The sequence continues at coordinate 174,992,524 of NC_140166.1, read as the reverse complement.
ACTCTAACCTTAACCAACTTTGAAAGAGTGCCTAAGCTTAACCGTCGAAACAACTTGCCGTCACGCTCTAAGACAAACTCTAACCTGAACCTACTTCGAAGAGTGGCTAGGGTTAATAACCAGTGTAGAAACTGACGTCGGCCAATCAGAGAGCGTCTGCCAGAAATGCGGCTACGGAAAGTATACAGGCGTCTGGCAGCGCGCGTAAATAATGGGTCCTTCCAGTTCCAGGAGAGGGAGAGGGGTAGGGGCATTTATCTCTCTTTCTTTACCTAATATTTAGATTCTATCATGACATCTTTCATTTGGAAGGGCAGGGCAGTCTATCTATATGTGCAACAGTAAAAAAATAAATAAAAAAGGGCACTTTCTAATGAAAAATGAAAAAGGCAGGTGCCCGGGCACCCCTTCACGTCTATGTGTGCACGTGCCTGGTTGTGTGTTCAGTAGGGATGGGTACCGTTCACATTTGAACCGATACGGTACCGGTACCTGTGAATTGATACCGGTACCCAACGGTACCTTTTTTCTGTACTTTAGTCTCTAAATTTTTTATCTACCTACCTCAGTTGTGAAAAAAGAAATCCAAACTTCAAATAACCACACTTTCCACCATTTTCGGCTTGCCCCGACTGCTTTGTTGTTTAATCAAGTCAAATCCTAGGTAAGCGTATATTGTGCGTGTGAACGTTGACATGAAAAGAAAAAAGTAATTTTTTTTTTTTTTTATTATCATGTAATCTTTCGCAGGCCGGTCAGAATCATCCCGCGGGCCGTATCCGGGGGCCGTACAATGCCCAGGTCTGATCTAAGTTAATTAAGTTAATACAATATATTATAAAATATTAATTCTCTCTTCTTCTCTTCTCCCACCACGTTGGTTTCATTCATCTGAGGCCTCATAAATCCACACTGACTGGTGAGAAAGATACTATTGACAGAATGGCAAAGTTTCCTAGTCTTTGTAGTCTAGTATTTCAGAGATACTCCTTGCAGTTTGGCCAGCGTTTGAAGTCTTCAATTTAACAAGCCTAAACAAACTGTTCAGAATTGTTGCCATATGTCACGGAGTAAAACAAGTAATGAATTAGGTTAATGTGATTAGATGAATAGCTGGTTGGAGCCAGAAACACTGCCTAATAGCGTACTGCCCAGTTTGTAAAAGTAATTTACAATATAATTTATTATATATTTAGTGTGTGGGGTTTATTATATATTTGGTGTGTGGGGTTTATTATATATTTGGTGTGTGGGATTTATTATATTTGGTGTGTAGGGTTTATTATATTTGGTGTGTGGGGTTTATTATATGTTTGGTGTGTGGGGTGTATTATATATTTAGTGTGGGGTCTATATATTTGGTGTGTGGGGGGTTATTATATATTTAGTGTGGGGTTTATTATATATTGTACAGTGTGTTCAATACAAGGGAAGAAAGGGGTGCTGGAAAATAAACAATACAAATTTGATTTAGTGTAGTTTCTTCTTTTTTATATTTTCTATACATATCCCCTTGTAAGAGTGGTTCGATTATTGTTCTGTAATTCCTTGTTATGTGATTAACTCTCCCTTTTTTATTTGATTTGAAGTCTTTATTTCGAACATGCAATGAATACAACAAACAATAACAAAACGCAAAACAACTCAATCTGCATGTTCGAAAAGGAGTAGGAAGAAGTATACACTTATTTAATCCTACCCCTTTTCCACTACTCAAATGAGTGTACTATTTTAAACATAAAAAAGAAAAGAAAAAGAAAACAAAAAACAAAAACTATATATGTATAAAATAAAATAAAATAGAAAACAAAAGAAAAATGTAAACACTCCCTTGTAGCTATCCTGTACTGACAGCTGGGTACTAAACCTCTCTACAGTCTGTATATCATTCATATCCTCCCTCTGTCACGTTATCTCTATTTATTTATTTACTTTACTTTATTCATTTCTATTTATGCACTATATCCGTAATGTACTCAGCTCACTATTGTGAAGCCCTTGAGGCGTGATGTGCCCAAGAGGTAAGCAAATTTGACTTAATCAGAAAACAAGATGAATCACCGCGGCACACACATGCGATGCATGCTGCGACACACACATGCGATGGGCGGCACACACAGGAAAAATGTTTGGGTCGCCGATGAAATTCTGTCTCTGCGCTTGACCCATCCCGTCGTCCTTCCCCCCAAGGGCAGCCGGGAGCAGACATGGGCTGCGGCGTGGGGCAGAGTTTTTTCCATTGGGTTTATATTCCGGAGCATGGGGAGGAAATGCAAACTCCACACAGAAAGGCCCGGGAGATACCCCACCTGGGTACCTGGCAACGCGGCGACCTGGTCCCCAAAGCGGGAATCGAACCCTGGACCTTCTACTGTAGCTGTGAGGCGACAGTGTTAACCACTACACCACAATCAACTGACCAACCAACTGACCGACAGAGTGACCTACAGCATATGAAACAACATGATGAGTGAATATTTATAAAATACGAGTGGGACTGATGTTAGGCTACCTACTGTAAATTAAGTTAACTTTAAATTTGCATGACATGCCATTGTTTTGCATAATTTTGTATCGACATTAATGTTTAGCAGCATCATATTGTCCTATCTCATAATAATAATAATAATAATTTAGGACCTGCTCCGAGGTCATCATTTGGCACACATGCGAACCATGCATACAATGCGTATCTGCGATTAACCCATCCCGTCGTCCTTCCCCCCCAAGGGCAGCCGGGAGCAGACAGGCGCCACGTGAGCCGCGCCAGGGGACCAATCCAAGTGCTCCTGTCCGTCTTCGTCAAGGACGCCACAGCGTTAGCGATCTTGTTGTTGTGCATGTTTTTCCATTGGGTTTATCTTATCGGGGGGGGAAACCCTTGCGAGCACGGGGAGAACATGCAAACTCCACACAGAAAGGCCTGGGAGATACCCCACCTGGGTAACTGGCATCATGGAAACCTGGTCCCCAAGCGGGATTCGAACCCTGGACCTTCTTGCTGTGAGGCGACAGTGTTAACCACTACACCACCGTGCCGTAGACGGTAGTCTAGAGCCACAAATATTTATATATAGCACTGCGTAATGTTAACCCTTATAGGTTTAATGGAATGTTCTGTCTTTTTATTGTGTTATATCATCATTAGAATGTTCAGTTCTCACATTTAAAATCATAGTTTGATGACAGCACTTCTAAAGCATACATAATACACATAAGCACTGCAGGAATTCCTTCCACTAGTCGCCCAGTCACCTGCAAAACAATTCCTAAAAATGTGATTCTCTCTACGAGAGCTTATGGCACTGCAGATGTCTTTTCAAAGGCAAACATCTGGCTTAAGCAGGCACTATGCAAATCCCATAATATAAACAAATTATCTCCTATCTCTTTGGACACCCGCCAAAGAAAGCAGACCTGACACTTATTGGTGAGTAATAACGCTGCACATCCAGTGGCACAGCTATCCTAATTTGTGTTAAACCGCATTCAAATATTTGTAATTAATTACATCCGACTGGCCCAAAGTTGGTTTATTAATAGTTATCATTCCTGTGGACACTCTGATGATCACGAGCGCCGACCCACAGATTGTCTTTACAAAGAGGAAGGGAGAACTCCAGTCATCCGTTGACATGATACCTGCATGTGAGAGATGCCTCTGTACAGCAGATGGAATGACCAGATTGATGATGGACTTTGACAAGATCACAATGGTTCTAAATCACAAAACAATACAATACAGCGCACCGTTGTAGTCCGAACTCTGGCCCCGCAAACACTTATCTCCCATCAGTCCATCTCAAAACGTACAGTCCAAAGGGCAAAGAAGAGCCCAGGCAGCCCTGTCATCAGTCTATCATCTCAAACCTGCAGTCCAAAGGGCAACGAAGATCACTTCCCTCTGGGAGATGCTATAGGTCACTAGTGTCCACCCAATCATCATGTTTCTTCCCTACTGCAATAAAGACTCTCTTCTCACTTCTCACTAAACTTGACCGATGTTCAGCACCATGCACTCAAAAGATTGTGTACATTTTGTGATTATAGACCTGTTCGCTATTTACAAACATACCGTGTTCGAGCCAATCAGCAATACCAATTGAGTCATGTGACTGAGTTGCCTCGGACCTGTGCAAGCTGCTGCGCCAAAAGAAGTACAATGGGGCTCTATGGAGAAACCATGACACTCCCAAGACTACATTTTTTTTTTTTTTTACATGAAATACTTTTTTTTAATTATATATATATAGCTAAGTGTAGCAGGGTGGATTATCCCTGCTTTATGGGAGTGGTTGTACACGGCCACCTGGTAGCGAGAATGCAGCAGAGCTGAGTCTAGCTGGATCCCCGACTGTAGGCCAGGAATGTTGAAGTGGAGGTCGAGCAGCAGGAGTGGATGGGGCCTAGGATTCACTGACCTAGGGATGGTACTCTGGTCCTTCTGGCCCTCCAGGGCGATCAGCAGTAGCTCCCCACACACTCACACTTCCCCCAATACTTCCTGAGCCCTCCCACACCTGATGGCAGCAAGATGGATGATATATTCGCTCCCCAAAGCAGTACTCTTCCTTAATGATGAGAGAAGACCTTTCACATTAAATTATAGGCAGGGGGTGGGGAAAGGGTTAAACAATAATGAGCATTACCCGGAGAGAAAAGGGTTAGACAAGATGCACATTAAAGACACACACAGTGTTCCCAATTACGTCTCCTTTATATAAAGTCTAGTTAAATTTTACAAGTGTATTACTCAATTAGAAAAGCTATTCCCACACTGGGCACCTAGTGCTCTCGCTCTACAATACACATGGATGAAAGTTATTCCCACATGGATGAAAGTTATTCCCACCTGGATGAAAGTTATTCCCACATGGATGAAAGTTATTCCCACACGGATGAAAGTTATTCCCACACTGGGCACCTAGTGCTCTCACTCTATATTACAGACACAGTAAGAACCTCTTCCCTTTAAGGGTTATCTACTGCTCCGCTTCGCGGTAGGGGAGAACCAGGTAAGGAGTAAAGGAGTTCAATGGTAATTTTTGTATTTTATTTTTTTATTCTTTTTTAAAACAAACATATAAACAAACATGACAACACACGATAAGATATACAAGCATTAATTGTCAGGGCACATCCAATGGGATCACCTTTTGGTTAGTTGTTTTATATAAGATATACCCATAATACCTGTTATCTAAAAAAAAACCTACATACATATGCTCAGCTCGAACCCCCCCCTCCCGGACCCCACCTTGAGAAGTACCTCCACTATCCCTCGCACCTAACCAGACACTACCATTATAAGCTAGCTTTTATTCTCTCCACCACTTCTAACCACATTGACATTTTGGATTCATTGAGACCCAGAATTCTTGCTGTAGATATTTCATGGTAAATTACATCGAGATATGTAAGAAACCAAACTTTACGGCACATTTTTTCCGGTTGAAACCAGCGTGATGCGATCAGCTTTTTGGCTACTGTGATACCCGATAAAACCAATCTCTTTAGCTGTGGATTCACTGCAAACTCAAAAACATCATTCAACAGCAATACCGAGGGGTGTACAGGTATATTCCAAGATACGAGTTTTGATATTTGTTGGGTCACATCTTTCCAGAATGCCTTAACTGGTGAGCAGTCCCAATACATGTGCATAAATGTCCCTTCGTCCCCATTTGTACATTGGGTGCATTTGGAATCTTGTTTGAGCCCCATTCGGCACAGTCTTATAGGAGTCAAGTATGTCCTGTGAATATAGTTAAGATTGATTTGTTGATGATCCGGGTTCCTTGATGTAAGTCGGACATTTGCCCAGGCTCCTTGCCAATCAAAGTCATTTTCCAGGTCTGGTATATCCCTCCTCCAGACAGAGTCAAGTTGGAGGGTTTCATACGAGGACGTTAGTAATTGATGATAAAATTCTGAAACAAAACCTCTCGATGTCTCTCTTGAGTAGAAGAATTTGTGGTATCTGTGGTGTTCAATTGGTCTGTCTAATGGAACACCGTGAGACTTCAAACATAGCTCTAACTGTTTGTGAAAAAGCCATGTGGACTTGGTGAGATTAAATTTTTTGCGTATTTCTTTATCACTACAAAAACCCTGTTTGTTAAAAATATCCCCTAATGAGTGTATGCCTTGCTCTTCCCATATAGGGAATCTTATAGGTCGTTTTCCAATTAAGAGAGCATTGTTATTGAATAAGGGAGTATGGTTGTGCCATTCTTGTGGGTTAGGATTTTTTTTTTGTGATTCACGCCATATCCGGATCGCATGAGTAATTATGGGGCCAAATTTTCGTTCACAGTGCTTGATTGGTAGTTTAGTGTATGCTATGTCCTTCAGTCTATGTGGGGCTACTATGTTTTCTTCTATTTTCCTCCAAGATGCTAATGCTTGGGAGTCAAACCATGTTGTCAATGGACTTAATGAGTACGCCTTAAAATATAGGAAAAAATCTGGAAATGCCATGCCACCATCTGCTTTATTTCTCTGTGCGGTGGATCTTTTTATACGTGGTGGTTTGTTATTCCAAATAAATTTGTATGTGGAGGAGTGTAATCTTTTCCAGTAACCCTCTGGAGGGGGTAACGGTAGCATTGAACAGAAGAAGTTGATTTTAGGTAGTACATCCATCTTAACTATTGATATCCGTGCTTGTACTGTGTTCTTAAGTTTTGCCCATCTATCAAGGTCGTCTTTGATTTTGTTTTGGATTTTTGTGTAGTTGTGCTTCACCGTTTGTCTTATGGTAGGGAATATTTCCACTCCCAAGCATCTGAAATGTTTTACCATCGGTATCTGTCCTGGGAGGGTTGTATCTTTTTTTGCAGGGGTGTTAAGTGGAAGGAAAGCCGACTTCGGCCAATTTATCTTAAATCCCGATAAATCACCAAAGTCCTCAATCAACTTGAGCAGATGAGGCAATGTGGTGTTGGGGTTTTTCATGAACAATATTACATCGTCCGCATATAAACAAATTTTTTGTTGTGTGCCCTTGATTACGATAGGTTCTATGGATTGGGATTGTCTTATATATTGTGCTAACGGCTCTAATGATAGATTGAACAGACCGGGACTAAGAGGACAACCCTGTCTGGCAGAGCGTGATACCGGAAATATTTCAGAGATGATTGTGCCTGTTATAATCATGGCCGATGGGTCTTTGTATAATACTTTAATCATATCGATGAATCCTTTTCCTAACCCCATCCTTTCTAGCACTGCCCACAGATACGACCATTCCAGCCTGTCAAAGGCCTTCATAGCATCCAGGGACAGTATCGCCTTAGGTATGGTGTCCTCTTTGTCGGCATCAAGTACGTGCAGTATACGTCTTATGTTCTCAGTGATCAGGCGGCCTCCTATGAAGCCAGTTTGGTCCGGGTGAACTAAAGACGTCATATGCTTTTGTAATCTGATGGCTAATACCTTAGAGTACAGTTTGATATCTGTTCCGAGGAGGCTTACAGGTCTATAACTACCGCACTCGTTGGGGTCTTTGTCTTTTTTAAGGAGGACTGTTATGAGTGCAATATTGTCGGTTTTATGGAAGTTCCCCTCCTTGACTGAGTATAAGATCATATTTAGTAATAAGGGGCCAATTATGTCCCAACAAGAAAGGTACATTTCTGATGGGAAACCGTCTCTTCCTGGAGCCTTACCACTTTTCATTGCGGTTATGGCCATCTTGAGTTCCTCTAGTGTGATCGGTATTTCTAACTGTTTAGCGTCATCCTCTGAAAGTTTAGGGAGAATAATTTGATTAAGAAATGTGTCCATTTTGTTTTGATCGAAGGTCATTTCTGATTTATATAAATCGGAGTAGAATACTTTGAATGTATCGTTTATTTTTACCGGATCTGTTACAAGTACTTGTTGTGCTCTAATGGTAGTTATATCTGCAAATGTTGCATTAATTCTTAATCGCATGGCTAATAGGTGGCTGGGTTTGGAACCATGGGAGTACTGCTGTTGTCTTGTGCTGCGTATTTGTATTTCCGATTGTTGTCTGTATATGTCATTGATCTCTATTTTTAGTACGTTAACTTGATTTTCTAGTCGAGTTGAGTTGTTGTATTTCAGAGAATTAAATAACGTTGAGTAAAGCGTTTCCAGCTCATCCAGTTTTGTGTTTTGATTCTTGCGCATTTTGGAGGAAAAGCTATCCGTGAAGTCTTTGATCATTCCCTTTACCGACATCCATATTATTCTGGGGTCTTGCACCGAGTTTGCATTCTCCCGTTGGAATACTATAAGAGCTTCTTTGAGTTGTGTAATGAATTCCTTGTTGTTAAGCAGCAACGAGTTAAATCGCCATCTTGGGGCTCGGGAGGATAGTATACCAAATGTACCTTTAAGGAGTAAATAACAGTGATCTGATAGTGCGTTGGGTATCATTTCCACTTCATAATTATCAAATAGTCTCTGTGATGCAAAGACATAATCTATTCTGGATAGTGTCTTATGTCTCGCAGATCGACAAGAGTACTTTCGGGTCGTGGGGTTAAGTAACCGCCATAAGTCCTTTACACCTGTAATCTTTGACCAATCCTTTAATGCCTTCGATGAATTCTTTTGTTCGCTGGAAAAGGCGAGGTAAGATTTGTCTATCCTTGGGTTCCAGATGGCATTAAAATCCGCTCCTATTATAAATGAGTAATCGGGAATGTCTAACATTGCATTGGTTAGTGTAGTGAAGAAATCTTCTTCGTACAAATTTGGGGCGTATACCGCTATCAACGCTATTTTCCTGTTCTTATGTTCAATCTTAGCTATAGTTATCCGACCTTCTACATCAGACCATACTCCCTTTAGTACAATATTCAACTTACGTTTAACGACTATTGCTACACCCCGAGTTCTCGTACCAATAGAGGAGTGACTGATATTATGGTATATGTTGTCCGCTAATTTACCTATGTCTTTCCCTAGAATGTGTGTTTCGCTTAGCAGAGCAATGTCCACATGTTCTTTTTTCATCAGTGTGAGCACGCTTTTGCGTTTAAGTTGGTTATTTATTCCCCCGGTGTTCCATATCATTATATTCAAACTAGCCATAGTCTATACATGTTGCATTGTAATTTTTGGTAATGCTTCTAGAGTGCGAGGCAATACTAGATATACATCCCACTAGTGAGGTCCCGTTGAGAGCCGAGCTTAAAAACATACATATATACAAATAAAAATCCCCTACCCTTCCCTCCCACCGAGAGTCGTACAGGATTGTGTTCCATGAACACAACCTTTGCGTATGACTCTCTCCCTTGCACCACCGGATATCCCAGAATGATCCAATTATCCTTAACATTCCTATGTATACCATAGGATCTAACACTCTAAATTCTACCATAAGTAGAATGTCGACTGTGGCTTGGCCACTTACCCGTAAAAAATAAATAAATAAAAATTTAAATGAGATAAACTAAAAATAAAGACCAAAAATAAGCTTCAATTGTCATGCCTTAATCACTTACATTTTATATGAACTTGTAATTTATAGTAATTTATAGTAACCCATGAATAATATGAAGGTATTGAACTGAAGAGAGAGCCTCAATAAATCAGAGAGAGCGGATGAAAAAGAAAGAAAAAAAAACAAGTAAAAGGAAGAGAACATTAACTTAGATCTTAAAAGAGCATTGCTATGCTTAAACATCTAAAGTATTAATTGGAGAAGTAGTGAAATTATTTCCCATTAATAAAAAAACAATTTTTAAATACGTATATGCAGCATTTCCCCCGACCGGGGTGGGCGATGATCGTTGTGTAGAGTGATCTTTCAGCCGGCCGGCTATGATGGCTCTGTGGTTTTGCATCTAGATAGCTGTTGATTATTCCCCCGAGGGGCTTCTGGTAGAATGAATGACCACGTATTGCTGATATTCCAGAATGCTCCATATATCAAAGAATGCTTCGATGTTCTAGATTATTCCAATATGTCATTTTTACATTGTCTGAATGTTCCAGTATGTTCTGGAGTGTTCCAATCTTAAATCCAATATGTCCGCAATAATATACACGTCGGGGAAAGCATTCAAAAACTCTGAGCATGTAGGTCTCTCTGTCCCAAATCCTCGATTATTAAAGGTTGTACTATATGGTGACCTTGCATAACTGAGATTTAAAAGGCCATTTATACACTAATCTGCTCCTGTTCAGACAGGAATTTGGCTGCCTCTTCAGGCGATTTGAGGAGAACTTTTGCTCCTTGTTTGTCGACGGCGCGTAAGTATTGCAGGGTATATTAGTAGGGGTCTGTATTTCCCCAGGTATAGTTGAGACATCACCGTCTTGAACTTGGCACGCAGTTCCACTACCTCACGACAATAATCTTCAAAGCAGTGTATTGGTACCTCCATGTGTTTCAGATTGCCTTTCATCCTGCGAATTCCACGCATAATCATTTCTTTTATTCTGACTTGGCGCAGTACAACTAATATCACTCTGGGCTTAGCGTTGTTGTCACTGGAGCGGGGTCCCAATCTGAAGCACTCATCCACCTCCGGTATTTTAGGAAGGATTCCTGTTCCCAAGATTTTCTGTAATTCTGTGGCAAACTCTTCAGGGTTTTCACATCTCACTGATTCGTCCAGACCGACAATGCGAATATTCAGCCTGCGTTTTTGATATTCCATCTAGAATATTTTGGCTTTCTGTTCTTTATTGATTCGCGTGAGCTCCTCCGTTATTTCGCTGAGCTCCGTCTTGATTTCATTGTAGTTCCCCTTCATCTCGGCAGTTAGGTTAACTGTGTTAGCCTCTACTTCCTTGTAGATGTGAGTGAATTTGATTTCGTGGGCTTCCACTACTTTCTCCAGAGCCTCGGTGCGTTTATTCTGTGCGTCGGCGTCCGCTCTCAGCGCATCAATTTTGCCTTCAATAGATTCTTTAATAGCATCTACTTTTTGAGTTATTATCTTCTGTGATTCTGTGATCATTTCCTCCATTCTCTTCTCTGTGATCATTTCCTCCATTCTCTTCTCCATTGTCTTCCCCATTTCCTCCATTTTCCGGATGATATGTTCGGTATCTGCGGAGGTCTTTGATGGGGTTGAACTTGAAGCGGCCTCTGTCGAGTCAATACTTTCTGCTGTCCGCTGTACGTATCCTGGGTCCCGCGGCGGGACCTCTTCGACTGGTTTTTGGTCTTTCCTTGGGTCTTTCCTTGATGGCATCTCGATTCTTTTGGTCAATATAGTTAGTTGATAGTCTCAGTTGATATATGCGTCAAGTTTTAAACACATTAATGGTATATAATTATGATTTTAAAACGAAAAAAAAAAATAACGGGTGAGCAGCTGTGTCACATGCGACCTACTCCATTCTACAGCTAAACCGGAAGCCCAATGGTAATTTTATAAAGAACCACACATTATTATCACACTCAAAAGAACAGTGGGCCCACATTAGCAAATAAAAGTCCTAGCTAAAGCCAGCTTGAAATGGTTGGGGCGCCCCTATACACTGCTGCCAGCGTTCGTTCAAAGCACCGTTTATCTTCGCCCTTAGAGAGCCTGCGCCACACAGTGAATTGTCTACGATAACATTTCAGCACTCAGAGCGCCGCTGTACTTATCCAAGATGGCGGGCTTACTCTCACCACCACTAGTCCGGGTGTTAAGATGGCCGTCGGGAGATCCCGCGATAACAGCCAGCGGGGCGGGGTAGACGCTGGGGCAGGTGAGCTGCTGGGGCAACGGCTTGGAGGGGCTGGAGGAGCGTGCAGTGTAGTGGCGTCCTCTGCTGGGCTGAAGAGGTGGGCCGACATGCGGGCTAAACTGTGGTGCTCGCCTAAACAAAGCTAAGCTGTGGGTCGTGGTGAACCCTCCTGCTATGACGCCTATACACAGCTAACGCAAGGTGGACAATATCTATCACCTGTCTTCGGCGGTCGCTCGCCTGCTGGTTCATTCACAATGTCTCTGGCACATTAGCCAAACGCTAAGCTACCGCATATACCTCGAGTTTCTCGCTCGCGTGCTGTATCCCCGGAGCTCCAATCCAGTACGTCTTCCTCCCTCTGTGGAAAATGACGAAGAGGTCTCTCCGCTGTCCGAGCCCCGCCTTCAGCCCATTCTTCTTCACCTGATGTCCTCCCTTCCCAGCGTGGTCACCAGCGCTCCTGGCGGCACCTGTATCCTGTCCCACTATGAAGCGTCAATGTTTAGGATAGGGAGAATCAAAGAGCAGCACGTTAAGTGTCCATGTCCGGGTAGGGATGATCAAGAGCGGTCAACCGGTTACAACGTCCTCGTGAACACAGGGAATGCAAAAGATTAGCGTTAGACACCCTGAATAATAATCAGACATATTCAGGTGGCTACATTTCCCCCTACTTTCAACTTGCAAAGTCCTCTGCAAGTTACACAAGTGGAACACAGACATGTATACGGTCCTTAGACCAACAGTTTCACACAATCATTCATGAATTGCAAACACTGTTCAACAAATACACTTTTTAGCACGTAGTCTTGGCGATACCGGGCGGGTAGCCGACCTCTGGTGCTCCTCTGTGGCCGGATTGATCCGACTCCTTCCATGTCCGACTCCGTGTCAGACTCGTCTGTTCCTGCCGACAGGTCATCGGCCGCGGCCTCGCCTTCCGGGGCCACAGGTTGGTCGCCCGCAGCGCCCTCCTCGCCCCTGTCTTCGCCGTCCTCTCCTGATGGGTCCGACTCCACCTCTCCTCCCTTGTCGGGCACGACCCCAGCGACGACCCGAGGGGACCTGGGTGGGTTACATGCCCTGGGACGCGGTTCCCAAGGGCAATAGACGGCGCCTCCCACGTCTGTCTCAGACGAGCACCGCGAGCGCGTAGGAGCCCTCTGGGGGACCCGCGCACGCCCTTCCCGATCGGACGTTAGAAAGGTACAGGGCTTGAGCTGCTCCCGATGTACAGTCCTCTCTGGGCCCCCTTCTTCAGGCTGGACAGTGAACACAGGCGTCCCCTCGTGGCTCTGTGCAACCACCAGATAGGGCGTAGGCTCCCACTTGTCCTGTATCTTATTACGACCCCTGGGTCGGTGGTTGCGCAGCAGGACCCGGTCTCCAGCCCTTAGGAGCGCGCCTCTGGACTTGCGGTCATATATCCGCTTGTGTCTATGAGACGTATGCTTCGCTGTGGCTCCCGCGGCCTCCGCGGCAGCCTTCAGTCGCTCATGGTGCCCCTGGACCCATTCGTCCAAGTTCTCCGCATCGCCGTCCACGGCATCCCTGCCACCCAGCACGTCCCTGGGCATCCTTGCGTCCCTCCCGAAGAGCAAGTAGAAGGGGGCGTACCCCGTAGAGGAGTGCACGTGGCAGTTGTACGTAAGTACCAGCTCTGGCAGGTGTTCTTTCCAGTCTCGCTTCTTGTCTGCGGGCAAGCTACGCAGCATATCATGCATGGTCCGGTTGAACCTTTCACACTGGCCGTTCCCGTGGGGGTGGTAGGACGTAGTACGGCTTTTCGAGATCCCGTAGAGTCTACAGAGTTCTTTGATGACGCTAGACTCGAAATTTCGCCCTTGGTCGGCATGGAGCCGGGCAGGGAAGCCGTAGTACACAAAGCAATGCCGGATGAGCGTGGCGGCGGTGGTCTTGGCGGTCTGATCTTTGGTCGAGATGGCGATGGTGAATCGGGTAAACATATCGGTCAACACCAGGACGTTCTCGTAGCCGCCCGTCGACATCTCCAACATGGTAAAGTCCATGGCTAGGACTTCCATGGGCACAGTCACGTTGGTGTAGGTCATCGGGGCCTGGGACTTAGGGAATACGTCCCGGGCCAATGCACACCGCTTGCACTGTTGTACCCAGCCATTCACCTCCGCTGCCATTCCTATCCAGAAGTAACTTCGCCTCATCAGGTCTATAGTCCCTCGCCTACCGAAGTGTCCCCCGTAGTCGTGCTGGGTCTCATAGATATGTCGCCGCAGGGCCGTCGGCACCACCAGTTGCAGGACCTCTTCCCCGTCGCGGGGGTCGCTGACGCGTCAAAACAGTATTTGCTTGTGTAGACGGAATTGCTCCCATTGCCCGTATAACTTGCGGAGACCTGGGTCCACATCCTGCAACAGGGCTTTAGTGGGTGGGGTCCCACGGGTCACCGCCTGCCATACCGGTCCCAGTTCGGGGTCTTCCTCCTAGAATTGCCGTAGTTCGTCCCAGCTGTACCCGCTGTTCCCCTTCTGCGCCACCATTTGTCTTGCGACCGACTGCCGGGACCCCCGGCGGGTCGGTCCGGTCCTCGGAGCCTGAGTATGAATGCCTTCCGCTTTCCGCAGTGATAGGAAGTATTTTTCGGTGTCCGCTACTTCTGGTTCTTGTCTCATCGGGATGCGTGACAAGGCGTCTGCATTTTGGTTGAGTCGGCCAGGCTTGTAATGCACCACAAAGTCGTATTCGGCCAGCTGAGCGACCCAGCGTTGCTCCACCGCCCCCAAATTGGCCGTGTCCAGGTACCGCAAAGGGTTGTGGTTGGGGACCACAGTGAATTGGGAGTAGAGCAGGAGGTCTCGGAACTTCTCGGTGATCGCCCACTTCAGGGCGAGGAGCTCCAGCTTGAACGCGCTGTAGTTCTGGTCATTTCTTTCGGACCCTCATAGGCCCCTGCTCGCGAAGGCGATGACGCGCTCTACGCCTTCTTGCTTCTGACTCAGCACGGCTCCCAGCCCCAAGTAGCTTCCGTCCGTGGTCACTACGAAGGGGAGTTGGAGGTCCGGATATGCCAACACCGGTGGCGTCATTAGGCACCCTCGCTGGTGGTCGAAGGCCTCCTGACACTTTGGAGTCCATTGGAAGGCCTCGGTCCGTCCTTTAACAAACCCTTTCTTTTCCTTTCCCATGAGGGCATGCAAAGGTTGCGCCACTTGGGGAAGTGGGGCACGAATCGCCGGTAGTACAACATGAATCCGATCACTTGTCGAACTTCTTTCGCAGAGCGTGGCACCGGCCAGTCTTCTAGGGCCTTTACTTTGTCGGTGTCGACTTGGACCCCGGCCGCAGATACAATGTGTCCCAGGAATTTTACCTCTGTCTTGAGGAGGAAACACTTCCGGGGCTTGAGTTTGAGGCCATGCTCACGGAGGCGTCCGAACACCAGGTCCAGCTTCTGGCAGTGACTCTCGAAATCGCTGGCGAACACCAACACGTCGTCTAGGTAGACCAACAGGACGTCGAAGGCCAGATCTCCTAACACCGCGGCCATCAACCGCTGGAACGTCGCCGGCGCATTGCACAGCCCGAAGGGCATATGGGTCCACTGGTAGAGGCCGAAGGGCGTCGTGACGGCCGTCTTTTCTTGATCCTCCTCCTTCACCGCTACCTGGAAGTAGCCCGCCGTGAGGTCGAGGGATGAGAAGATTTTGGCCTGCCCGAGGGCGTCTAGGGACTCCTCTATACATGGTAGAGGATACGCATCTCGGTGCGTCACATTGTTTAGTCGACGGTAGTCGCAACAGAATCGCACGGAGCCGTCTTTCTTGATCACTATCACTGCGGACGACGCCCATGGGCTACAGCTCTCCACTAGGACGCCCTGGCCGACCAGGTCCTGCACGTGTCATTTCACTTCCTGAAAGATGTGAGGCGGTATCCGGCGGTGCCGTTGTTTGATGGGGTGTGCGTCCCGGGTGGGGATGTAGTGAGTGACCGTGGTAGTGTATCCGTAGTCTCCGTCGTCGATGGAGAACACGTCTTGTGTTTCTCCAGTACCTGGTTCAGTCGGTCCACCTGTGCCCGGGTAAGGTCTTGGAGGTTCGCTTGTACGGGCACGGCTAGTCGTCGGGTCTTCTCGCCGGGGACCGCAGGGGTCGGGTTGTCTCCGGCTTCAACCGCCGTCACTCTCAATCCCCCGGCCACTTCTTCTACGGTCACCCTCTCCTTGGGCAATACTTGACGGGGGCAGTGAAATTCCACCAGTTGGGACCGGGCACCCTCCCATTTAGGGCGTGGGCCACTACATTGGCCACCAGTAGGCCCGGCGGTAGGTTGGCAGTCGGAGTACTCTCGGTACGGTACATAGGGGTGGATCCACTTCTTAGTGCAGCGGCCTGTGTCGTCGCCCGCGGCGCGGGAGCTCCCCTGTTCGACTCCCCCTCGGGACATTAACATTTAACATCAACACAACGCAGACCAATATGATCCGTCACAATAGCTATGAGCTAAATAATCCACCCACCTGGGGGACACTGAGCACTGAATGTGCACTACCATACCTATGATAAAAGAGCCATTAAAGTATGACGTCTAGAACATTAGCTGTTATTCAGCTACAGTGTTGGTAGGGCTTTCATCACGTAATGTGTATTCAATCAAGACGAGACAGTGCTCCAAGCAGTGCATTGTCATTTTGAGTCATTTCAGACTTCTGATAGATAGCAGTCTAAAGGGCCTTAAACTCTAAGGTCTTTCTCTGACGATGGAACGGTGAGAAACAACATCAATGGCAGAAGTTATTGCATTTATACAGCAGCTTTTATCCAAAGTGCTTTACAGCTTACGCCTCACATTCACCCATTCACTCACACATTCACACACCGACGGCGGAGGTGCCAAAGGTGCCAACCAGCTCGTTGGGAGCAGTTAGGGGTTAAGTGTCTTGCTCAAGGACACTTCGATGTGCTGCCGGGAGGAGCCGATTCGGGAACCTTCCAATTACCAGACAACTGCTCTACCTCCTGAGACACACTCTACAGCACTGCTAGATAAACACCACCACTGACCCTTAGCTGCCAGAGGTGTACCCTCCTGCTGACTTGTTGTTCACTACTTGTAAGTCCCGTAGGGCTGGGCGATATGGCCAAACATTTTATCACGATAACATTTTTCATATCGTCAAATATAAATATTGATATTTTTATTAGTAGGCCTATAAAAAAATAAGATTATGATTTTTATTTTTTATTATTTAATAATTATTTAATTTATTTTGCAGCAATTCTTTGTTGTTGCCAACATCTTTAGTGTTACAGCCCCTCACACTGCAGTTCTCAGGCTGCAAAAGTGAAAGCGAAAGTACCAAAAAAAGTAGTTGTGGCTCCAGGGGAGTTGAACAGTTCTGGCTTTGCTAGTTTATTTTCTATCTTTTGGCGCTTTTTTGGTGGACAAACCACCGCACACATGCACCGTGACTCGCGACTGGAGACTAGCTCTGCTAGCACACATAGCCTACTGTGTACAGACGGGGAACAGTATTTTAAATTAGAAAGCAAACAAAATAAATGGACAAGAGAAAAATATATCTCAATTTGGTCAGTATTGTCATTTGGACAAGCAAAGCCATTACTTTAAGTTGCAGGCAAGAAAGACAAGTCTGTCCACTGTCTCTGGTTTTATTTTATTTTATTTATTTATTTTTATTACCAATATTATTTTTATTATTGATTATTAAAATATATCGCAATAATTATCGTTATCGTTTTATCGCCCTTTGGATAAAAGCGTCAGATAAATGACTAAGTGTAAATGTAAATAGGGCTCCATCTACTAACAGGAAAGCGATAACATCAAACTATAAAGGAAGGAATCTCTGTCCGTCTGTGTCAGTACAGTATGTCTGACCATCGCATATCTTGAGAACCTGTATTGAACCCAAGGGAGTGCAGTGTCAAATCTGAAGTTGATCGGATGAGCGGTTCTAGAGAACGTTTCTAGCAGCCGCACCACGGTTCTCTAGAGTCTAGAATGCTGCAAGCAGCCATACCACGGTTCTCTAGAATGCTGCAAGCAGCACTTCTGGGGGCCAAGCAATCGGGCCGCTCAGAATGGGCACACGCTCCAAACTGCCACACGCTCCGAACAGCCATGCGCTCCGAATGGGTACTGCATTCATCTTTAACCTGCAATTAAAAGGTGTGTGTCTCTGTTTGTATGCACCGGGAGGTGTAGTTTGACGTCATTTTGGACCGCCCGCGAGGTCATTATCATTGGGAAAATGGATTATCGGCTATTGTAACAATTCTGCCTCATGAACATTGGAACGCTTTCCATTTTTGCAAAAAACAAGTTCCCTTCTATCACTAACATTATTGTTTAAGCATTTTTGGTTGAAATAGAATTTGGCGATTCTTTTTTTTTGCAGTAACAGCAGCTGGAGTTGCGGCTGGAGCACTGCCTGCCATCAGGGAGGAGGAGCCGATACATCTACCGGTTCGGGGAGAGGTTCGTGAACCACGTTTACCACCACCAGATCGCTATGGCGGAGCTCCTGAAGGTTGCCGGGAGTTTGTCACCCAATGCTCTTATTTTTCAGCTACCGCCGCTCACATTTACTACAGAACTATCCAAAGTCGCATATATAATAACTTTGCTTACAGGCCGTGCTCTCTCTTGGGCTACAACGGAGTGGAAGAGTCGTTCGGCGGTCTGCCTCAGCGCGGCTACCTTCACCCGAGAGTTGCAACGTGTGTTCGATACCTCTCGGGTGATATCCATCTATGAAGCAGGATGGCGGCTCATCTCCTGCCGACAAGGTAGTCGCTCTGTGGCAGATTACGCCATCTACTTCCGCATTGTAGCTCGAGAGGCGGCTTGGCAGGAAGTATCCTGCTGCGTGTTGTTTATCCAGGGGCTCTCCAAGCGGATGCAGGATGAGCTGGCTTCACGGGATCTGTCCGACCAACTGGACGACGTCATCAACTTGGCTATTCGGATGGACAACCCACATCGGGAGAGAGGGCGGGAGAGGGAGGCTCTGTCACAGGTACTATTTCGTCCTTCTCTCGGTGCCGAGACAGCTTTTCATATTTCAAGAGAGAGCTTGGGTGATGAGCCGATGCAACTGGGGGCCTTGCGACTCTCTGACGCTGAGAGGCAGCGGCGCATTGCACAGAAGCGTTGTTTTCGTTGTGGTTGCACCGGCCACCGCTTCAATAACTGTCCAGGCTTGTCGGGAAACGGGAGGGCTCGCTAAACTGGAGAGGGGTTGTAGCGGGTGGGCAATCGTCCTCTGTCACTGTTTTTTGATGTCACTGTTGGGTGAGGGATTCATCTTAAACACGCACGGGCATTAGTTGATTCAGGGGTAGCGGGTAATTTAATACATGTGGGTTTAGCGCAGGAGTGGGGGGTTCCTCTAGAGATGTTGGAGGTCCCCATTCCTGTTCAGTCTCTGGACGGTCAACCTCTGGATGATGGGCTCATCACTCAGCGCATGGCGCTGCTGCGCCTCCAGGTGGCCGGGGGAGAGTGGAAATTGTTGCAATTCTATGTTGTTGTGTCCCCTCACTCACCAATTGTTTTGGGCCACCCTTGGCTATCTGATAACAACCCATGTATTAATTGGTCTACAGGTGAACTTTCACTGGAGAGGGGCATTAAGCCGGTATCCAGCGAGGGTTCACCCACCTTTTTTTCTTCTTATTTTTTGTCTCCCTCCAGGATGGTGGTAGGCGTTGCAGACTCTATCCCATCTCCTAATCCCGATTTAGCAGGGGTCCCCGATATTTATTGGGACCTGGCGGAGGTCTTTAGCAAGACTCGTGCTAAAGCACTACCGCCTCATAGACCCTACGACTGCACCATAGATCTTCTACCCGGTACCTCTCCACCCCGCGGTCATATGTTTTCTCTCTCTCGCCCTGAGACGCTGTCTATGAATGCCTATATTCAGGAAGCACTGGCCGCGGGCCACATATGTCCTTCCACCTCCCCTGCAGGCGCTGTTTTTTTTTTGTAGCGAAGAAGGATGGTAGCCAGCGTCCTTGCATTGATTATCGTGGGTTGAACGACGTTTCCATCAAAAATCGTTACCCCCTGCCTCCCATGGACACCGCCTTTGAGTGTCTACAGGGGGCGCAGGTCTTCTCTAAGCTTGATTTACGTAATGCCTACAACTTAATCAGGATTAGAGAGGGAGACAAGTGGAAGACTGCATTTAATACACCTAACAGGCATTATGAGTATTTGGTCATGCCTTTTGGCTTAGCTAATGCCTCTGCAGTCTTTCAAGCTCTGGTCAACGACGTGCTGCAGGATTTAATTGGAGTGTCAGTCTTCGTCTATTTAGATGACACTCATTTTTTTTCGCGATATGACAGCACGTTCGTCAGGTTCTCCAGCATCTCCTCCACCATCGGCTATTTGTTAAAGCAGAGAAGTGTGTGTTTCATACTGACACCGTTTCTTTTCTGGGGTTTGTTTTGACTAGGGGTGATCTACGCATGGATCCGGCCAAGGTGAGTGCAGTACTAGACTGGCCACGGCCTTCGTCACTCAAAGAATTGCAAATTGTTTTGGGTTTTGCAATTTTTTTTTGCGCTTTATTCGCAACTTTAGAGCCTTAGCCGCTCCCCTGACAGCTCTCACTAAGGCCTCTCTCCCTGGTTTTGACTGGTCGCCTCGGGCAGAGTCAGCCTTTCGCGGCCTCAAACGTCGGTTTACCTCCGCCCCTGTACTGATCCACCACGATTCGGAGGCTCCATTTATAGTGGAGGTAGATGCTTCCGATATCGCGGTGGGGGGTGCTCTCTCAGAGATGCTTAAAGGATGGGAATAATAATACATCTATTTTATATAGCGCTTTTCCAGGTGCTCAAAGACGCTTCACATGGGCAGGAGAGACAAACTATGGCAAAACAAAAAAACAGAACAAAAATAATACATGACAAAATAAAATAAAACTGACAGAATTAGAGGTCAAAAGCAAGATTGAAAAGGTGGGTTTTGAGGGCTGATTTAAAAGATGTCAGGGTGTTTGCATCACGGATATGGCTGGGGAGGGCATTCCAGAGGGAGGGGGCAGCAGCAGCAAAGGCCCTGTCGCCCCAGGTCCGGAGCTTGGTCGTGGGAGGTGTTAGGAGGTTGGCATCTGCAGACCTAAGGCGACGGGTGGGCGTGTGACGGTGGAGGAGGTCGGACAGGTAGGGAGGAGCAAGGTTGTTGAGGGCTTTAAATGTGATGAGTAGTATTTTAAAATGTATCCTGTATTTGATTGGAAGCCAGTGGAGGTCGTGGAGGACAGGGGTGATGTGATCAGAGCGACGGGTGGAGGTGAGCATGCGGGCAGCAGAGTTTTGGACATATTGGAGTTTATTGAGAATAGTGTTTGGTGAGCCGTAGAGGATGCTGTTGCAGTAATCTAGTCTTGATGATATGAATGCATGAACCAGTGTTTCAGCAGCGGAGAGTGATAGGGAGGGGCGAAGACGAGCAATGTTCCGGAGGTGATAGAAGGCAGATTTGGTTATGTGGTTCACATGGGGGAGGAAAGAAAGGGTGGAGTCCAGGATGATGCCAAGGTTACGGACGTGAGTGGAGGGGGTGACAATGGTACCATCAATATTTAGGGGGAAATCCTGGGTGTGGCTGGTGAGGGATTTTGGACCGATAATGATGATTTCTGATTTATTGCAGTTTAATTTGAGAAAGTTATTTTGCATCCATGTTTTGATGTCTGTGAGGCAGGTGCTGAGGGTGGAGAGAGTGGCTGGAGTGATAGTCTTGGTGGAGAGGTAGAGCTGAGTGTCGTCTGCATAACAGTGAAAACGCAGGCCATGTTGGCGGAGAATCAGACCAAGTGGAAGGATGTAGAGGATGAAGAGCAGGGGACCAAGTACTGAGCCTTGGGGGACACCATGAGTGATGGGGGCAGTGGGGGATTTGCAGTTGTTGATAGAGATGAATTGGTGCCTGTGTGAGAGGTATGATTGGAGCAAGGTGAGGGGGATTCCGGAGATGCCAACGGAGGACTGGAGACGAGTGATGAGGATGGGGTGACTGATGGTGTCAAAATCAGCGCTGAGGTCTAGGAGAATGAGGATGGAGAGGGAACCAGAGTCGGCAGAGAGGAGTATGTCGTTGGTGACCTTTAGAAGAGCAGTTTCGGTGCTATGTTTGGTGCGGAATCCGGATTGAAATGTATCATAAAGGTTATTGTTGTCGAGGTAGGATTTTAATTGGGAGGCAATGGCTCGCTCAATTATTTTTGAGAGGAAGGGGAGGTTGGAAATGGGGTGGAAATTATCAAGGGTTTCAGGGTTGAGACCGGGTTTTTTTAGTAGGGGGGTGACAGAAGCAATTTTGAGGGCAGGGGGAAATAGGCCAGTGGTCAGAGAGGTGTTTACAATGGAGGTGATTAGGGGAGAAAGGGCAGGGAGACAAGCCTTGACTAGGATGGAGGGGATAGGGTCCAGGATGCAGGTAGAAGTTTTCATTGTAGAGAGAATGGAGGATAGGTCCGATGCGGTGATTTCAGTGAAGGATGTAAAAGGTGGGTTGGGCGGTGGAGAGGGGGTTGAATCCGGAGGGGAGATAGTGTTGGCGGAGGCAATTGTTAGTTGGGTGTGGATTTTGTCAATTTTTGTTTGGAGATGTGACAGATAGGAGACACATTTACTGACAGTGAAGGAACAGGAGATTGTGTCAGAGGGTTTAAGACGTGTGTTGATGGTGGAAAACAGAGTCCTGGGGTTGTTGCTGCCAGACTGTATGATAGCGGAGTAGTGGGAGGAGCGTGCATAGTTGAGGGCGTCTTTGTAGAGCTGTTGATGTTGTCTGTAGGCCTCTTTATGGACAGTGAGACTGGTTTTATTAGATAGCCGTTCGAGCTGGCGGCCCTTGGATTTAAGGTGGTGTGTAGGTGATCGGTGTACCAGGGGGCGGAGTGAATGAAGGAGACAGACTTGGTTTTGATTGGGGCGAGCTGATTGAGACAGGAGGAGAGAGTGTTGTTGTAGATGTTGACCAGGTCTGTAGGGGAGCCATGCTGTAAGAGGGAGGCATCAGGGATGGTGTCAGTCAGTAGGGAGGAGAGAGAGGAGGGGTGGATGGATTTGAGATTACGGAATGTTATGGAACGCATCTGCTTGATTGGGGGAGTAGGGATGAGAATGTCCATGGTGATAGCCAGATGATCAGAGATGGTGAGGTCGGAGCAGGTGAGATTACTGATGGAGATGCCAGATGTGCAGACCAGAGGGGAAGGTTCATCCTTGCGCCTTTTTTCACGTCGGCTGTCCTCGGCCGAATGCAACTACGACGTGGGTAATCGGGAGTTATTAGCAATCAAGCTCGCACTGGAGGAGTGGAGACATTGGTTGGAGGGGGCGGCACATCCTTTCATTATTTGGACCGATCATAAGAACCTGGCTTACATCCAAGGGGATAAACGTCTTAACGCTCGCCAGGCCAGGTGGGCGTTATTCCTCACCCGCTTTCGCTTACCATCTCCTATCGGCCCGGTTCAAGGAACGTCAAGCCTGACGCACTGTCCCGCCAATTTGATCCTCTGGACCGGGAGGAGAAGCCCCACCCTATTGTTCCCCTGGCCCTTATTCTGGCTCCTGTGTCATGGGGCATAGACAGGGTGGTAAGGTCGGCTCCGGCACGGGAGCCCGATCCTGGTGGGGGCCCTCCGGGGCGGATGTATGCGCCCAATGCTGCACGCTCACGACTGCTGCAGTGGGCACATACCTTCTCCCTCACCGGCCACCCTGGGGCCACCAGAACCCTGGAGTTTATCCGCAAGAGGTTCTGGTGGCCCACAGCGGAGCGGGATACACGCTCCTTTGTGGCAGCCTGTCAGGTGTATCTGAGAATATAAGATTATATATTTTCTTTTTAAGAATATGATAAATAATTAATTATCATAGTTTGTTAAAGAGTCTAACATTAATTTGTGGGCATCTGCAGCTGAGAGAGTAAAGTCAATGATCTAGCAGCAGAGCGAGATCGGGATGGTTGGTCCTGAGGGGTCCTGGGGTGGGAGGGTGGGAATGGGGGAAGAAATGTCTTTTAGAAATGTATTTAGCAATATCATTTTTCATTATGGTTATTATTATTATTGCTGTTACTGTCCTGTGATGTCTTGTTTATTATTATTGTTACTGTATTGTGTTGTGTCTTGTTTCATGTGGAAAAAGAGAGAATATTTTTTGATAATTTTTTTTTATTATATGATAAATTATTAATCTAATCTAATATAATTTGTAATTTAGCTGACACTTTTATCCAAACTGTGGTTGGGAGTTCATTCCACCATTGTGGAGCGATGACTGAGAATAGCCTGCTTCATTTTGATGACCCCCCCAGGAGCTCGGATAGGAGTGGGTCTGAGGTAGCTTCTATCCCCAGGCCATCAGGCTGCTAAACGAACAATAAACACTATGCAACAACCATCAAATGCACACAGCACACACACCCACACGCACACACTCACTTAAACAAACAACACACTGCAGCACCCACTCTCCACACTTTAGATCACACAAACACACTTTATATTTATTGATAAAGGATTTGCACTACAACTCGTACACCTACTGTAAATTGTACCTAAATTGCACCTCATCCCATTTCTGCCTTGCACTATATAGTATTGTATATTAGTACACTGCATAGTATATTGTATATTATATGGTAACTCAGTTACGTCTATTCTGCATCGAACATTGTACTACATATGTCTATACTGAACACTGTGACCTTTTTTTTTTTTTTTTACTTCTAATTTACATGCTATACTATGTTATTTTATTTCATACTTATCTTGTCTTGCACAGTCTCTGGAGCGTAACAGTAAGAAGCATTTTGTATAAAAGTATTCTGTACTTCTGTATGACAACTATTAAAGAAACTTGAGGTGGCCAGAAGATGCAGAGCGTAGGGATCTTGGGGGTGTGTAGTTAGAGACCATTGACCGGGGGTAGGAGGGAGCCGTTCTCCTATGCCAGGTCAAGGACCTTGAAGCGGATTTGTGCGGCAATGGGAAGCCAGTGCAGCTCTTTGAGAAGTGGAGTAATGTGGCCTGACTTTAGTAGATTGGAGATCAGGCGGGCCACTGCGTTCTGTATGAGTTGAAGTGATTTGGTGGCGGTAGTCTGTAAACCAGCTAGCACTGCATTGCAGTAGTCGAGGAGTTGGGTGGCTTCTTTTGTTAGGAAGGTGCGGATGCTTCTGACATTGCTCAGGATTATTATTATTATTATAGAAAATATATATTATTCATTATTAATATAACCATAATTATTAGCAGTTAGGGGTGTCTTGCTCAAGGACACTTCGACATGCTGCCCGGTAGGAGCGAGAATCAAACCGGGAACCTCCAGATTACCAGACGACTGCTCTACCTCCCGAGCCACTGTCGCCTCACATGGTACATTGTTACACATGGTGCGCAAGTCTCCATCATTGTCATGGTCCCAGCCAGGGATCATGCCCATGTACCCATGTACATGACAAAATACTTCCCAAAGGTCAGTGAATACCACGATCACAACACCAGAGGGAGCTCCACAAATCATGTTAAACCCAGATTCGGCTCAAACAAGGGACTAAACACGTTTCGCAATTATGCCACATCAATGTGGAACGCCCTACCCAAAGCTGTAAAGGAATGTGAATCACTACCCACTTTCAAAAACACTCTCAAAAACACCTAAGGGAGACTGCAACTCGAAACTGGCCCCTGTAAATGTCCGAACACAACCCCCTCCAATGTACAGTAAATTACCAAGTATGGTCTTGTCAATAATCCAATGTACAGTGTTGTTTGTACAGTTGTACAGTGTCCCCCACCCACCCCTCCTACCCAACCCCCCCCCCCCACTCCTACCCAACCCCCCCCCCCCACCCACCCAACCACCTCCAATGTACAGTCCCCACCCACCCCCACCTACCCAATCCAATGTACAGTTTCTACGTCTAATGTATATACTTTTTTCTTTCTGGACTCTTTTTGTATCACAAACAGTACTGTAATTGCAAATCTGGTATGTCATAAATGTATAGATGTAGCAGTACTGTCTATCGGTATGTCATGTATGTCACATATGTTACGATGAATTGAAAATGGGGGACCCTGATGTAAACAAGACGAAAGTCTTTCTCTGGTCTGCATCCCCTTAACAATTGTATGTATTGAGCTGTACTGTACTGTACCCATTCTGCAATCTGTTAATAAAGTTTTCAATCAATCAATCAATCAATCAATCAATCAATCAATCAATCAATCAATCAATCAATCAATCAATCAATCAATCAATCAATGCCCGAACAATATGAACAGTGGTTTTCTGTCGCCCTCTGGTGGTCAAACGCAGCAGCTCCAGATATTGGACCTTATCAGGCCTTTAGTCCTATAGGTCTGCTGGATAATATTAATGCTGTGTTTTCTCTGTTCATGTTGTGTGGTGCGTTTTAGCTTGTGTTTTAAAAGGTTTATCTTTTCATATGTTTCCTTTAAAGGTTCATCTCCTTTACAAGTGTTTTTGTAAGTGTTTAACTTTACATGTGTTTCCTTTAACACTTTCAGTGCCAGCAGGGGGCGCACGATTTAGTGCTTGAATGCCCACCATCCACTTCAATGTTAGCGTTAATAACGCCTAATCTATGTTTTAAATTATGGCTATGTGTCTAATCTGCCCGTCGCTTATCAATGACTCGTTTTCCAGTCAACATTGTCGAAGCGGATTGTTTTTTTATCGGTTCATTTCCGTTTTATAGCATTTTTAAAAGCCCTTGTTTTCAAGGAAAATATAAATATTCCATGATAATCGCCCTTTTCTGGAATATTCTAGAATACACAAAAACGTTGTAATTTTTCGGCCTATTTATGAATCGTTTTCAAATAAACGCTAGATTATTGATAGTATGTGTACGTATGCACGCTATATAGGCGATCTGAAAAATCGATTCTCTGATTTCCTCAAAGCGATCGCGCACACACAGACAGATCACACATAGGGCAAACGCTGAGATCTCAGCGAATACAACTCTGATTATCCCAAGACTTGTAAAATAGATTCCTTACCTCAGATCAGATGTTCTCCAAAAAGATCATTCCAATTCCTGATCGCCATTCCAAAAATCTATTGCTTTTATTGATCCAACGCTACATACTGTACACATGTATTCCACGCTGTTCTGATGCTCCACAATGAATCCGATCGGCTTGGGTTACATGCCTGAGAAGTAAAATGTGGATTCCGGATTTTTCTTTTCTCATCCATTTTCATTGAGTCCATTCCAAAAGGGTGCATTACCATCTGGGAGACGATAGGGGGTGGTTTTTTCACATCTGAGCTCCTACAGGGGCTGCATACCAACGGGAGACTCGGTTGATGAAATATGAATTCAGATCGCTAATAAAAAAATAAAACGCTAATTGTCGTGGTGGGCATTCAGGCATTGGGCTGATAACACGTGTTATCACGTGGTGGGCACTGAAAGTGTTAAGGTTCACCCCTTTACACATGTCTTTTATAGTGTTAACATCTTTACATATGTTTCCTTAAGGGTTGTTCTTTTTACATATGTGTTCCTTTAAAATATTCCCTGTACACATGCTTTAATTTATGATGTGAGTTTTCTTTACTAATTCTTTTTTTTAATTTTATTATTATTTTTTTTAAACAAACACAAACAAACATGACAACATAAAATTAGATATACAAGCATTAATTAACAGTGCACATCCAATGAAATCACCATTTAAATAAATGTCTTATACAAGATATACACCTGCTATCTAATACCCTACACACATATGCTCTCGCTCGCTCCCCCCCCCCGGGCCCCCCATTGGATAATCCATCCACTATCATTCGCTCCTAACCAGGCACTACAATTATATGCTAGCTTTTATTCTCTCCACCACTTCTAACCACTTTGTAATTTTGGATTCACTGAGACCCAAAATTCTTGCTGTAGATATTTCTAGATAAATCACATCGAGATATGTGAGAATCCAGACCTTCCGGCAAATTCTTTCCGGTTGAAACCATCGTGATGCTATCAGCTTTTTAGCCGCTGTGATACCAGATAAAACCAATCTCTTTAGCTGTATAGGTACTGCACACTCAAAAACATCATTCAACAGTAATACAGAGGGGTGTACAGGTATATTCAGAGTTAAGAGATTTGATAATGGCTGGGTCACTTCTTTCCAGAATATCTTGACTGGTGGGCAGTCCCAATACATGTGCATAAATGTACCCTCGTCCCCATTTGTACATAAGGAGCATTTGGAGTCTTGTTTAAGACCCATTCTGTTCAGTCTTATAGGAGTCAAGTATGTCCTATGAATATAGTTAAGATTGATTTGTTGATGGTCCGGGTTCCGTGATGCAAGTCGAACATTTGCCCAGGCTTCTTGCCAATCAAAATCTATTTCCAGGTCTGGTATATCCCTCCTCCAGACTGAGTCTAGGTGGAGGATTTCATACGAGGACGTTAGTAATTGATGATAAAAATCTGATACAAAACCTCTCGATGTCTCTCTTTCATAGAATAATTTGTGGTATCTGTGGTGTACAATTGGTATCCTTAATGGGACACCGTGAGCCTTCAAACATAACAATAACTGTGCGTAGAAATAATCTTAAATTATAATTTTCTTTTGATTCTGTTGCTGGTTGGTTCTCCTCAGCTTCTCTCTGGTGTAGGAGAGGATAGATATGGCACTTTTGAAACCCTTTGTTTATCTTTAGATCATACATTTGGAAATAACTGTTCATCTCACTTCAATCGTTTTTGTTGCAGAGCATGGTGTTTTCTCAGGCAGACAGATGTAAACACTGGTCTGTGTTGCATGTGCCTGACGGGCTGAACTGTTTGTATTGCAGTCATGTTCCGACTTAAGGCGAGACACTGCAGGTGAATAGTCAAATATACTTTTTTTGTTGATTTTGAGATTTTGTTATATTTTGCTTCCTAAACATGTCTTCTATGAAACTAGTGACAATAAAACGTCAATAACACACATTTAGTTGTTTATTTTACATCATTTTGCCTTATTGCATCCATAAATGTGCACATATTTAATGGGGAAGTGCCTCATTTGCATATATAAACATAAATTTCAGAAAACTTGCAATATATTTTTTCTTAGTTTATATGTACATAACAAATTGGGAAAGTTTCATAGTGATATCTATTCAAAAAATGTTTGCCTATTAGGGGGTACTACACTGTACTACACTGTTTGTAGCCTGTGTGTAGTTCTGTTCAGTTCAATAACATCATTATTATTATTATTCAGTTATCAGGCATGTGTTTAGGTTGTCTATTACTAATGGTTTGATTAGGTATTGTGTTTGTAAATATCTGTTTAAAAAAAAAAAGTATGGCATTTTACAATACAGAACTTTGAAGGCGTTTTCCCAAAAATTAGTTTTAAGAGTTTTTCCTCATACTCTGAGCCAGAAATCTCCACTTCAGTAGCACTCGCATACACCAAACCTTCCAGTTCTATTCATATCTATGTTCTGAAGGTATTTACAGAAGGGTTTGTTGATATCGCATTCATACCCTGATTTATATCACATTTTATTCCTAAAAACATGGCGAAATATGGAATTTTACCATAAAAATGGACTGAATGGAGTATTTTCTGATTTATGGAGTGATAAAAAGAGATATCCAAAATCCCCTCTGTAATAACCTTTGGCTCTAATATGTCAACAAAATGAAACTATAATTTTGAAAATGGCTTTATCCAATGTTCAGATTTCTGTCCTGGAATTATATGCAAATTAGTGCATATTTAAGTAGATCATGCCTCATTTGCATATTTAAACATACAATTTCAGAAAACTTGTAATACAAAAAAGTCTTGTCTTAATATAAGTAATCAACTGGGGAAGTTTCATTGTGATATATATTAGTTAATTTTTTTACCCTATTCACCTGCAGTGTCTCCCCTTAACTGAATGCACATGTGTGTGTGTGGACTGCTGTACTATTGCGGGTATTGAAGTGAACAATGCAACTTCCTTTTTATTTTTTATTTTTTATGAATGATTAGGTGTCGATATTTCGGGAAATGAGTATTGAAACAGTTTTGGGTATTCAGAATCGATATGTGTCGATCTTTTGATATTTTTGACAACACTACTATGTATGTGTGTGTATATATATATATGTATATATATATGTATGTGTATATATGTAATGTGTGTATATATGTCAGAGAATCAGCCCCTTGCGTCCTTAGTGTATAAATTATGACATGGTGTATGTTTGTTCATTGATGTGACAGTGTCTGGCAACATACTGTTTGTGTTCTTTTTATTTATTTTTTATTTTCTTTGTGTTTGTGATTTGTCTTGATGTGTGTTTGTGAAACTATAAAAGCTGAAAATAAAATATTATAAGAAATAATATGTGGAACCGGTGAGATACATTTTTTATGTATTTCCTCATAACTACAAAAACCCTGTTTGTTGAAAACATCTCCTAATGTGTGTATGCCCTGCTTTTCCCATCTAGGGAATCTTATAGGTCGTTTTGAGGATCAAACCAGGTTGTCAGTGGTCTTAAAGTGTACGCCTTAAAATAGTGGAAAAAATCTGGAAATGCCATACCTCTGTCGGCTTTGTTTCTCTGTGCGGTGGATCTTTTTATACGTGGTGGTTTGTTATTCCAAATAAATGTGTATGCGGAAGAGTGTAATATTTGGAGCGGGTAACGGTAGCATTGAGCTGATGAAGTTGATTCTAGGTAGGACATCCATCTTAACTATTGATACCCGTGCCTGTACTGAGTTTTTAAGTTTTGACCACCTGTCAAAGTCGTATTTGATTTTATTTTGGATTTTTATGTAATTGTGCTTCACCGTTTGGCTTATGGTAGGGAATACTTCAACTCCCAAACATCTAAAGCGTTTAACAATTGGTATCGCTTCTGGAAGGAGTATATTTTTTTTGCAGGGGCGTTAAGTGGAAGGAAAGCCGACTTCGGCCAATTTATCTTAAATCCCGATAGATCGCCAAATTCATCAATCAACTTGAGAAGATGAGGCATTGCGGTGTTGGGGTTTTGCATGAACAGTATTACGTCGTCCGCATATAAACAAATTTTATGTTGTGTGCCCTTGATTACGATTGGTTCTATGGATTGGGATTGTCTTATATATTGTGCTAAAGGCTCTAATGATAAATCGAATAGTCCGGGACTAAGAGGGCAACCCTGTCTAGAAGAGCGTGATACCGGAAAGATTTCGGAGGTGATTATACCTGTTGTAATCATGGCCGATGGGTCTTTGTATAATACTTTAATCATATCAATGAATCCTTTTCCTAACCCCATCCTTTCTAATACTGCCCATACAGTAGATACGACCATTCCAACCTATCAAAAGCTTTCATTGCATCCAGGGACAGCATCGCCTTAGGTGTGGTGTCGTCCTTGCTGGCATCTAGTACGTGTAGTAATCGTCTTATGTTATCAGTGATCAAGCGGCCTCTTATGAAGCCAGTTTGATCCGGATGAACTAAAGACGTCATATGCTTTTGAAGTCTGATGGCTAATACCTTAGAGTACAGTTTGATATCGGTTCCGAGGAGGCTTAAGGGTCTATAACTACCGCACTCGGTGGGGTCTTTGTCTTTTTTAAGGAGGACTGTTATGAGTGCAATATTGTCGTTCTTATGGAAGTTCCCCTCCTTGAGTGAGTATAAAATCATATTAAGTAATAGTGGTCCAATTATGTCCCAACATGAGAGGTACATTTCTGGTGGGATACCGTCTCTTCCAGGAGCCCTACCACTTTGCATTTCGGATATGGCCTTCCTGAGTTCCTCTAGTGTGATAGGTGTTTCTAACTGTTTAGCGTCATCCTCTGAAAGTTTGGGGAGGTTAATTTAATTAAGATATGTGTCCATTTTGTTTTGGTCGAAGGTCGTTTCTGATTTATACAAGTTGGAGTAGAACTCTTTGAATGTCGCATTTATTTTTTTAGGGTCTGTAACAAGTCCTTGTTGTGCTTTAATGGTAGTTATATCTGCAAATTTTGCGTTAACTCTTAATCGCATAGCTAGTAGGTGACTTGGTTTAGAACCTTGAGAGTAATGCTGTTGTCTTGTGCTACGTATTTGTACTTTGTTTTGTACAGATTGTTGTTTATAAATGGTGTTAATCTCTTTTTTTAGTACATTAACTTGAGTTTCCAGTCGAACCGAGTCGTTGTATTGTAAAGAAGTAAATAACGTAAAGTAAAGCGTTTCCAGTTCCGCCAGTTCTGAGCATCGATTCTTGCGTATTTTGGAGGAAAAGCTATCGGTGAAATCCTTGATCATTCCCTTTACCGACATCCATAATATTCTGGGGTCCTGCACCGAATTCGCATTCTCCAGTAGGAATACTGAGAGAGCTTCTTTGAGTTGTGTAATGAATTCCTTGTTATTAAGCAGCATCGAGTTAAATCGCCATCTTGGGGCTCGGGATGACAGTATACTAGGGATGTCCGATATTATCGGCCGACCGATATTATCGGCCGATATCGGCAGTAAAATGTGATATCGGAAAATATCGGTATCGGTATTTTTTTTACATTTATTTAACCTTTATTTACCCAGGCAAGCAAGTAAGAACCAATTCTTATTTTATTTATTGTCAAAAGTATGCATGTTGGTTTAAAATGTTCATTTTTACTTTTTTAATTATCATATTTTGCACAGATAATGCTTACATTTAGAAAGCCTTTTGAATGCATCCAGTGAAATTATTAGTTACCTGAAATTATTCCGTTTTTTGGGGGGGAAACCCTGCATATATCGGTATCGGTTGATATCGGTATCGGTATCGGAAATTGGAGTTGGACAATATCGGAATATCGGTATCGGTAAAAAAGCCAATATCGAGCATCCCTACAGTATACCAAATGATCCTTTTAGGAGTAAATAACAGTGATCTGATAATGCATTGGGTACCATTTCCACATCATAGTTATCAAATAGTCTCGGGGATGCAAAAACATAATCTATTCTGGATAGTGTGTTATGTCTTGCAGATCGACAAGAGTACTTCCGGGTCGTGGGGTTGAGTGATCGCCATAGATCATTTACACCTGTATTCTTCTACCAATCCTTTAACACATTAGATGAATTTTTCTGTTCGTTGGAAAAGGAGGGATAAGATTTATCCATCCCTGGATCCCAAATGGCATTAAAATCCGCACCAATTATAAATGAGTATTTGGGAAGGTCTAACATTGTTCTGGTAAGTGTAGTGAAGAAATTAGCTTCGTACAAATTTGGGGCATATACCGCTACCAACGCTATTTTCCTGTTCTTGTGTACAATCTTAGCTATAGTTATCCGACCATCTGCATCAGACCATACTCCCTTCAATTCAATATTCAACTTCCGTTTAACGACTATGGCAACTCCACGGGTTCTTGTTCCAAAGGAAGAGTGACTAATGTTATGGTATGTGTTGTCCGCTAACGTAGCTATGTCTTTCCCTAAAATGTGCGTTTCACTTAGCAGAGCCACGTCAACCTGATTGTTTTTCATCAGTGTGAGCACGCTTTTGCGTTTGTGTTGATTATTTATTCCCCCAGTATTCCAGATCATTATATTCAAACTAGCCATAATCTATACATGTTGTTGTGTAGTTGTTGGTAATGCTTCTGGAGTGCGAATCTACAATCTACAACTATTGAGGTCCCGTTGAGAGCCGAGCTTAAAAACATACATATATACAAATAATAATCCCCTAAGTCCCCCTCCCTCCGAGAGTTGTACAGGACTGTGTTCCATAGACACATTCTACGCGTATGACTCCCTCCCTTAAACCGGGTTGCCCAAAATGAGCTTTCTAACCCTAATCTTCCTATGCTAATTGCCATAGGATCTAAAACTTTCATTCTAATTTAAATCTAAAACTTTCACTTTTGAAAAATGAAAAATATACCTCCATTGATATATTTATTTGAACCTTCTACTAACTTGTATATGTTGGAACCTTCAGAAAAAAGAAAAGAGAGAAGAAAAAAACTAACAAAAAATAAGAAATAAAATAAAACTCAAATTTTTTTTGAGATTTTTAGAACTAAATTATGCAAATCCCTAAAGCAGTGGAGTAATTGCTTAAAATATTAGAATAACCTTGTCATGCTTATACCTTTAGATGAGGATGATGTTTTTAAAACCTTATTGAACTTCCATCTCTGGTGCATGTACATACCGGATGTTATTGTTACAGGCCTTCATTGTAGGAGTACAGTGTATGCTAGAAAGTTGTAGAATACCCTTGTAAATTTGTAAACACTGATGTTATGTTCCAGAATGTTTTTCCTGTCCGAGAGTTATGACCTTCTAGTGTTTTCCAGTATATTCCAGTGTGTCCCTGAACGGTCAAGGGAAGAATCCAGAATATTCCAGAGTGTTCCCAATGTCACTGTTGGATTATTGCCTGCTCAAAAACCAGAAATCTATAAATATAGTGTCTATCGTTTCGTATTAAACACTTTGTGCCTCAGTGTTGCCTACAGGCATATTTGCTGTCGCTTTTGTAGTTGAGCTGTGGCAAAGTCATTCTAATAAAAATAATAAAAAGTAAGAAAAAGAGAGAGATGAGTAGGCTTGTCTTCTGATACGGGCCTATGGTGCGACCGGCTCCCGGGGGCCGATATCAAGTTGCCTCATGTATTCATCGGCGTCTTTAGGCGAGCGTAACCCGAATCTTTTACCATCCTCCCCCAAGATGGAGAAAGAAGCTGGGTAACGAAGGCTGGGTTTAAGTTTTCTCCTGTAGAGCCTCTGCAGCACCTCTTTGTAAGGGACACATAGGGAAATGGCCTCCCTGCATAAATCCTCGTAGAAAGAAACTGGTTTGTCATATTTCAGTTTCCCCCATTGATTGCGTGCCTCTCTGATGATCGCGTCTCTTATTTCTGTTTTGCGCATAGTAGCAATGATAACCCTTGTCTTGTTGCCTTTGGGGTCACGTGTACCGATTCTATAACAATGGTCCACTAACGGCACTGTGGAGAGGATCTGTCTACCTAGAATTCCAGCTAACACTGTTGGAAATGTGTCGTCTGTGCAAATGACTGATTCATCCAATCCCATAATACGGACATTATATCTACGGTAGTGACGTTCGGTCTCGAGCCGCCTCTCCATTGCTTCCTTTTCGATGTCTTGTATTTTCTTCCGAGGCGCTTTGTCCACCTGTTGTATCTCCGCCGCTATCTCCGTGAACCCATCGTGAACAGTCTTCTTGTTCTCCTCGACTTTCAATGTGATTTCGAGCACAGTGTTCTCCACTGCAGTAATACGCCCGGCTTGATCTGCGGCCGCTATTTTAACCTCTTCGAATTTAGCATCAATGTTTAATTTGAAGTCGTCCAACCGCTCCTTTATCAGGATAGTCAGAGACCTGAAATCGGGTGGTGTATCCTCCCTGCTTGTATCAGTTGAGGTTGTAGGAGCGTTGGGAGTCACGGTGGAGTTGTCGGATATTTTCTTCTCAAATTCCACTGCTTTCTCTCTCACGGAGTTCGTCCCCGCCGGTACCGTTATATTGTCGTCTGCTGTCACCCTCTCGGGGCAAGTCGTCATCGGGACCGTTATATTATCAGCTACTGTCTCCCCAATGGGGCAAGTCAACATCGGTGTTGTTACAAAGGGTCAGATTAAACCGAATATATGTATTTATTGATTGATATATATTGCATAATATTTGTATATCGTTTGATATCCCTTGTATATTCTTTGTACATATACACGGAATGTCCCTTTAACCTAGTAGTTACTATAGCCCATAATATTTCATTATCCTATTGGATGGCGTGCCACCAGGCGCCAGTGACTTACCCCTAGAGCCGACTTGAAAGCTACCGCCATGACATGTCTGTGCATGCCCGCTTCTGCCCAAGGCTACGAGACAGTGAGCAGGCTGGCACTCGTTTATCCCCCGTGCATATAAATATGGCGCAAGTAAAATGTGAAGTCCCTTGTCCCGTTCAGTCTCGTTCAGTTCCAGTTATCCAAGTGACGTCTCTCCCCATTATGCAACGTGTGGCAGAGTAGGGCTCGTATTGCCCCAAATAGAGTCGTGTTATCCTACTACGTTTGTTCAACGTATCGTTCGCTATTTACGAGTAAGCCTTCATTACGAGTCAAAGACCACGTGAAGTGGGTAATTGTG
The DNA here is from genome assembly GCF_963971535.1 of Notolepis coatsorum. NCBI lineage: Eukaryota > Metazoa > Chordata > Actinopteri > Aulopiformes > Paralepididae > Notolepis > Notolepis coatsorum. The sequence continues at coordinate 174,956,659 of NC_140166.1, read as the reverse complement.
TGTCTACATAGAGCACTTATTGCCGCGTGCTAATAGGATAGTAACGTCAAGTTCAATTGTGAACCACCGCGCACCACGGAGGATACCTACACCGGTGATTGCAGAGCCACTTTCCGGCAGGATTACTATTATTATTCTTCATTCTTCACCAAGCTGCTGGAGCAGAGAACCGTCTACACCCACTGCTGTGGGATCTACACATGCCCGTGAGGACATCATTCGAGCCCGTCTCTGTCGGAGCAGAGACTCCACGGCTTCACCTGTGCGGCGCGCACATTGAGAGTACAGAGGCTGCCTTTCCCCGCTGACACAGGGAGTAATTGTCGCCTGTGGAACCATTGACTTTGTATAGAGCATTGCCTCCCCCTGCTGGCTTACAACCGGTAGTAACCTCCCTACCATTATTCCCTAGATAATTCCTAATATTCAGTATTGACTTGCCTACGCACATTCTTTGCCTTATAAGCGCATCTAGATTAAAGTATATTCTGTATTCTTGCTGTAATAAATATTCTAAACGAGTATTTGTGTGGAAACCGTTTCATTGTGGAGAAGTTCTCATCTGATATACTTGTGTACAGTATGGCCAGTAATGTACATAACACGGTAGTGGTTTAATGATACCAATACTTGATTAATACAGTCAGTTACAATTGGTCCTTCGAGCCCCGGATAATAATTAGCGTAATATTAATATAATATTAATATTGACATGGCCGATGACGAACACTCCACAAACGGTTCTCCTAAGCTAGATCGCCCGCAGCGCAGACGGCAGCCACCTCCCTATCTAGAGGCATACGCTGTCAGTCCAATACCTAGCTTTAAAGGGAAATTAGATACGGATAAAATAACTAAAGCGGATAGTAAAATTATGTCCGACCCTACCAACCAGGCTACCCCGCCAACAGAGGCCCTAGTGGGTTCTAATGTAACTGACCAAGCTCACGGTGGGGACCAGGAGGGAACTGACACGACTTTATCCCCCGACAACGCCGACGAGGTAGTCCCCGGAGCGCTCCAGGATAAAGAAAGCCCTCCCGGGATGGAACCCGACCCACCACAAGAAGAGACGCGCACCCAGGAGATGGATCTCCTCGGTACGCAACAGGAGAACGGGTCTCCAACAAGTACTGCCGGGAGCCGATCGCCCCGAACGGCGTCTTCCCCCAGCGCGGCGGACAAGATGCTGGCGCAAGCACTCATCGCCACCCTGGCAGCCTCCACCGAACGCGATCGACTTCAAGCGCAACAGACGCGCGAGCGCGAACATTTTGCAGGCGAGCGAGAGCGCTTCCAGGCGCAACAAAGGAGTGAAGACGACCGCATAAGACTGGAGACCAGACGCCTCCAGACAGAAGAGAACATTGAGAGAAGCCGCGCCGATGCACAGCACGCCGCCGCCAATGCACAGCGCGACGTCGCACATGCCCAGCGCGACGCCGCCAACGCACAGCGCGACGCTGCCCAGGCCAGCGCCAATGCGCAGCGCGACGTCGCCAATGCCCAGCGCGAAGCAGCGCGCGACGCAGCCCATGCCCAGCGCGAGGCAGAGCGCGACCGGCTGCAGGCGGAGCTGATGGACAAACTGGTTGCCATGGCGACACCCCCTCACTCCACACGGAGCTCTCAGAGATCGTCAAGACATGGGTCTAGGACACATTCCCCTACCCGACGAAGCGACCCGGGACCCCGCCAACAGGAGGATCCTGTCCACGTCTCCGAACCCCCTCCCCAGCCGGTCCATACGAGACCCAGCAACCGGGAAGAACCGGACCACGCCGAGAGACTGAACAGAAGACTCCAGGTCCTAGCAGAGGAAGAGGAGGAGGAAGAGGAGGAATGTCAAGCCGACCAGCAGCAACGTACTCTGGCCCAGGAGGCCCAGTACAGCCGCGACCAGCAGCAACGTACTCTGGACCAGGAGGTCCAGTACAGCCCAGAAGTCAGCCCCGAGGCCCTGCGCTACAAACCCCCGACTCAACTCACGGGTGAGTTTGACGCACCGCCAGCCCCGAGGGACAGCACCTGGGTACCCGACCTTCGGTACCCACGAAGTACCAGCCCAAGACGACACGCACGGGGAGACTCGCCTAGGAGGCCTCTTCCCCAACGCTCACCGATGTGCCAGTCATCCATGGCATCGTACCTTGGCGCACCGACGTTTCCAGACTTCACCCATGAGAACCGAGCACAGTACACGGAACTACGGATGTGCTTAGAGACCATGATGGTTGATGTAGCTGATGAACGCCACAAGTATGCTACCCTACTGAAGCACCTCAAGGTGCCCCGAGCGCACAATATAGCGCTGGCCTATGCCAACTCTACTACCCCATACACAGCGGCTCTAGCAGCACTCGACCAACGTTATGGACGCGTATGGGACTATGTGATACAGGAGATAAGAGACATTGACCGTCTCCCCCCAGCCAGAGACAACAGAGCATTAGATGACTTGTCTATCAAGGTACAGTCCCTGGTAGGGATGCTGGGGTCCCAAAAGGAAAAGGGTATCTACGAACTGTACGCTAACTCCAACGTAGAGAGGATATTAGAGAAGCTCCCTCCCGCCCGACAAGAGCGCTTCAGGCGGCAGAGAGACTACCGCGACCCCAACGGTCCAGAGGCATCCCTCCTAGACCTATCTGAGTTCCTCGCCAGGGAGGTCAGTAGCCTACGACTCGACACGTTCGTATGGAGTGGACCAAGCCCAAGACTCGGACCTCGGGGACAAACGGATAACCGCCGGTTGGTGACCGTTATGCACCAAGCCGAATCAGTACCACACAAGAACCACAACACCCCCTCGACGAAAGAGGACCAGTGGAAGATTGAGTGCCAGTACTGTGAGGGAGAACATCGGCTGTATCAGTGCGAAGATTTCAAGAAGCTGACCACGGATGATGTGAGTCAGTGGGTCAAGGACCACCGCCGCTGCTTCCGCTGCGCGCGCAGCCACCTAGCAGCTGAGTGCCGCTTGAAAAAGAAGTGCAGCAGGTGCGGTGGCACCCACTTGGAGGTCCTGCATGACATCAACAGGCGTCAGCCAGGACAACAGAGTGGGCCCGTCGCGGTAATGTACCATGCCGAGGCGGTGGCACCAGCACCAAAGTTCCACCAGACCGCTCCCTGGTGTCCCGACTGCTACGGCAGACACTGGGAGCCACGGTGCGACTCGCACCATATAGATTCTACGTCACCACCCACAGGAGTGCTCCACATTGACCAGCATAGCGGGACCCCCCGTGTGCTCCTCAAAGTGGTCAGAGTGCTCCTGAGCTACGAGGACAAGGTCCTGGACACTTACGCCGTCCTGGACGATGGGTCTGAAAAGACTCTCCTCCTCGCTTCCGCAGCAGCCCAGTTGGGCCTGCGAGGTGTCAAAGATACAATGACCATACGCACCATCAGAAGGGACCAGAAGACCATAAAGGGTGAAAGGGTCTCCTTCAAGATAGCAGCGGTGGACCAGCCCGAGAAGCAGTATAGCATAACTAACGTCTTCACCAGCCACGACATAGGCCTGTCTCAGTACACCTACCCCATCCCACAGCTGATGGCTAAGTATGTGCACCTACGTCAACTACCTATACCGCTTATCGACGGCGCCACACCGACCCTGCTCATCGGCTCCGACCACGCGGACCTCATTCTCCCAATTGAGGCGGCCCACGTCGGACCCAAAGGATGCCCAGTCGCGGTTCAGACCCGACTGGGATGGACGCTCCAGGGCCCCCTCTACGGACTTGACAGTCAACCCACGTCTACACGCTGCCTACACACAGAGGCGAGCGACACCGGCCTCTCCCCCGTACAGCAGAGGCTATTGACATTAAGCGAGGGGCCCGTGAGAGAACCGTGGGCACCAGAGGGAGTTCGGAACTCCACCCCCCTCAGCTGCGCTCCAGACGTAGCTGACCTCGGACCCAGCACCCCAAGCGACTCCTTGACGGGGCGGCCGGGACCGGCCCCTCCTCAGATGGGGTACAGAGCAAACAAGAGAAACAGACGGAGGAGGAGAAAGCACAGCCAAGCACAGATCAAAGCAGTCTCAGGCCCGCTTCCTCCTAAGCCCCCCTTCATCCCGTCCAGTCGTCATGACCGTAGACCAGTCACTACCCCGAGCTGCGTGGCCGGCCGGCCGCGTAAGCAAAGTGACCACTGGTGCCGACGGAAAGGTCAGAGTGGCAGAAGTGCTCGGCCAAGGGCGGACCTACCACCGACCCGTGGCGAGGCTGATAGAGTCGCCAAGGCTCCCCGACTCGCCTAATGACGACCATGACCCATGACTTTGTGAACTGACCGACCCCTCACAACGGACATTGAGTAGTGGACAGTGCGGTTAATCTGTCTCTGTTTAGCTAATTAGGTGGGACTAATTAGGGGGCGGCTGTTACAAAGGGTCAGATTAAACCGAATATATGTATTTATTGATTGATATATATTGCATAATATTTGTATATCGTTTGATATCCCTTGTATATTCTTTGTACATATACACGGTGTAACTGAGGGGTACAATTCCCTGACTGTATTGATAAGTATGGTATCATTAAACCACTACCGCTTGATGTACTTTAACTTCTGGCCATCCAGTACACGATATCTAAGTATGATGAACACTTTCCCACATATGAAATCAGGTCCACACAAATATAACAGGCGAAGGTTTAATATAGCAAAAGGTATATACAACATTCACTTAATTACATTTATGATTTGAATGCACTTGTAAGGCAAATGAGTATTCGTAGGCAAATCAACACTGAATGTCCAATCTCTGGTTACGCAGGAAGCAAGTATACAACCTGGTTCTTTAGGGAACTATAGCGATGGTACTTAAAGATTATAGCGGGATACTAAAAGGGGTCCTGCTGGTTGTAAGTCAGTAAGGGGGGGGGGGGTTTGGAGAGCCGTCAGCTGCATCCCATCTGGCCAACGATTCCTGGGGAGAATTCAGGTACAGAAAACAGTGCCCGCAGGATCTTGATCCACAGATGAATACACTTGGGCCCTCTTGTAGACGGTAGCTGTAGGTCCACAACGAAGGAAAAGCGAGGCGGCCTCGGTCTGGGTTGAGCGCCGTCTCACCTGGGCTCCTCTCGGGGGTAGTTCCAACACTCACTGGCGTTGGCTGTTATCCGCTCCACAAATCAAAGCACCCAAAGCAAATAGATATTCCATGCCGTATAGGCTCAGCAGTCGTCCGGGTAGGTAATCCAATGTGCAGGTCCACTCGTCCTCGCCCAGAACTCCTCGGATGAAAGCACCACGCGTGGTCTGCCCAGCCTGGTTAAGACTCTAGATAACGCGAGAAAACGATGGGGGTGCTGCTCACTTTAGAACTTTAACCGAACGATGCACCATACATAATAGACTATTATTACTTAATAGAAATACGTCCCACTCGACGGTACAGTGCCAAACTATGACAATTCAGCTATGAATTTACACGAGGTCTCAATGCCTATTCTGGGGCCAAAATAGGCCATACTGCACCACACGTGGGTCGTGGGTGAGGCTTCACGTCTGTTACTAGGTTGGAGGGTAAAGGACTAATGGACTAAAAGAAAGTTCTACTTTACTTGCGCCCTATTTATATGCACGGTGAACAAATAGTACCATTCGTATTTCGGTAGCCGTATTCCTACGCGGAACCGGGGCTAGTTGGGACATGTTCGTCGGCACTATTGAACTTGACTCAAGGGGCCTGTCTGCTGGCGCCAGGTTCTTGTCCAATGAGAGAATGAACTATTATGGGCTGTAGTAGACTAAAGGGATATTCAGTGTATATGGGATATCAAACGATATACAAATACTATTAAATATATATCCATAAATAAATATATATATTCGGTTTAATCTGATCCTTCACAACACACGGAATGTCCCTTTAACCTAGTAGTTACTATAGCCCATAATATTTCATTATCCTATTGGATGGCGTGCCACCAGGCGCCAGTGACTTACCCCTAGAGCCGACTTGAAAGCTACCGCCATGACATGTCTGTGCATGCCCGCTTCTGCCCAAGGCTACGAGACAGTGAGCAGGCTGGCACTCGTTTATCCCCCGTGCATATAAATATGGCGCAAGTAAAATGTGAAGTCCCTTGTCCCGTTCAGTCTCGTTCAGTTCCAGTTATCCAAGTGACGTCTCTCCCCATTATGCAACGTGTGGCAGAGTAGGGCTCGTATTGCCCCAAATAGAGTCGTGTTATCCTACTACGTTTGTTCAACGTATCGTTCGCTATTTACGAGTAAGCCTTCATTACGAGTCAAAGACCACGTGAAGTGGGTAATTGTGTGTCTACATAGAGCACTTATTGCCGCGTGCTAATAGGATAGTAACGTCAAGTTCAATTGTGAACCACCGCGCACCACGGAGGATACCTACACCGGTGATTGCAGAGCCACTTTCCGGCAGGATTACTATTATTACTCTTCATTCTTCACCAAGCTGCTGGAGCAGAGAACCGTCTACACCCACTGCTGTGGGATCTACACATGCCCGTGAGGACATCATTCGAGCCCGTCTCTGTCGGAGCAGAGACTCCACGGCTTCACCTGTGCGGCGCGCACATTGAGAGTACAGAGGCTGCCTTTCCCCGCTGACACAGGGAGTAATTGTCGCCTGTGGAACCATTGACTTTGTATAGAGCATTGCCTCCCCCTGCTGGCTTACAACCGGTAGTAACCTCCCTACCATTATTCCCTAGATAATTCCTAATATTCAGTATTGACTTGCCTACGCACATTCTTTGCCTTATAAGCGCATCTAGATTAAAGTATATTCTGTATTCTTGCTGTAATAAATATTCTAAACGAGTATTTGTGTGGAAACCGTTTCATTGTGGAGAAGTTCTCATCTCATATACTTGTGTACAGTATGGCCAGTAATGTACATAACACGGTAGTGGTTTAATGATACCAATACTTGATTAATACAGTCAGGGAATTGTACCCCTCAGTTACAGGTGTTGTTGTATTGGCGGCTGCTGTATCCCTCGATGAGCGTGTCACAGCTTGCTCCGTTGTACTGTCTCCTCTGTGTTTCTTTCCAGTCTCTTTCTTTTCCTTAGGTCCCATGTTGAATCTTTATTTCTTTTGATATAGTTAGTAGAAGGTCTTATTTAATATATACGATGAGGTTTAAACTCATTAGTGTTGTACAAATAAGGTTTTTAAGCGAAATTACCGTTGACGGGAGCGGAGCTTTGACCAAACGTGTCTGCTACAGTACATGTTGTTTTCAAACCGGAAGTCTTTTCAAACTAATTCTGTGTTCACCTGTCTTGGCCATGCATGGCCTGATACCAGCTGGCACTCATTAGTATTTAGTAATCACGGGCAGTATATAGAGCTGCCCGTTCCTCACATTCATTGTCGTGCCATTGCATTGTATTGTTTCATTGTTATCACAGTTGTGTTCGGTCACATACTCACCTTGTCACCAGTATTCCCCGTGAGTCCGTTCCTCTCTTAGACCTTATTTTTCCAGCATTGCTGAGTATTGTTTTCGGGTTTTGCAGTTCGCTTTTGTTTAGTAACCTTTTTGATTTGTAATCATTGCTTGCAAACTGCTCAGTAAAAGCCCGTTCACTTCATCCCGTCGTCTCAGTCTCTTCTCTCTCTGCTCGTGTCCTGCACTTGGGGTCTCCTCTTCTATACCACGCCGAACCCTCACAATCATGGCCTGCTTCTGTTTTCACTTAAACTCTAAAAGAGCTTTTCAAGCCCAGTGAATTGCCATTTAAACCACATTTCCAAGTGTTACCATATATTTTCATCATATTGACGGACAGGGTTAAATCCAAAACAGATTCATCTGCTTCTTCCCACAGCACGCAGGACTGCCACCGTGGGCTATGCATGGAAAATTGTGGTCACTCATCCACTCACTCACTCACTCACTCACTCACTCACTCACTCACTCACTCACTCACTCACTCACTCACTCAGTCGCGGACAATCTGGCAGGGACGTTTTGTCACACACTCAGTCACGGACGATCTGGTAGAGACGTTTTGTCACACACTCAGTCAAGGACGATCTGGTAGAGACGTTTTGTCACACACTCAGTCACGGACGATCTGGTAGAGCCGTTTTGTCACACACTCAGTCACGGACGATCTGGTAGAGCCGTTTTGTCACACACTCAGTCAAGGACGATCTGGTAGAGACGTTTTGTCACACACTCAGTCACGGACGATCTGGTAGAGACGTTTTGTCACACACTCAGTCACGGACGATCTGGTAGAGACGTTTTGTCACACACTCAGTCAAGGACGATCTGGTAGAGACATTTTGTCACACACTCAGTCACGGACGATCTGGTAGAGACGTTTTGTCACACACTCAGTCACGGACGATCTGGTAGAGACGTTTAGGCGGACACATGCTATGTATGGTAAAATGTGCTCACTCATCCACTCACTCATCCGCTCACTCAAGGGCGATCTGGCAGGCCCTTTTGTTGGACGCATGCGCAGGTAGCTCCGCGGGTCTATAAGATAAGATAAGATATTCCTTTATTGATCCCCTTGGGGAAATTCAGGCATCATAGCAGCATGGGGGGGAGGGGGGGGGTACAGGTAGTAAAACAACACAGTATACAGGTAGTAAAAAAACTAAAAAACAAAAAAACAACACAGGCAGTGTAAACAATTTGATCAATATGGTCAATATAATTTACTATCTGACTAGCTGAGGAATATTCACATTATTCACAGTGTCACATAAGGTGCAGTATGCATGAGGTAGTGTTATAATTTACTATCTACTGAGTATACATTATTCACAGTATCACGGTATCCACTGAAATATACATTATTCACAGTATCACAGTATCACAGTATCCACATAGGGTGCAGTAAGCCTAAGGTAGTGTAGGTTGTCCTCCTTGGGTTCCTATAAGTCCCAGGTCAATGTCTGGTAGCAGTCGCTGTCGCTGCCCCCTGTTGTGGAGCCTGGAGGCTGCTAGTCGCTGCCCACTGTTGTGGAGCCTGATGGCCGCTGGTATGAAGGACTGTCCGAGGCGGTTAGTTGAGTGTCGGGGGGGAATGAGTCTGTGGCTGAACGAGCTTCTCATCTTGACTAGCTCGTCGTAGAGGGGGTGGTAGGGGTTCTCCATGATGGCAGCCAGCTTCCTTATCATCCCCCTCTCTACCATCACCTCAAGTCTAGGTAGCTCGACTCCCACCACGGAGCTAGCCTTCCTCACCAGCTTGTTGAGCTTGTTGGTGTCCCTTGAGTTGATGTAGCCTCCCCAGCATGCCACAGCATAGAAGAGGATGCTGGCCACAACAGACTGGTAAAAAGACTGCAGCAGTTTGTTGCACACATTGAAGGACCTGAGTCTCCTCAGGAAGAACAGCCTGCTCTGTCCCTTCCTGTAGAGGGCCTCTGTGTTGTCCGACCAGTCCAGTTTATTGTTCAGGTGTACCCCAAGGAACTTGTCTGCATGGTTTTGTACTATATTTTTATATTGACTATATTGTTATATTGGCTGTGTTAGTGTTATTCTTAACACAAATAATTACAGTCTTCTACAGTAGGTCCCTTAACAATGCATGCTCGTCCTAGGCAGGGCGTGCATCTCCACAAAATGCAAGTGACACTCGTGTGCCACATGAAATGCGCTGTGGAGACTAGGTGTAAGACTTAGAGCACGCTGGGAGGGTGGCACCGGGGACCAGCATAAATAAAGCAGCCAGATGCTGAGCATAGGTCACACTGTAGGAGAAGAAGCCCCCGTCTGCTTCTCTATAGGGTGAGGATGACAGTGATAATAATAACCAAGCTCTGGAATTCAAGCTCAAAGCCTCCACATGCCTGAGAGGCATCAGCGAAGATACGGGAACAGCACACGGTGAGGGAATTCAGTGCATCTTCTATCCCCCATCGGGACAGAAACAAAGGATTGAATGACATTTTGTCTGCACTGCGTGGTTCTTGCCTCTACAAGAGCAAAAAGCAGTAACTTCTAAGTACTGATCTAGTTAGTTTAGTCCAGAGGTTCTCAAACTACGGGTCGCGACCCAAAGTGGGGTCGTGGTGGGTAGGTGCATTGGCAAAAAAAAAAAAGAAGGGTGTATACAATTTTAGAATAAATATGCATGATCAATTTTAGAATAAAATATACATGACAAGTTCAACAATGTGTGCTTTTATTTTGATATTCATTAATTCCACGTTGAAATTACGCGATACGTTAAGAGAGGGGTACAGCTGTAGTGGTGTGTTCATACACATGTAGAGGGCTACAGATATGGTGGTAAAAGTACACATGTAGAGGAGTACAGATGTGGTGGTAAAAGTACACATGTAGAGGAGTACAGATGTGGTGGTAAGAAAAACACATGTCGAGGGGTACAGATATGATGGTAAAAGTACACATGTAGAGGGGTACATACGTAGTGGTAAAAGTACACATGTAGAGGGGTACAGATGTGGTGGTAAAAAAAACACACGTCGAGGGGTACTCTGCTGTACAAAGGTAAACGGCAGTAGCAGAAGTCATTGCGTCTTGCCTTTGTTGGGGAGTGTGGTTCTCAACCTGTTTCATGTCAAGGACCCCCAAATGGGTCCTACTAATCACCACAAAGTACCCTATAATACCCCAAAGTACCCCGAAAATACCCCAAAATACCCCCAAAGTATACCCCAAAATACCCCAAAGTACCCTAAAATACCCCCAAAGTACCCCAAAGTATACCCCAAAATACCCCAAAATACCTCAAAGTACCCCAAAGTATACCCTAAAATACCACAAAGTATCACGAAATACCCCAAAGAGCCTCAAAGTTCCCCAAAGTATACCAATACCTCAATGTACCACAAAATACTGGCTCAGAGGTAGAGCAGGTCAACTAATGATCATATGGTCAATGGTTTGGTCAGTGGTTTGAATCCCAGCTCCTTCTGTTCACATGCCGAAGTGTCCTTGGGCAAGACACTGAACCCCAAATTGCTCCCAATGAGTCTGGCTGCCATTGCTCTGTGAGTGCATGTGTGAATTGGTGAAGAAGAGGCAATGTGAACAGAAGGAGCTGGGATTCAAACCACTGACCAAACCATTGACCATATGATCATTAGTTGACCTGCTCTACCTCTGAGCCAGTATTTTGTGGTATACTTTGGGGAACTTTGAGGTTCTTTGGGGTATACTTTGAGGTAATTTGGGGTACTTTGCAGTATTTTGGGGTATTTGGGGGTACTTTGGGGTACTTTGGGGTATTTTGGGGTACTTTGGGGTATACTTTGTGTTGAAGTCAGAGGTTCTGTGTAGGATTGTTAGTAACTGTCTAACTGTATATATGGCTGTTTACACTAGTAACTGTTTACCTGCATATATAACTGTCTCCACCAGTAACTGTCTAGCTGCATATATATCTGTTCCCACTAGAGGGCGCTCTAGGCGGAGCCACCCAGGTACACCACCATGTGGCGAGTATAAAAGTAGATGTCTCCTCCCACTTCTTTCTCTCCCCCATGTCTCTCAGTGAGAGAAGACCTGTGTTACTGCTCTTTCCATGTGAATAAAAGAAACCACGCCAGTTCAGGCTCAAGATAGAAACCATGCCTCTTGACCACATTATTGTCGCCCTATAGCCGAATTCTGTTAACACTTTGGGGTATTTTGGGGTATTCTGGTGTACTTTGGGGTATTTTGGGGTACTTTGGGGTATTTTGGGGTATACTTTGGGGTATTTCGTGGTACTTTGGGGTATTTTGGGGTACTTTGGGGTATTTTCTGGTACTTTGTGGTGATTAGTAGGACCCACCCAGGGTCATTCACATTTTGTCTTGGACTCCCATTGAATGCGATTTTAAGTTCAGGAACCACCCTCTAAATCTCAGAAGCTCTTAATACCAGGAAAGGATGTTTGAAGAACCATGCAGCCGAGCAAGGAACCATTAAAGATGTGCTCTGTTTGTCTTTCATGTCTGTGTGCCCTGAGGGAGGAGGTGCACGTCTGAAACACGCTGGCGTAGAGTTCATTGAGCTGCCCTCCTGAACCTGTTTTCTTTTCAAACTGACTGTGATTCTAAGGACTGAGCGCCTATTCAGTGTCAAGTTATGAACTCTGTATGATTGAAGTGCCGACTGCACCTCTTCGAAACCATTAAAGAACACACACACGCAATCACACACATATAAAACACACACCTACACACACACACACACACACACACACACACACACACACACACACACACACACACACACACACACACACACACACACACACACACACACACACACACACACACACACACACACACACACACACACACACACACACACACACACAAATAAAAGCACACGTTGAACTTGATCATGCATATTTATTAGAACATTTGCATTTAATTACAGCACTATGTTATCAATACACATTTATAAAACGAGGCATATTTAGCCAAAATATGTTGCCAAAATATTTTACCCACAACCCCACTTTGGGTCGCGACCCGTAGTTTGTAACCGCTGCTTTAGACCTATCTCAAGCCCTGCCCTCTTTTCTTGACAACTGTCGCTTCCCTCGAGGGAGAACATGCAGGGTGGACCTCCGGCAGGGGGACAAGATGAACACTATGATTATGAGACTGTACACTCATTGAATCCCGTCAGCAGGGTAATTCAGCCCCGCCAGTGTCATTTCAGTTAAGTGCTGGAGTATACACACGCTCCCCCTGGGCTAACCAAGACATCTTATTGCCCAGTTGTTCATTCATGTCATCAGTGGCTGGCGATGGCTTTAATGAATGCCTTTTGGAGATGACTTGTCCCGGCATTCTATGGAAATATTATGATGTCCAGAGAGACAGATGAAGCTGTCCTCAGGGACAGATGTACTTTGTTATTAATAGCATTTGATTATGAATACAGCACCATGCCATAGATTAGAAGATATGCTGCAGCATGAGCAAAACCTACCATGCTGAAACTGATAACCCAGAATACACCATCTAATATCACCAATATGGCTGGATTGGCTGCCCTGGGTATTTGTAGGCGGTCTGTATGATGCGTCTTTATTCTGACTGTTGTCCATAGCGCTGTACTGTACACAACCCCAAACTCTTATTTTGTGTTTTGACAAATAAAAGCAATAAGAACCCAACCACAGAAGATGCCCCCAAATCACATCTCTCACGGCAGATTGGAGCTATTTCCGTTTGTTCAGTCCTTTGATTTAAGGTTACTATTTTGGATAAGCTTCTATTGTGAGCTCTTGGCAGCTCCCTCGGAGATGATGCCATGCCAGGGAAATGTGACAGCTCTTGATATAGCATGTTTAAATGTTGCCATAACTCCCCGTGATGTAGCCTGGATAGTGAAGAGGCTACAGAGGGAACACGGCACGCTGCTCTGCCACGGCGGGGGCACAACCAAACAACATCCTGAACACAAACTGACAGCTCAGCAACATCTACGGTGCAGGTAGAACCTGCAGAATGGAAGACATGTCAGGGTACTAATTACACTCCAGACAATAGAAATAGATACCAATCTACGATAACCTTTATCAACTTCTGACTCTCATCTAAATATGCTCATTACTCATTTGATTACATTTAATCACATCACATCACTGAGGACCTGACATGGACAACACACACAGACACTGTGGTGAAAAAGGCAAAGCAGTGAGACTATCACCTGAGACAATTAAGGGAGTACAGAGTATCGGGGAAAATACTCCAGTCCTTCTATTCCGGGGCTGTGGAGAGCATCCTAACTGGGAATATCACTGCCTGGTTTGGCAACTGCACCGCCCAGGACAGGAAGGCTCTACAGAGAGTGGTGCGCTCAGCAGAGCGTACTACGGCTATTGCACTACCTCCCCTGCAGGACTTATACAATAGGAGGTGCAAATCCAGAGCCTGCAGAATAATGGAGGACCCTCACCACCCCAACAATAGCCTGTTCAAGGTGCTGCGGTCAGGCTATACACGCATAAATGCAGCAAGAACTCAAGAGACTCAGACTCAGCCTCTTCCCCCAGGCCATAAGAACAATGAACACTGATCCCTCCACACACAGGCGCACACACACAACTGCTTGGCCTTCCTTTTGGGGAGACCGGCTATTTGTAGGCCCCTCACAAATGTTATCAAGGAGAGTGGACTGTCCATAACCCCCTCTCACCACACACACACACGCACGCACGCACGCACGCACGCACACACACACACACACACACACACACACACACACACACACACACACACACACACACACACACACACACACACACACACACACACACACACACACACACACACACACACACACACACACACACACACACACACACACACACACACACACAAATTGTGAAAGTGTGGGTGATGCCTGTGCACCACCGGCCAACGGGAGAGGATCTTCCAGCCGAGTACGACGACCCCTCTCGCGAGTCTGTATGACAAACGGTTCAAAATAAACACAAAGGGGGCGGGACTTAATCATAGGAGGCGTGGCAAACATAAACCAATGAAAGAGGATATCCCTACTGAGTACAATGGCACAACCCGCAAGTCTCTACGACAAACGGTCCAAAATATACAAAAAGGGGGCTTTCAGTCAGGGAAGTGGCATGGTTTCTCCATAGAGCTCCATTATTCTTTTAATCAGGGGAGTGCCATGGTTTCTCCATAAAGCTCCATTATACATGTCCTTTTAGTCAGGGGAGTGCCATGGTTTCTCCATAGAGCTCCAATAAAGGTTTAGTCAGGGGAGTGCAATGGGTTCTCCATAGAGCTCCATTATATTTTTAGTCAGGGTAGTGCCATGGTTTCTCCATAGAGCCCTGTTGTCCTTTTTTTTAGGGCAGCAACTTGACAGCAACTTAGTCACGTGACTCAGTGGGTATTGCTGATTGGCTCGAACACATTGTGTTTACAAACAAGAAACCCGTCTATATGCAAAATGATAAAGCAAGGATAATAGCTTTGGATGAAGATTAAAAAGATAAATCTGATGTACCATGCCAAATGTTGTTGTTTTTTACCACATACTTTTAAACACTTAAGGCTAATCAAGGGGCAAGCTTAAAGGGGCAGTTCACTCAAAATAATTTTTTTTTATAAAAAGTAAACATATTTCCCCCCTTATCCAGATCATGTTGGATAAGATTCTGAGATGTCTGCCGTCACTCCAGTACAATATGCAAGGCTCTCAAAGCACCAAAAGATACATTTGAAAAACTCAAAACCAATGTCTCTGTCCATAAATCATGACACGGTTACTCAAAGATAATTCACATACCTTGATGTGAGCAGTTTCATGTAGGAACTATTTTCTACCGAACTACACCCCCATAATAAGGAATCACTCTGCTACATTGCCATTTCTACAGCAGATATCTCCAAAACTAGGCGAATCACACCAAACTATCTGGATGGATAGATAGCACTCTGGACAAGTTAACTGCCCCTTTAATTAGCTAATAAAGAAAGAAAAAAAGAAAGAAAGAAAGAAAAAAAGAAAAAAAGAAAGAAAGAAAGAAAGAAAGAAAGAAAGAAAGAAAGAAAGAAAGAAAGAAAGAAAGAAAGAAAGAAAGAAAGAAAGAAAGAAAGAAAGAAAGAAAGAAAGAAAGATGCTCATCGACATCAGTCTGGTGGGCAAAACTGGGCAGATATACTGTATTGTATCAGCAAACATAAAATGGTAAATGGTGCATTTATATAGCACTTTTATCCAAAGCACTTTACAATTTATTCCTCACATTCATCCATTCACTCAACGACAGTGGAGGCAACCATGCAAGGTGGCAACCTGCTCACTGGGAACAGTTAGGGGTTAAGTGTCTTGCTCAAGGACACTTCGAAATGCTGCCCGGGAGGAGCGGGAATCGAACCGGGAACCTCCGAATTACCAGACGACTGCTCTACCTCCAGAGCCATTGCCGCCAAACATATTGTGAATTACTTTTATGGCAGATTGACTGAATAGCAGTCTGTTGTAGATCCTTAATAATAATAATAATAATAATAATAATAATAATAATAATAATAATAATAATAAAATGCAGGACCTCTTTAGGGGGTCTTTAATCGGCACGCAACAAACTGGACATGCAATTGGAGCGGCACACACACCAGGATACACACACACACACACATGCATTGTCTTTCCTCAGTCGCCGATGCGATAGAGTCTCTGCGCCTAACCCATCCCGTCGTCCTTCCCCCCATGGGCAGCCGGGAGCAGATAGGACGTACTGTAAGCCGCGCCCCCGGGGACCTATCCAAGTGCTCCTGTCCGTCTTCGTCAAGGACGATACAGCGCTAGCGATCTGTTGTTGTGCATGTTTTTCCATTTGGTTTATCTTATCGGGGGGGAAACCCTTGCAAGCACGGGGAGAACATGCAAACTCCACACAGACAGGCCTGGGAGATACCCCACCCGGGTACCTGGCATCATGGAAACCTGGTCCCCAAGCGGGAATCGAACCCTGGACCTTCTTGCTGTGAGGCGACAGTGTTAACCACTACACCACCGTGCCGCCTCTGGTTGTGTGGGGTTGTTGTGTGCAGGCAGTCGTAGACACAAACACATGACTGGTCGTAGGCAGTCGTAGTCGTAGACACAGACATATGACTTGTCGTAGTGTAACGTTCACACATCACATACAGTTTAATGAGCTTTGATGGTTATTCAGCACTCGAATAGTAACAACAGCACTTTGCGCTCGTCTGCCAGCTCCGGGCTGCATTTTTCACCGATCATCCAATACAGTTGAATTTTCCGCCTTTCGATTGTCACCACACTCAACCAATTGCGTGCTTCAGGTCTCAAGTTACAAGACGATATATCCGGTGAGCGTCATTTGACAGGACGTTCCGTCAAGTGACCACATCCGACTGTAAACGGTCCTGAACTGACCAATCACCGCTGATGGTGAAAATTATTTACAACCATTTTAGCCAAGGAGCGTCTGCTCCTAAAGCGATCCCAGACGGGCAGGGGAAGGTGACGGAAGGTGACGAAGAAGTCCTTTGTCCTGACTCAAGCATCTGAATGAATGGAAGTGGACGGCCATTTTGGATAATCACGCTGCATTTTTACCGGTACACACATCTTGTCAAACACTCATTTTCCGTGAGATTTTTATAAAATTTGGACCTGTACTACATAAGATCTACATCAGGCTATGGAACCGTTGTGTTTTCCAGCTCCTATCTCTCAACTGGAACTTAAAAACAGGCATCTGGCAACCACTAAACAGAAATGTGAGTACACACAACTTTTACTTCAGTGTGTTCAAACCTCTGTTACTCTATTTCATTAGCACTCAAAGTGATTTTTTGAACAGACTCATGCATGTGCTATAAGTATATAAAGTATAAAGTAAAGCTTTGCAAAAAAGGTATGCAATTGTCAAAAACAAAAATGGCCCAGTTTTGCCCGATGCTTAAAAGGTAAGAACAGGGCTTGACATTAACACCCGCCCACCCGCCCAATGCGGGTAGAATTTGGCATTGGCGTGTAACTTCTTCATTCTTCCCGCCAATGTGGCGGGTGGCTTTTTTTTCTATGAAAAAAAACATTGTAGTCTACAAAAGGCATCTGCAATAATTAAGTCAATCCAGGTGATACTATATAATACTACAACTCCCACGAGGACTGGGTGCGCACAGTGTGCTCATTCATTGGCCCATCCACTTCGCCCTATCGCGTTGCTTCCGTGTGGTGTGTGTGACAGCTGACAGCTGAACAAACGCTGTTAACATTAATAGCTCAACTGGTTAGTACAGACAGTTAGCTAACTTAACGTTACAATGTGGCGGCATATTGTGGGTTGCGGTGAGATCCCTGGTCTCAATGAAATCGGCTCAGTTGGACAAGTTGAAGCTGCTGTTCCGCAACCACGCAATCGGGAAGAAAGGCAGACCATTCACAGACTATTTGTGGATGTGCGAGTAAGTATTAGACAAACTAACATGTATTATGTAACATGTATTATTAAACTAATATTACGGTGTTTGTTAGCTAGCCACATTCATTTAACATTAAGAAGCATACAGGCTCCAGACTAACACAGTCCCGTCGCAAATATTCAGCACCATGGACAGCTGCCCCAGATCTCTCTCTCTCTCTCTCTCTCTCTCTCTCTCTCTCTCTCTCTCTCTCTCTCTCTCTCTCTCTCTCTCTCTCTCTCTCTCTCTCTCTCTCTCTCTCTCTCATCACGGTGGTGAAAAAAGTTAGTCTGGAACCCATTTTCACATGACCATTTTAATAATCACATTATTACCATTGTTGGGTTATGATCGGCGTATAGTGTGCATGTAAACACACTCAGTGTTAATGTTATATGAAAAATACATAGCTAAGTCATACTGTTTTTTCTTCAGGGTAGATGAGCAGAATTAAGTTTGTACTTGTCTGGGTGGGTGGGATATTCGGGTGGGGACAGATGTTATTGGATTAGATATTATTTTAGCACTACTGACATTTTGGATGTTATTTTAGATGTTTCTGTTCAAATAAAATCGTATGTCCAAACAAATGCTTGCAGTTACATTGTCCAATTACTTATATTTATTACTTTTTGAGTGGGGGCGCGAGTGTGGGGATTTTTGGCTGGTGAAAATGCTGAGTGGCTAGTGACTTTGGAAAACCATTAGCCACAGTGGCTAGTGAGCCAAAAAGTTAATGTCAAGCCCTGGGTAAGGACTATTGAGAGTTAATTTGAGCTATGGAGACAATACTATGGCTCATTTGACATTAACTATCCATCATTCAACATGTGAAAAAGAATAAATTTTTTCATGTATACGTTTGCGTGTTATACCGCGGTGAATATTGTATAGTTTCAGAGTGATCCTGGCTAATTCCTGGTAACTGTCATGGAGCGATATGTGAATTTTACTAAAAGCGTTGGCGTTGCTCACCTGGACACGCTACTATTTCCAAATCAAAGGTATATAATAGGTATTATGTTTCATCATGAATGCATGAAAGGGGGGGGGGGGGTCGTTTTTTGATGCTTTGATCGTCAGCAACGGAGGTATCGCAAAAAGAATATTCCAATTGTCTGATCGCGATTTGCAGTATTGATGTCGATTGGGTCCCTGACATGAAGTGGCACAAGATATGCCTCAAATGTGCTGAACGCGTTTCGAAGTGGTCGGATGAAGCGATTTACTTGGCTTGATCTAAATTCTCTGCCAGGACCATATGATGTAACACACAGTGTGAAATAAGGTTTCAAAGGGTGGGCAGGATGCGGCCGGTATTGCACTCTAGGGATCTCAGAATGATTTCCTATGGTAACACAGAGGTCCGTGACATTGCATAGAATAAAAAAACCGAATAAATGAAAAAACGATGAAAACGTACGTGGGTTGTTCATTATCATTATTGCCATATTTTTAACACCATGTAACATCAGGTTAGTATATTTAGTATGTGTTATGTTATTTTTGTTTGTGTGATGTGTCATCTTCTAATCCTGTTTCTTTCTCCCTTTCCCAGATACCACTCATCCCCCTGATTGAGCTGATTGCACCTGCTTGGTGCACCTGTGGGCAGTCAGTTGGATGAGTGGATATAGCATGGAAGATGACACACACATGGGGCGCCTCTTTTGAATCACTGCCACGTCTCAGAGTGGAGTGAGGAGGTTGCCCTCTCAGCTAGCTGAACTTGGAAGTGATACCGTGTGGTTTCTTTTGTGTCCCATGACTGACACAGTATTATTATTTTGCTAAGTGTTTGTTTGTTTATATGTATATCCTGTTTGTCCTCCCCTACCCTTTTTCCCTGTGCACTATGGTGGAGGTTTTAATCCCTATCACCATAAATATATAATTTACTATTTGGAAAACGTCTTGTGTTTACTTCTTTACCTGCCCGGGACTGGGCTTTAAAAGCATTTACTGAGAGGGGCTGTTTTTTGTTCATGTGCAGCCTGCTCCAGTTACTGTTCTGTGTGGTCATCAGACCTTTGTACATGACACCGACTATACTCGGGTATGGCGCTCAACCGCTGGCGAGATAACTCGACTTTACTTGGGTCTGGCGCCCAATGAGTTAAGGACCAGCCAGTTATTAGAATGGGTTCCATAGATTCCAAAATGTCATTCCAATAATGAAGTAGTATAATGTTAAGATCTGTTTTTAATATTATCTCTCATAATTGTCTTTTTTTTTTTGTATCCACTTTTTCTCCTGTTTTTCTCAGATTTTCTCCCATCCCAAGTTAAAGTTCAAGTTTCTTTATTAGTTGTCATACAGAAATACAGAATACTTTTGCATGAAATGCTTCTTTCTGTTTTGCTCCTGAGAGTGTGCTAGATAAAATAACAAGATAGTATAAAATAGTATAATATAAGTATAAAATAGAAAGTCAAGTACGTAAACAAGTGTAAACAAAACAAAAAATGTCAATATACATATATACAGTATATGTACAGTCTATATAATGCAGATACGGTACAGTGTAGAAATGGTGAGGTATAGCTTAGCTTGTGGTGCCACCTTGTGGTGGTGAGGTGCAATGAGGTGCATGAGATTGATAAATCTCATAAATAAATATAAGTGTGTTAGTGTCTAAAGTGGGTAAAGTGGATGCTAAAGTGTGTTGTTTATTTAAAGTGAGTGTGTGCGTGTGGATGTGTGTGTTGTGGGTGTATTTGATGGTCTGTTATTGTTCATTGTTCATTGAGCATCCTGATGGCCTGGGGATAGAAGCTCCTTCTGAGTCTCTCTGTGCTTGCCATGAGCAGTGTTGCAGTGCTGGTATCACTCGGTATCACTTGGTGATACCTCACTCACTGAGGCTGAAGTACGCGCAATCGCTTTTTACATGGCATTACACGGACTCCCGGAGAAGCATGCAGCTGCAGAGCCGCAGAGCCAGCGGCGTTCTCTGGGCCGCGCGCTGACGGCCGCGCTGTGAGGCAATAGTATCCAGCTGCAGGACGAGAGCAGCCAAAAAAAACTGTGCATGCGCGCGCACGCGCACGCGCGTGGAGCGTTTGACCTACTGTCAATTTGCCACTGCACCACTGGCCATGAGACTCTGGTATCGCTTGCCTGACCGCAGCAGTTCAAAGAGGCAGTTGTTTGGGTGGCTGGGGTCTTTGATTATTCTCTTAGCCTTACCCATGCAGCGCTTGTTGTAAATGTCTTGGAGAGTGGGAAACCCCCCTCCAATTGTGCGTTCGGCTGAACGGGCCACTCTCTGTAGTCTGCTACGGTCTTGTGCAGTGCTATTCCCAAACCAGGAGGTGATATTGCCAGTCAGGATGCTCTCTATTGTGCATGAGTAGAAGTTCTTGAGGATATTCTGACTCCCTTTGAACTTCCTTAGGCGCCTAAGGAAGTAGAGGCGTTGTCGTGCCTTCTTGATAACACTGTCAATGTGTGTGGTCCATGTCAAGTCCTCGGATATGTGGACTCCGAGGTACTTAAAAATAAAAGTCCACAATCATCTCTTTTGTTTTGCTGACGTTCAGGGAGAGGCTGTTCTCTTGACACCATCTCGCTAGAACCTTTACCTCTTCCAGGTAGGCCCTCTCGTCGTTTGCAGAGATCAGGCCCACCACTACTGTGTCGTCAGCTAATTTGATGCAGCTGACGACAAGCAATTTCATCGTTATGCCAATTCCCCCCTCCCCTTCCTGGTCGTTGCTCGCATGTGCCCCCCACTGGTCGGTCTAGGGAGTCCTGAAGTCTATCAGATGCTTCCTCCGTCACATAGGAGACAGCTAGCAACCTCTTTTCATCTGCCAGCGTGGACTCTCATTGGTGAAGTGTAATGCGTGGGAGGTCACACTACCTTCAACAAATCCCTTCTTTGCTGTGCAGGCGCCCTGACCGACCTGTAGGAGTCGCTGTTTACAACGACCAGAATACCACCCCACCGGCTTCCCTCCCACTGACTCTGCCAATTGAGCCAGTATGACGGCCGGCAAAGCCGGAGGCAACGCTGACAGCCGGATTCGATACCGGTGTCTCTTGCGTTGGTGACAAGCGCTTAGACCACTGCGCCACCCAGCCACGCTAATTGTCACTTCTTTTCACACGTCAGGGACTAACGGTTCAACTGGACCTTGACTGCTGATAAATGGTTGAGATGTAAACAGGTGTGTGTGTGTGCCATCTGCAACCAGAACCAGGTTGGGCCTTCCTTTATTCCCTCTTGTGTTTCTTTTCTTGTTTTCCTGTTTGTTGTCCTTTAATCACCAACATACAGCAAGCTACCCACCATAGCCAGTGTATTCACAGAGCGGTGCGTCAGCAAGGCACACAGGATCCAGAAAAACCCCAGCCCCAAACTGTTTGAGCTCATGCCGTCTGGCAGACGGTACCGCAGTCTTAGGTCCACATCCAAAAGAACACTGAACAGCTACTTCCACCGGGCAAACAGACTACTGACGGACAGACTCTAAATGATCACATGAGCATACACACAAAAGCACCTTAAGTGACTTTGTGACACAAGCACACTTATTACACGGACACACTGCTGCTACTTACAATATAGAATGTATATAATACTTGTTTTTATTTATCCACTGTTTCTTTTACCTTGTATTGTATGGTTTGTTGTATATTATATATGTATAGCTGTGACAATAAAATCATCTGAAGAATCTGATTCTGAATCTACAGTACTGCCTCATCAAGAACACACCCAACAATATCACCTAATATCCTCTTTCTCCTGTATATAAATGACCTGAAAGCAGCTTGCTCATGTGACCTTTTTTTATACGCAGATGACTCCGCCTTACTAGTGTCTCACAAAGACAAACAAGTGGTTGAGCAGACATTGAGTGCAGAACTAGAGAAGGTTAGCGACTGGCTAGGCCACAACAAGCTGTCCCTCCACGTGGGGAAGACTGAGTCCATTCTATTCGGGTCAAAGGTCAGGCTCAGAAAATCGCCAGGTTTTAACATTAGAATAGGAGATACTGTTCTCACAGACAAAACATCTGTGAAATATCTCGGTTGCGTCCTGGAAAACAGCTTATCAGGGGAAAGCATGGCTCACCAAGCACTTACAAAGATAAATAACAGGACTAGATACCTAGCCAGAATCTCTAATTTTTTAGATCAGTCAGCGATGAAGATTCTTGCTGGAGCTCTCATACAGTGTCACTATGACTATGCGTGTGGCTCCTGGTACAACAGTGCCCCCAAAAGTCAGAAAATAAAACTACAGACATCACAAAACAAGCTAATCAGGGTAATACTAAGGCTACCTGCCCGAACCCACCTTGACCCATCTCACTTTGAGATCATGAGATGGCTTAAGGTGGAAGACAGAGTAAATCAGATAGGGATGTGCCTAGTTCACAGAATAGTGCACGGGGTAGTGCCAGTGTACTTTAACAACTACTTCAACTGAATCAGAGACACCCATGCATACCAAACTAGGCGCAGCTCAACTGACTTTGTGCCAGTCAGATTCAGGAGCTGTATGGGGAAGGAGTCTTTTCTGTATTCAGCAGCTGTCTATTGGAATAGTCTGCCCAGTGAACTGAAAATCATAGACAATGCCGTTAGATTCAAGTCCAGCCTGAAGACATATGGCTCAAAAGGGACTATACTTGACCTAGACATTTAGCTTAATGCACCATTGCATGTTGTATGAGTCTGTATGTATATAAATGTTAAATGGTATATGTGATGTGTTGTGATGTCACGTTTTGTATGATGCATGTATTAAGCATCACACTCCCCCACCCCCTACAAGGACCACAATGGAAATAAGCTCTGCGCTTTTTTGTGTTTTATCATTGGCAGTATATCCTGACTGTGCTCTTCTGTCACATGTTTATTTTTATATTGTCAAATAAAGTCATTCATTCATTCACCATCAAAACCTTGAACTCCACCATTGAAAAGCTGATGTGGCGTCCGCTCGTGGGATAGCTCTGAGCCAGGCTCTGTGGAGACCCTTCACCACGTCATCCTTCACCTGGCTGGTGGTAAGTACCGACCATTAGCACACATTCACCAGCTTTAGTTAGGATCACGTTCCAGTTAAACACATAGGGACAGATATATAAGATGCAGTTTAGGCCTCTGTGGTTATTGATGATGCCAGCTTTAATATGCTTAGCATAGCAATCATTATGTTACCATTCATTAGTTCTGCAGGTCAGAGGCTTTAGCAGGTCCCATTACCAGCCAGATGATAGTGATTTTTTAAATATATCTGCATTGGTACGATGAGCAGAGCTGGTCAGACGTGAAAAACTGATAATTATTTCTCTGTCTGGCTGCGCAGGGGGGTACTTATACACCCACAACAGCATTCAAATATACAGCAGAAACAGAAATAAAGACAGATGATTAAATTGTACTGTGTTTTTCATGTGATATCACTTTCAGCATGTGCAATAGGTAGAAGAAACCTATTTTTATTTAATCATTTTCTTTAGATACAGACCTAACGGTAAACATTGATTGTCGGCCATAACAGGAAATGTCAGTCCTGTAATTATTTCTCTTGGGACAGAGTCTGTTTCTGTGGAGATACAGGAACAAGCAGCACAGCCTACTGATGTCAGATTCACCGGCCAAAGCAGTCAGAGACAGCTCACTACCTGCTGTGCTAAAAATATACATTTTAATTTCATCTGAAAAACATTGTCAGCTGGAACTTGATAGAGAAGGCTATTTGCTGCACAAGATACCACATAGTACAAGCCAACCATGCGTGAACGTGGTACCTGTAAATGTGGTACCTGTGTACTGTACTGAAAGTGGTATACATAAGACTTGACATAGAATGCCGGTGCACATCAAATGAGGATCTCAAACCCCGCTCTCTTTTCTCTTTTCCAATCACAACTGTGATTGCGCCCCTTTGCAAAGTGACAGCTGTGATATGAGGATCGAGAAAAGAGGGCAGGGCTTAATATAGGTCAATCGATAGACTGATAGGTCTAGCCAAGGTGTACTCACAGCTGGAGAAGATGAGCGGACAGGAGTGCTCGTCCATAGGAAAATTATGTAGCTGCAATTGACATTCTGCATTTATGGTCAGTCTGAAAATGAGACAAGAGAAACATCATTGTTTTGTATCACACACTTCCCCTGTTTAGCTGTGGCAAACAGTTGAAAACAGATGGCATGAAAGGGAAATATATATTTTGACTTTGGTGTGATATTGTCTCACAGTGACAGTCATGCATGTACAAAGCTTAACCCTTTCACTACCACACTACAGAAGGTTAACCTTTCACTACCACACTACAGATGGTTAACCCTATCACTAGTGTGGTAGTGAAAGGGTTAATGGGATAATGAAGGATGCAGACCGTGTGGAGGGAAGTCAGGTATTCAAGCATTTTTCAAGCATTTTCTACAAGTGAATGTAGATAGGGAGCTATTTGTCATTTTCTTGCTCAACAATAACTGTAATCCCTCGAGGCATCAAGTTATTTTTAGCAACATGTCAATAGAACACCCCCCTTACAAAATCGTACAACACAGTGAGACAATCAGAGATATGTTTGACTCTGAATATGTACAGTAGCATAGGATGTAAATTTAGATTTTTTTTTTATTTGATTTGAAGTCTTTATTTCGAACATGCAATGAATACAACAAACAATAACAAAAAAAAGAAAAACAACTCAATCTGCATGTTCGAAAAGGAGTAGGAAGAAGTATACACTTATTTAATCCTACCCCTTTTCCACTACTCAAATGAGTGTACTATTTTAAACATAAAAAAGAAAAGAAAAAAATATATATATATATGCAAAACAAAAAACAAAAACTATATATGTATAAAATAAAATAAAAATAAAATAGAAAACAAAATAAAAATTTAAACACCCGTGAATATCAAGTCCCTACCTCATCCCTGTACCTTGTGAACATAATTTCCTTATACATCAGTTTGAATTGTCTCATGTTTGGACATTGCTTTAGCACCACATTTAGACCACAAATGTGAATATCACAGAATTTCTGCCTTGAAATATGTTATATTATTAAAACTTGGTATGAAGTTTTGGTATGTATCTATTATTCAGATTTTCCTCTGGTAAAATAGGCTATCTAGACCAACCAGGTAGGTCAGTTCCTATGGCCCCCCCACTACTCAAGCACTACAAATCATCTATGTTGGCCAGATGCGGGCGCTATACTAAAGGGTCATGCTTAAAAGGCCATAACTCCCACACCATAAGTTAGTTAGATCAGCCACTGGGACGACCCATTTCTGCCATACTGAACTGCCTACGCCAGTGGCGGCTCGTACTATCTACTGTTGGGGGGTCGCAGACTCGCAGGGGGTTCACGTTAGGTCGAGTTGAAAATGTAACGGTAACGTTAATAAATGCTCTGGAGCAATCTCTCTCTCTGTCTCTCGGATCAATCCAATAAAATAATTAACACATGTATATGTTGTCATTTTAAACAACTCACCATTCATTCATTCATTCATACATTATGCATCAGCAGCAGCTAAATTAATGTTATAGTTCACAACACAGCAGCGCGTTTTGAAGCGCTATTATCATCTCAGCAAGGCAGCACCGTCAATACTTTCCGTAGCCGCATTTCTCGGAGACACAGGATTGTGAGAGAGAGAGAGAGAGAGAGAGAGAGAGAGAGAGAGAGAGAGAGAGAGAGAGAGAGAGAGCGAGGAGAGCGAGAGAGAGAGAGAGAGAGAGAGAGAGGAGAGAGAGAGAGAGAGAGAGAGAGAGAGGGAGAGAGAGAGGGAGAGAGAGAGCGAGAGAGAGAGAGAGAGAGAGAGAGAGTGAGAGAGAGAGAGAGAGAGAGAGAGAGAGAGAGAGAGAGAGAGAGAGAGAGCGAGCGAGAGAGAGAGAGAGAGAGAGAGAGAGGGATGGAGAGAGCGAGAGAGAGAGAGAGAGAGAGAGAGAGAGAGAGAGACCGAATTAACTCACTGTTTACGTGGTTGAGGAGGGCTTGATAAAGTGTATAATGTCCACTGTTGTCCCCAGACTGTTGATGTATATCCAGTTATCCACTCTGTCCAGACTGCATCCAGATTAGCTTGTTAGCACAACACAACAGTACTGTGATGAATTCAATGAACGAGCTGTGTCTTTGCCCATTTCCGCGTCGAACAGCCTGCAAACTACCTGGCGTTCTATCACCATGCTCTAAGACAAACTCTAACCTTAACCAACTTTGAAAGAGTGCCTAAGCTTAACCGTCGAAAGAACGCTCTAAGACAAACTCTAACGTTACCTCCTTAACCTACTTCGAAAGCTTAACCAGTGTAGAAACTGGCGTCGGCCAATCAGAGAGCGTCTCCGTGAAATGCGGCTACGGAAAAAAAACTGACGTCGGCCAATCAGAGAGTGTCTCCGCGAAATGCGGCTACGGAAATTCTTGACGCTGCTAAGGCTGCTTGCCTAGACCGCTTCAAATCGCGCCCGGCTTCCATCATAAACATCATATTTCAACGCACAGCGTGTTACGCACTGATTGGCTGCGACGGATACAGCGATGAAACAGTGACGCGCACTCAGAGCGCTATTGCATCTAGCCCGGGCCGAGAAATACGGCTAGGAGAAATGCGGCAGGAGAAATGCGGCAGGAGTGAGTCACTTCCTGTTCAGGAAAACGATTATTTTTTATTTGATATATTAACGTTATATTGTGCATTGGAAACACAAACATACTTAAAATTAGTAAATATTATTCATTTTAAACATGTTTATATTATTTATAGGGCTATAAAACAAAAAACAAAACAAAATTCTTGTTCTTCTCTCATTTTAACCAGGGTTCACCAGGGGGGTCGGCGCCCGAGCACCCCTAGTGGCGAGCCGCCACTGGCCTACGCTGTCAACTGACAAACTTTGACGAAGGGTGTCTCTTAGTGCAAATTTGCCCATAAGTCATCCATATTGTAAACAATCATTATGATATTCAGTAGACATGTTGGGTGAATGTATATGATCATGAGGGCAAAAACATTTGAAAATCGCTCCTTAGGGGGGCAACGTTTTGCCAATAAATTCCTATGCATGAAAATGTACAAAACAGTACACACAGGTCCATTTAATTAAGGACCCCCTCGAAAACTAGATAGCATATCTCAAGGGGTTTATCCTTCAAATAAATGTCAAATTCCTATGCAAAACTAATATAACTTAAATATGGGGCAATAGTCCTGATGGTGGCGCTATAGCAGCAGCCTCAAGCTGAAATCTTGCATCAAGTAGTATTTGCTAGAGGTCTGTAATCTTCTGAGGTTGCTCACCAGAATGAGATGAAACTTTCATATGCTGGTACCTATGGTCAATTATGAAGTCACTCTATTTTTCTAAATATGCTAAATCTATTAAAATCTATATGTCTATATGTCTATCTATAAGTCCTCCTTCAAATGCTACCAACATTGACATCACATGTTTCAAATGGTGTTCGGATATGTCAAACACCAGTCTGCAAGGGCATTCAGTGTCATACTGTACTTAGACAGGGGTATGCACAGCATTGACTATTTTGCCAAATGTTTGATCAAACTTCACCAAAATATTTGTCTATACAAAAATGTGACCATGTAACCCAGGTTTCAGATTCATAACTATTTAGTTATAGGAACATAAATAGTTAATGCCATTGAATAAGAACATAAATTAGTTAATGCTATTGTGTAAGAACATAAATAGTTAATGTTATTGGGTCATATGTATATTCATGTGAGGTTAACAACGCTTTTGACCAAATCCTTTGAATTGCCTCACTGCCCCTTTAAGTTACCTCATGTGAGGTTAACAACACTTTTGACGAAATCCTTTGAATTGCCTCACTGCCCCTTTAAGTTACCTCAGAACGTGAGTTAGGTGTGCAGTTCACGCCTCGCCTCAGGCAGAAGGAGATCATAGATTGATACTGATGGAACCGAAATGAACCAGCACCACGAAATAGTTATCAAACAGTCATAAAAGATTCCCCCAGTTACGAAACCGAAGAGGTTGTTGCTGTTAAAGAACATACCACTTCCAGAAGCGGTTTTGGTGAGTTTTATCAATATTGTGCTGTTTCATTGTCGAATGTACAAAATCGCTAGCTCAATGCTAATCAGCTAATAATGTAGCTTCATCCTGAGTCATGCTAGCGAAGCTCCAAGCTCAATTTGGTTAAATGAAAACTAGAAAGAAACCATTTCAGAAATACTTATAATTGTATTGATAAGATAAGATAAGATGTGATAAGAACATGGTCTATATACATTTTGACTTTTGAGAGTTTAATATGGAATGTGAGGAATGTTCGCATGTGCTAGTGCACTTTAGCCTAACTTAGCATAAGTCAAATGGACGTTCCCACGTGCTGTGATATTGTAGCCTACTTTAGCTTAGCATAGCCAAAAGTAGCCTGATTGATTATTCATTCTAAAAGCAATGAAAAGATGATAAGGCAATGAAAGATGGTAAATAGCTTTTATTTTCTGAATGCCTGTCACGCAGGCCAGGTTTTCTATCACCCCGTTTCCACCCCCGGGAAGAGTTCCCAGGAGTCCCGACCGACCACCACTCATCATGTGTGCCCACGCGGGACGAGGCGGTGTGCCGGACTGACACAAGATGGCGAGCCAACCCAAAGAACCTCAGATCTAGATCAGGGCTATACCCAGGAGCCTGATCTGTTACCCCTGTTGCCTCAACAGTCTGGTAGGATTGTGAATTACCTTCCTCATTCCCAGTGAGGGAGTGGATCAGGAATTAACGAACTAATTGAACTTGAGTCACAAGAACTTCCAAGGATATTATGACCTATACGACTTTTCTATGATACAAACTGATTGAACGAGAACACAAGGACTTCCAAGGGCTTTTAACCCTGTTTCACCTTTTGTATTTTGATATTGTATTTTGTATTTGATTGATGCACATTGTATATATGGGTACTGATAATTCTCCTGTAAAAAGGGAGAGTTAAAGGGTAAATGCACCCAATAAGATACTCGAACTACTGATAATTCTCCTGTAAAAAGGGAGAGTTAAAGGGTAAATGCATAAGATACTTGAACTACTGATAATTCTCCTGTAAAGAGGAAGAGTTAAAGGGTCAATGCACCCAGTAAGATACTTGAATCTCATTGATAACATATAGATTATAGTTGAATCGCTGAGGGTTCTCCTGTAAAGAAAGATGGTTTAAAGAGTCATTTCACCTAATAAGGTATTTACATTCCTATAACCTTGAATATTTATATTGGAACTTTGTTCGTATTACACCTGCAAAGGAAGAGTTTAAAGGGTAATTTCACCTAATAAGGTACTTGCATTCCCTGCACACTTAAAGGTTTAAATTAATATGTTTAAACACTTACCTACCGAATTGAAATGATAAACTGATATAGTTTACTGAATTGATAAACTGATATAGAGTTTACTGATCTGCAATTGCAGAAGAAAAGATAACGAGTTACTCACGAAAAGGGGATACATCTAATGTCCAACCTTAAACCTAGCTTTTAGCATAGTGATAACCTCAGAGACGTCTGAACCGAACCAAATGTGTTGATCCAATCAACCTAGAACCTGATATCGAACTAACCCTCCTGAAAGAAGGAGTGGTTAGAGAAAGAACCTAAAAAGGGATATTTCACACTATTTCACGTCTACTTCACACTACTTCACGTTTGTATGTATTGCAATTGTCCAGCTAGCGCGTTTGTTTGAGAATAAAATACCGGTCATTGTTATAACCTTGTCTCTGGTCTGCCATTCCTTTAACTGTGTTTATACAACGGCATGCAAATTTCTCGATTCTGATTGGCTGAAACAGTCAATTTACACGTATGTATTTTTCATAATTCCACGCTCTTGGTCCCAGGCCCCGCCCACAACCGAATTACTATCACTCCGCCATGCGGCTTTTTAGGAAAAAACAAGATGGCGGACAATAATCTTTAACAAATGGATATGTTGATAGCGTCATAACGACTAAATATAAACCGATTCTGTCACGGCGAATGTCTTAGTTATTTAAACAATGTTGGATGATGTAATTGATGGGTCATGAGTCATTGTGGAACAAAATAAAAATCGCGCAAATTGATTGATTGATTAATTGCAAAATTGTTTTTAATCTTTCTTCTCCTTTCTATAGAAGCAACTGGGAAGTGCACTGTTTTAAGTGAGGGTGGACTGAATGGATATGTTGATAGCGTCATAACGACTAAATGGAAAACGATTCTGTCACGGCGAATGTCTTAGTTGCTTAAACAATGTTTGATGATGTAATTGATGGGTCATGAGTCATTGTGGAACAAAATAAAAATCACGCGGATTGATTCATTGATTTGCAATTTTTTTTTCTTTTTACCTACTTTCAAGCAGCTGGGAGGTGCGCTGTTTTAAGTGAGCATGGCCTATTGAATTGATTGATTGATTGATTGCTAATTTTATTACTGTCCGCCTGGTTTCCAACTGGTTAAGTTTAGGCCCTCTTTCGAAGTTGGTTAAGGTTAGAGTTTGTCTTTAGAGCAGGGCAATAGACCACCAGCCCTGGTTCCAAACTCTAACTTTAACCAACTTCGAAAGAGGGCCTAAACTTAACCAGTTGGAAACAAGGCGGACAGTAATAAAATTAGCAATCAATCAATTCAATAACCCACGCTCACTTAAAACAGCGCACCTCCCAGCTGCTTCTATAGAAAGTAGGTTAAAAACTAAAGAAAAGTTGGATGTGTTAGTTGGTTGGATGTCTAGGTGAAAGACAGTTGGATGTGTTAGTTGGTTGGATGTCTTAGTTGAAAGAAAGTTGGATGTGTTAGTTGGTTGGATGTCTTAGTTGAGAGACAGTTGGATGTGTTAGTTTGCTGGATGTGCAGTTGGATGCACTTCGAGCTGCTTCCACATGGAGGCAACTTCTCTTTTTTGTTGTTGTGGGAACTACTTTTTCTGGCGGATGGTTTTTTCAATAAATCTTCGATTAATGTGTGTTTATTGTATAGCAATAAGGTTGGATGAATGTGCCAGTTGTATAAAAGCATTACACCACTTGTAGTCGTGGTTTGTGAAAAATAAACCATGCCTAGGGGGGTCTAACAACCCTCGGCTGCGCCTGCGCCTCGGGCAAAAGTTTTCTTTGCCCTATAGGAAAAAAAAATTTCCTATAGAAGCAGCTGGGAGGGTGGGTTATTGAATTGATTGATTGCTAATTTTATTACTGTCCGCCTTGTTGCTCTAAAGACAAACTCTAACCTTAACCAACTTCGAAAGAGGGCCTAAACTTAACCAGTTGGAAACCAGGCGGACAGTAATAAAATTATCAATCAATCAATCAATCAATCAATCAATCAATCAATCAATTCAATAGGCCATGCTCACTTAAAACAGCGCACCTCCCAGCTGCTTGAAAGTAGGTAAAAAAAATATAATAATTTGCAAATTAATCAATCAATCAATCCGCACGATTTTTATTTTGTTCCACAATGACTCATGACCCATCAATTACATCATCCAACATTGTTTAAGCAACTAAGACATTCGCTGTGACAGAATCAGTCGTTATGATGCTATCAACATATCCATTCAGTCCACCCTCACTTAAAACAGCGCACTTCCGAGGCGGTTAGGTGGCCGAGCGGAGATTGCGTTCGTCACCAACCCCGGAGCTGTGAGCTGGATTCGCCTGTTCGAATCCAGCTCACAGCTCCGGGGTTGTCACCAGCTTGGCTGGCCGTCTGCACTAATACAATTGGCTGTATTAGAGGGTGGGAGAAGCTGGCGGGGTGGGTCCGGGTCGTTGTAAACAGCGACTCCTACAGTTCGGTCGGGGCGCCTGCTAAGCGCGGATAGGACTTGAGGGGGATAGTGTGATCCTCCCACACGCTACGCCCTCTCGATGAGAATCCGCGCTGCCAGGTGAAAAGAAACGGTGATTGGCTGGACGTGTGTCGGAGGAAGCACGTGGTAGCCTCCACTCTCCCAGATGATCTGACTGTGGGGGGTAAGTGCGCAGCGACCAGGAAGGGACTGGGAATTGGCATACGACTAACATTGGGATGGGAGAAAATCGGAGGAAAAATGGAGGGGGAAAAAGACCAATAATAATAAAAAAAACAGCGCACTTCCCAGTTGCTTCTATTCTCGAAGACACTCTGATGTCACGAGACCGCCGCCATCTTGGTATAGGGGGACCATACGGATTTCTACTATCAAATGCATGTGTTGATGTCCGTTTTTATTACATGTTTTATCACATTCTTGTTCATTTCATAACATTTTCATACAATTTGTTTTGAAAATATTGAGGCCAACATGGCATTTCACTATTTGGAAAGCCTTTCTGGTGATTCTAAGGCGAGATATGAGTCAAAGAAGCTCCCCCTGATTGACTTGACATAATGTCCATACAAAACACCTGCAGACATGGCCAACTCTCGAATACCCAAATTGAAGCTGCTGTGTTACGTTTTGTACTAATAACAAACACAGAAATCCAAATCGCAAGTTTTATATAATACCAGCCGGGGCATCACAGAGGGAAAAGTGGCTGGTGGCTAACGTTCGGCTAACCCCCTCTGGTGTTGTGGTTGTGGTAGCTACATGCTAAGCTAACGTTAATCACATCATATCGAACCGATAGGAGCTTATCTTATCTAATCTTACGTGGTGGTACCACGTGTGCCACTACCCGATCAAACATCCACGTAAGATTAGATAACATAAGCTCCTATCGGTTCGATATGATGTGATTAACGTTAGCTTAGCATGTAGCTACCATGACCACAACACCAGAGCGTTAGCCGAACGTTAGCCACCAGCCACTTTTTCCTCCGTGATGGTATAAAACTTGCGATTTGGATTTCTGTTTTTGTCATTAGTACAACGCGTAACACAGCAGCTCTTTGGCATTGTGAAGGACTGAAGAAAATTCCGCTTGATTGTCTTTAATTTGCCGCTTTAACGGTACACAATGTACCAGGCTGGGCAGTTTCCCCCCACGCTGCAGTTGCGTAGTAACAACAGGCAGGAAGTTGACTTCGAGAATAGAAAGGAGAAGAAAAATTCAAAATAAAATTGCAATTAATCAATCAATCAATCAATTTGCGCGATTTTTATTTTGTTCCACAATGACTCATGACCCATCAATTACATCATCCAACATTGTTTAAAGAACTAAGACATTCGCCGTGACAGAATCGGTTTATATTTAGTCGTTATGACGCTATCAACATAGCCATTTGTTAAAGATTATTGTCCGCCATCTTGTTTTTTCCTAAAAAGCCGCACGGCGGAGTGATAGTAATTCGGTTGTGGGCGGGTCCTGGGACCAAGAGCGTGGAATTATGAAAAATACATACGTAAATTGACTGTTTCAGCCAATCAGAATCGAGAAATGTGCATGCCGTTGTATAATGCTTAAATATTACTCCTCTCCTCATTCAACTGGTCCGTGGCGAACAGCTGTTACTGTTAGTGACACAAGTGCTACAAACAGACAAAAACATACCCCAGTCTGGCACATGTGATGTCATTGCCTCAAGTTGTAAGAAGGTGTGCAGTGGCCTAAAGGTTAGAGAACGTGGCTTGTGACTAGAAGGTTGCAGGTTGCAGGTGGCAACTCTCAACAAATCAATTGCAGATATTCTTCACGTCTAACAAGTCAAGTCAAGAGTTTTATTTGTCACGGCATACAAGTATACAATGAAATGCGGGTGGTCTTGCCCGCAACGATGTGCAATACAGTGGTACAACATGTAATAGAATCCAATAAAAAACAACATTGTGCAATAAACAGGTAACAGGTAACAGGTAACATGGTGGGACATCTCAGTATCTGTACATAGTTATTTATAGGGCATATAGGACATGCTAGGTAGCTTAGGTAGTGCAATACACTGTTACTGTTGTTATACTAATTTAAAGTGACCTTTCCTTTTTGGCCATACAGTAAGTGTGGGCGTGTGCGGCATGAGTGCGTGTCTGCTCATGTTAAAGTGTTAAAGTGGCTGCTAGTGTGTGAGCGTGCACAGCGTGCGTGTCGTGTGTGTGCTCATGTGTGCTTGTGTGTGGATAGATCAGTGTTCTGTGGCACTCAGTGTTCATTGTTCAAGGCTCTGATGGCCTGGGGGAAGAAGCTGAGCCTAAGCCTATCTGTCCTAGTAGCTGGGGTTTGCAGGCGTCTGCCTGACCTCAGCAGCTGGAACAGGCTGTTATTGGGGTGGTGGGGGTCTTTCATTATTCTGCAGGCTCTGGATTTGCACCTCTTGTTGTATAGAACCTGCAGGGGAGGTAGTGCAATACCCGTGGTACGCTCGGCTGAGCGCACCACTCTCTGTAGGGCCTTCTTGTCCTGTGCCGTGCTGTTTCCATACCAGGCAGTGATGTTTCCAGTCAAGATGCTCTCTACAGCTCCGGAGTAGAAGGACTGGAGTATCTTCCCCGATACTCTGAACTTCCTTAACATGCATTGGAATTAAAGTTGGTTTGGGCAAGCTTTCTTCTCTGATAAAAAGGTATATTATTCCATTGTTAAAAGTCTGGTTGAAAGAGACCAGCCACAAGTCTGGTCAATTAGCCTCTAGCCTTTGTTTTCCACAGGTGCTACTAATGCCCTTGATTACTTGCATGCAATCAATGCAGCTGTCTCTTCTAACTTAGGGCCCGCGTCCACTTGGCGCATATTTCTAGCTGAAACATGCTGGGAGTGCGCCGGCAAAGCTGGCATGAAGCGCATCTTGTAGATGACAGAAAGAAATCTACAGCCATGCCGCGGTTTTGCACATATTATAGCATATTTGAATAACTTTATTGTATATTAATTATATATATAGTTATTGCCTGACACCACAGTTCGCCCTTTGCTTTTTATTAGCTTTTTAGTAGTGTATTCGTGTAGTTATTATTATTAGTTTTGTCGCGAATCTCAATGGTCTGTGGGAGACAGCCAGACAGGCAGGCAGCTCCGGTGTCAGGTTACAAACAGAGTGGTAGATATGAATGGCTGTGATTGGTTGTCTGAAAATGAGCTCAGCGCCTCGCTCTGAAAGTTGAGAAAGTTTCAACTTTCGGCCGCACAAAAAAGCTGAGAAAAGAAGCCGACGGCAGCGCACTTCCTAGAGGCTGCATGCGCTCCCTCCCCATTGGAATACATTGAAAACAGATGCGTGCGGTCAGAAATATGCGCCAAGTGGACGCGGGCCCTTAGCCTGAAGAAACATTTATTTGGAATGTTTGGAAAAAACAGAAAACAAAACGGGGCACTGGCAGAAGATACAGCTCGCACACCGGATCCTAGTGGACCCCATCCAGAGGCAAAATCCACCTCTGCCCAACACCGCAGGCTGCCGGGAGAGGCGGTGGTCTGCCGGAGGGGTGGAGGCCTCTCTTCTATAGAGCGACTGGAGGCTCCGTCTACCGGAGGCCAGATCAAGATCAACACTGATGCCTCTGACATGGAAGATGATGGCGCCCTTGTTGCCTCACAGTCGTGGGGGATGCTGGTTATGTCAGCGACGCTACTGGAGATGGTGAATTGGCTGTCGCCAATGTCATGGATGCCGTCACTGTCTCCACTCTCATGGGGAATGTTGATCCGACCGGGGAAGGCACAGTTGCAGCTGGGAGGCAGATCAGAGCTGTTCCCGGTGGTCTGAAATACTATTGTACATTATGTTTCTTTGAAGACTTATATCATTCAGCCATTAGATTTGGGGGCAACAGTGGCTCAGGAGGTAGAGTGGTTGTCTGGTAATCGGAAGGCTCCCGGTTTGATTCCAGCTCCTCCTGGCAGCGTGTCAAAGTGTTCTTGAGCAAGACACTTAACCCTTAACTGCTCCTGATGAGAGCAGGTTGGCACCTTGCATGGTTGTCTCCGCCGTCGGTGGGTGAATGTGAGGCATAAATTGTAAAGCGCTGTATAAATGCAGTCTATTTACTGTACCATTTATCACCGATGATGGTTATGGTTATTCACTATGATTCATGATCTGTATAATATAGTTGGATGGTCGTCCCTAGCAGAGAGGTGAGAGTCGCATTGGCATCTGTTTTTATATAAAGCCATAATTGGGAGATTGCCCAAATGATCTCACTTCACTACTAGAGTGGACATCTGGAGCCTATGGTCCAATGATTGGCTTACACTTAAAGCACCTAGAGTTTGTACTGAATTTGGGAACTCTGCTTTTAGCTTCTGTGCTCCTGACACGTGGAACATCAAACAAACTCTAAAACTCATTGTTATCCATTTGTCAGTTTAAATCCTTAATCACCAACCATTGTACTATAATCTGCAGTTGTTTTAATTTATTGTACATACAACTATTATGTTTGCATTTATTATATTTAATTTTTTACATGTTATGTATGCATGCTTGACATTGAACATAATTTTTTTTATAAAGATTGAATGTATATTGAGGTAAAACATTTCCTGACCCCAATGTTTAACATAATGAAAATTTTCTTTTACATTGTACTAGGCTACTTTTCAATACGGGGCAAGCTGCAAAAGGCTATTGTTGTCAAAAACCTGTTGGTGGGAGTTATTCATGTCAAAATATTGACCAAATATTATCTCTGTTTAGTTTAATTAGCATTTCTTCCAATTACAAACATTATGAATATGATGATGGTGTTTGTATATCTTTTTGCACTTTTCTTTAGTGTAACGGCCTATGAAAATGGGCTATTGGTTATGCCGAATGTGGGTATTTTTTGAAACAATAGAAAACAAATATGCAGCCACCTGGACCACCAAGAAACCAAGCATTTTCTCTGCAAAAAGTCTGCATGTTTATAAAAATTAAATATACATGTTTATATATATATTAAAAAAAAAGCCAACAGAGCAAATAGGCTCATAGGAAATATATTGAAAACACAGTACCTGTTGTGAAGGATCAGATTAAACCGAATATATATATTTATTTATGGATATATATTTAATAGTATTTGTATATCGTTTGATATCCCTTGTATATTCCTTGTACATATACACTGAATATCCCTTTAGTCTACTAACAGCCCATAATAGTTTCATTCTACCATTGGACAAGAACCTGGCGCCAGCAGCCAAGCCCCTTGGTTCAAGTTCAATCGTGCCGACGAACATGTCGTTACAAGCCCGGTTCCGCGTAGGAATACGTCTGGCGAAATACGAATGGTACTATTTGTTCACAGCGCATATATATATGGCGCAAGTAAAGTAGAACTTTCTTTTAGTCCATTAGTCCTTTACCCTCCAACCTAGTAACAGACGTGAAGCCTCACCCACGACCCACGTGTGGTGCAGTATGGCCTACTTGGCCTCAGAATAGGCATTGAGACATCGTGTGGATTAATAGTTGAATTGTCATAGTTTGGCACTATACCGTCGAGTGGGACGTATTTCTATTAAGTTAATAATAGTCTATTATGTATGGTGCATCGTTCGGTTAGAGCTATAAAGTGAGCAGTACCCCCATCGTTCCTGGCGTTATCTAGAGTCTTAACCAGGCTGGGCAGACCACGTGTGGTGCTTTCATCCGAGGAGTTCTGGGCCAGGACGAGTGGACCTGCACATTGGATTACTTTACCCGGACGACGGCGAGCCCTACACGGCTTGGATTATCTACGTGCTTTGGGTGCTTTGATTATGCCATGGATAACAGCCAACACTGCTGAGTGTTGGAACTACCCCCCGAGAGGAGTCCAGGTGAGACGGCGCTCTACCCCGAGTGAGGTCGCCTCACGTCTCTTCGTTGTGGACTGGCAGCTACCGTCTACAAGAGGGCCCAGCTGTATTCATCTGTGGACCGAGGTTCTGTGGGCACCGTGTTCAGCACTCTGAATTCTCCCAAGAAATCGTCGGCCAGATGGGATATCGCCAGCGGCTCTCCTAACCCCCCCCCCCCTACTGACTTACAACCAGCGGGACCCCCCTTTAGTGTATCCAGCTATAATCATTTAAGTACCATCGCTATAGTTCCCTAAAGAACCAGGTTGCATACTTGCTCCCTGCGTAACCAGAGATTGGACATTCAATGTTGATTTGCCTACGAATACTCATTTGCCTTACAAGTGCATTCAAATCATAAATGTCATTAAGTGAACGTTGTATATACCCTTTGCTATATAAAATATTCGATTTATACATTTGTGTGGACTTCGTTTCATCAGGTGGGAAAGTGTTCATCATATCTATATCATGTACTGTGTGGCCAGTAGTTAAAGTACATACTCGGTAGTGGTTTAATGATACCATACTTATCAATACAGTCAGGGAATTGTACCCCTCAGTTACAATTGGTCCTTCGAGCCGGAGGGTAACTAGTGTAATATTAATATAGTGTTATTAATATTGAAATGGCCTATGATGAACACTCCACGAAACGGTCCTCCTAACGTAGAACGCCCGCGGCGCAGACGACAGACACCTCAGTACTTAGAGGATTACGCTGTCAGTCAACTACCTAGCCTTGGACAAACGGTAAACGCGGTAAAAGTAGAAAGTAAAATTATGTCTGACCTTAACGACCAGGTTACCCCGACCACAGAGGCCCTAGTGGGTTCTAATGTAACTGACCAAGCTCACGGTGGGGACCAGGAGGGAGCTGACATGCCTTTACCCCCCGCCAATACCGAAGAAGTAGTCCCCGACCAGCCCCGGGAGGAAGACAACCCTACAGAGAGAGAACTCTGCACGGAAGAAGAGGAGGAGAGCACCGAGGAAATAGAGCTCCAGGACTCCCCAACGAGTACAGCCAGGAGCGGCTCACCTCTACAACCGTCTTCCCCCAGCGAAGCGGAGAGGATGCTATCACAGGCGTTCCTCGTCAGCCTGACAGCCTCTACCGAACGCGATCGACTTCAGGGTGAACGCGATCGACTCCAAGCACAGACGCTTAGCGAGCGCGAACAACTCCAAGCGCAACAACGGAGCGAAGAAGAGCGCATACGCCTGGAGATGAGACGCCTTCAGACGGAAGAGAATATGGCAAGAGACCGGGCCGACGCCCAGCGCGCCGCTGCCGGTGCCCAAAGAGAAGCAGATCTCACCAAGCGCGAAGCCGAGCGCGACAGACTACAAGCCGAGCGCGACAAGTTACAAGCGCAGCTAATGTACACTAATGGAGCAGCTGATCCTCAAGGCAACACCCTCTCCCTCCGCCAGGGGTTCAAGGAACTCGTCGAGACAACAGTCAAGGGCAGCGTCTCCTAACCGAGCAAGCGACCCTGAACTTGACCAACAGACCAAGCCTATACCCCCCGCAGACCCCCTTCCCAGACCGGTCCAAGCGAGACCCAGCTACAAGGAAGGAGCGGCATACACTGCGGAGAAGCTAAATAAACGACTACAGGATCTAGAGGACCTGATAGAAGAAGAAGAGGGAGAGGAGGAGAACCAAGCCCGACGACAGCACAGTACTCCACCGGACCAGGAGGTCCAGTACAGCCCAGGCTATACCCCCGCGGCGCTGCGCTACAGACCCCCGACTCTATTCACGGGTGAGCATGACGCACGACCAGCCCCGAGGAATAGCACCTGGACCAGCGGGCCATGGTACCCTGCCGGTACCAGCCCACAGAGAGGCGCAAGAGGAGACTCGCCTAGGAGGTCTCTCCCCCAACGCTCGCCGATGTATCAGCCATCCACGGCGTCATACATTGCCACGCCGACGTTTCCAGACTTCACCTATGAGAATCGAGCACAGTACACGGAGCTCCGGATGTGCTTAGAGACAATGATGGTGGATGTCGTTGATGAACGTCACAAGTATGCAATATTACTGAAGCACCTGAAAGTACCGCGAGCGCACAATATAGCGCTAGCCTATGCCACCTCTACGACCCCATACACCGCGGCTCTAGCAGCGCTGGACCAGAGATATGGACGTATATGGGATTACGTAATCCAAGAGATAAGGCATATTGATCGCCTACCCCCAGCAACAGACAATCGCTCATTAGACGACCTGTCTATAAAAGTGCAGTCCCTGGTAGGGATGCTGGGAGCGCAACGAGAAAAGGGTATGCACGAGCTATACGCCAACTCTAACGTCGAGAGGATTTTAGAGAAGCTGCCACCCGCCAGACAAGAGCGCTTCAGGCGGCAGAGAGACCACCGTGATCCTAACGGTCCCGAACCATCCCTCCTCGATCTAGCCGACTTCCTGGCGAGAGAAGTCAGCAGCTTACGACTGGATACGTTCGTGCGGAGCACACCAAGCTCCAGAGAGGGACCCAGGAGAATAAACGATGGAAGAAGATCGGTGACTGTCATGCACCAATCAGAATCAGTACCGAGCAGTAAGAACCACAGTACCCCCTCGAGAAAAGAGAAGTGGAAGATGGTGTGCCCGTACTGCGAGAAGGAACACTGGCTGTCACAATGTGACCTGTTCACAAAGATGAATGCAGAAGAAGTGAGTCAATGGATAAAGTCCAACAGGCGCTGTTACCGATGTGCGCGCAGTCACATGGCAGCCGAATGCCGCCTAAAGAAGAGGTGCAGTCGGTGTGACGGAGCCCATCTAGATGTACTACACGACAGTAACAGAAGAAAGCCTGCACCTGCACCATCGAGCAGCACCAAGGCAAGTGTCATGTACATTGACCCCGCCAGCAGCAGCGGCGCCCAAGTGCTCTTAAAGGTAGTCCGTGTAACATTGAGCTACCAAGATAAAGTCATGGACACTTACGCCGTCCTTGATGACGGGTCAGAGAAGACCCTTCTGCTCGCGTCCGCTGCGGCCCAGCTGGGACTGCGGGGGAGCGAGAACCAAATGACGATTTTGACAATAAGAAGAGATTTAAAGACGATAAAGGGCGAGAATGTCTCCTTCACTATCGCAGCAAGCGGGCAGCCAGAGCGACGGTATAGGATTACAAATGCTTTCACCAGCCAAGAAATAGGACTATCACAGTACACCTACCCCATCGCCAAGCTGATGGATAAATATGTGCACCTGCGTCAACAACCTATCCCGCTCATAGACGGCGCCACCCCGACCCTGCTGATAGGCTCCGACCATGCAGACCTCATAGTCCCGATAGACCGGGTCCATACAGGACCCAGAGGCTGTCCTGCAGCAGTCGAGACCCGCCTAGGATGGACACTACAAGGCCCCCTCGCTAAATCTCTCAACCGAACAGCAGCCACTAGCTGCCTCCACTCCAGAGCGACAGAAGGAGACACCACACTCCTGCAGCATGCCGAGAAGAAAATTGACTGGCGACGTCGTGCGCTGCTCCGCGCCTCCCTGATCAAAGACGGCTTTGATCTCCGGCAGCGGGCCAGCAGCGACCCCCCAGTATTGCGCAACCTCAACCCAGAGGTCGCAGAGGACCCAGCAGCAGAGGAAGAGGTCCGACACAGTGTGAAGAACAGTTTCTACGTGGACAACTGTTTACAAAGCGTTTCGACTCAAGAAGAAGCCGAGGCTCTCCTACTCAAGCTACGCGCCTCCCTGATCAAAGGCGGCTTTGATCTCAGGCAGTGGGCCAGCAGCGACCCGCACGTATTGCGCAGCCTCTCCCCCGCGGACAAGGCTGCCAGAAGCGAGACCTGGATGGCGACAATCCCAGGAGAAGCCCAAGAAATGACACTAGGATTAGTCTGGCGCTTCAAAACAGACTCGCTCCACTATAGACACAAACCCCTGACCACGGAGCAGGGAAGGTCGACGGCGATACCGACCACCAGACGGAGTGTGTACAGAACACTCGCCAGACAATATGACCCGTTGGGATGTATTCTACCTTACACCACCAGGGCAAAGATGATTGTACGAGCACTATGGGACAAGGACCAGGGCTGGGACGACCCAATACCCGCACACCTTGCCTCCACATGGAGAGAGTGGGAGACGGAGCTCCGCTCACTCCCAGGCGTCAATATACGCCGCAGCTACTTCCCACCCACAGTGAGGCCAGAGACATGCAAGATGGATCTACACGTCTTCAGTGACGCCTCCGAAGTAGCCTATGGATCGGTGGCCTACTTGCGTGCCTAAGAGAAGGGAGGAGAGATACACACTGCTTTCATCCTGGCTCGCTCAAGAATAGCCCCACGAAAGCAACAATCTATCCCGCGTCTAGAGCTCTGCGCAGCCCTAGCAGGAGCGCATCTAGCCACGTTAATCCAACGTGAACTCACCATTCCGGTGCACAGAACAATCTTGTGGTCAGATTCCACGACAGTACTCACATGGATCAAGTCTGATTCATGCAGATACAAGGTCTTCGTGGGAGTCAGAGTCACAGAGATTCAAGAGTTAACAGAAGCAGCGAGCTGGCGGTATGTGGACACCAAACACAACCCAGCTGACGTCATCACCCGGGGAATGTCCCTAGATGACCTCACCCGTCGCAACATCTACAGTGACGGACCAGAATTCCTCAAGCTCCCGGAAGAAGAATGGCCTACGCCCACCCCACGGGAAGCGAGTAAAGAGGAGGCTGAGAACAAGAAACCTATGTTCTGTGGACTGAGCACAGTCGCCTCCACAGACCCCAACATAGATGATTGCATTACCCTACAGAGT
Organism: Notolepis coatsorum; assembly: GCF_963971535.1. Lineage (NCBI taxonomy): Eukaryota > Metazoa > Chordata > Actinopteri > Aulopiformes > Paralepididae > Notolepis > Notolepis coatsorum. The sequence goes on along the minus strand of NC_140166.1, from coordinate 174,913,211 downwards.
GCGCAGCTAAAGACATTCCTGTGGCACCACCCAGAGATTCAGCACACTGCCGACATTTCAGCAGCTGACTACGAAGAAGCAGAACTTCTTCTACTACAACGAGCCCAGAGAGACTCGTTCCCCGATGAGCTAGACTGTCTACAGGGAGGAAAGCCCGTCCCATCAGACAGCAGATTGCTCCACCTGGCACCCGAGAGCGACGCCCATAATCTCATCAGAGTGGGTGGTCGTCTGCGGAGAGCCCCCAATCTACCGGATGACGTTAAGTACCCGATAGTCTTGAACAGCCGACACAAGGTCACAGAGCTGATCATAAAGAAATACGACGAGGATGTACACCACGCAGGAGCAGAGAGAGTCTTCGCGGAGATCAGACGTCGCTATTGGATACTTCAAGGGAGAGAAGCAGTGCGACGCTTCCAGCGAACCTGTCTAGACTGCCGAAAGTGGCGCGCGCAGCCCAGCATACCCCGGATGGCTGACTTACCTCCCTGTCGCCTCCGACTCGGCGACAAGCCATTCCACTCCACAGGCATGGACTGTTTTGGCCCGTTGTATATAAAGAAAGGAAGAGGAACCGAGAAGCGGTGGGGTATTGTATTCAAATGCATGACCACCAGAGCGATACATATCGAACTTATTCCAACCATGAGCACAGACTCATTCCTTATGGCCTTCCGAAGATTCACATCACGGAAAGGAAAACCGTCTACATTGTTGTCTGATCACGGGACAAACTTCAAAGGCGGAGAAAGAGAGCTGAGAGAGAGCTTCCAAGCTATGGGCCCAGAACTTAAGACCCACCTCGCTCCATCCCAGATTGACTTCCAGTTTAATCCCCCGAACGCACCCCACTTCGGTGGAACCTGGGAACGAGAAGTACGTTCTATAAAGACAGCCCTGTATGCCGTGCTTGGGGCCCAGACTGTGGCGGAAGAAGTCCTAATGACAGTCCTCACGGAGATCGAGGGAGTATTGAACTCAAAGCCCCTCGGCTACGTCTCCAGTGATATAGCAGATGTCGACCCAGTCACCCCCAACACACTCTTGATGGTGCGGCTGGACCCCGCGCTACCCCAGACAATGTACAGGCCTGAAGAAGCGAACGGCCGAAGAATGTGGAGGTACAGTCAAGTACTGGCTGACAAGTTTTGGAATAGCTTTCTACTCCACTACCTACCGTCTCTACAGACCCGCCAGAAGTGGGTAAAAGAGAGAGACAATTTGACAGAAGGAACAGTCGTCATGATTATCGACCAGTCACTACCCAGAGCTATGTTGCCGGCTGGCCGCGTAAGCAAAGTGATCACCGGTGCCGATGGCAAGGTCCGAGCAGCCGAGGTGCTCGTCCAAGGGCGAACTTACACACGACCCGTGGCGAGGCTAATAGAACTGCCCAGACTCCCAGACACTATCGATGACGACCATGACCCCACGACTTTGTGAGTTGACTGACCCTTACAGCGGACCTTGAGTGGTAGACAGTGCGGTTAATCTGTCTCTGCTTAGCTAATTAGGTGGGACTAATTAGGGGGCGGCTGTTGTGAAGGATCAGATTAAACCGAATATATATATTTATTTATGGATATATATTTAATAGTATTTGTATATCGTTTGATATCCCTTGTATATTCCTTGTACATATACACTGAATATCCCTTTAGTCTACTAACAGCCCATAATAGTTTCATTCTACCATTGGACAAGAACCTGGCGCCAGCAGCCAAGCCCCTTGGTTCAAGTTCAATCGTGCCGACGAACATGTCGTTACAAGCCCGGTTCCGCGTAGGAATACGTCTGGCGAAATACGAATGGTACTATTTGTTCACAGCGCATATATATATGGCGCAAGTAAAGTAGAACTTTCTTTTAGTCCATTAGTCCTTTACCCTCCAACCTAGTAACAGACGTGAAGCCTCACCCACGACCCACGTGTGGTGCAGTATGGCCTACTTGGCCTCAGAATAGGCATTGAGACATCGTGTGGATTAATAGTTGAATTGTCATAGTTTGGCACTATACCGTCGAGTGGGACGTATTTCTATTAAGTTAATAATAGTCTATTATGTATGGTGCATCGTTCGGTTAGAGCTATAAAGTGAGCAGTACCCCCATCGTTCCTGGCGTTATCTAGAGTCTTAACCAGGCTGGGCAGACCACGTGTGGTGCTTTCATCCGAGGAGTTCTGGGCCAGGACGAGTGGACCTGCACATTGGATTACTTTACCCGGACGACGGCGAGCCCTACACGGCTTGGATTATCTACGTGCTTTGGGTGCTTTGATTATGCCATGGATAACAGCCAACACTGCTGAGTGTTGGAACTACCCCCCGAGAGGAGTCCAGGTGAGACGGCGCTCTACCCCGAGTGAGGTCACCTCACGGCTCTTGGTTGTGGACTGGCAGCTACCGTCTACAAGAGGGCCCAGCTGTATTCATCTGTGGACCGAGGTTCTGTGGGCACCGTGTTCAGCACTCTGAATTCTCCCAAGAAATCGTCGGCCAGATGGGATATCGCCAGCGGCTCTCCTAACCCCCCCCCCCCTACTGACTTACAACCAGCGGGACCCCCCTTTAGTGTATCCAGCTATAATCATTTAAGTACCATCGCTATAGTTCCCTAAAGAACCAGGTTGCATACTTGCTCCCTGCGTAACCAGAGATTGGACATTCAATGTTGATTTGCCTACGAATACTCATTTGCCTTACAAGTGCATTCAAATCATAAATGTCATTAAGTGAACGTTGTATATACCCTTTGCTATATAAAATATTCGATTTATACATTTGTGTGGACTTCGTTTCATCAGGTGGGAAAGTGTTCATCATATCTATATCATGTACTGTGTGGCCAGTAGTTAAAGTACATACTCGGTAGTGGTTTAATGATACCATACTTATCAATACAGTCAGGGAATTGTACCCCTCAGTTACAGTACCGCTTGCGGTCAGCAGATGCCAAAAACACACATTGTCGCTTTAAATTGTTTATTTTATCAGATGCAAAAAAACAACAAACATTTTATCAGCATTATATCGGCCATCAGCCACCCTGCCTTCAGCATTGGCCATTAACACTTTCCGTGCCAGCCGTGCCAGTCGTAAATACCCCGTTGAGTGCCACCGCTCTATTCAATGACAGAGCGCTCACATTTGTGAATGCATAAACTATATCTTAAATTATGGCTATGTGTCTAATACGACCGTCGCTTATCAATGATTTGTTTGCAGTCAACATTGTCGAAACGGATTGTTTTTTAATCGGTTAATTTCCGTTTTATAAAAAAAAATTTAAACGCTCGTTTTTGAAACTTTCAGAAAAAATATTATTCTGCAGGAATCGCGCTTTACTGTAATACACAAAACACGTTGTCATTTTTCTGCCTATTTATGAATCGCTTTCAAATAAACGCTAGATTATCGATAGTATATGTGTACTTATGCACGCTATAGAAGCGGGCTGAAAAATCTATTATCTTATTTCCTGATCAGCACACACACACTCACAGCCACACACACACATATGGGACACATTGATATATAGGTGAAAACAGCTCTGATTATCCCAAGACTGGTAAATAGATTCCTTACCTCAGATCAGATGTTCTCCAAAAAGATTATTCCAATTCCTGATCGCCATTCCAAATATCGATCGCGTTTATTGATCCAACGCTGGGTGGTCGAAAGACATATTCCACGCTGTTCTGATGGTGGGCGATGACTGCAATAGGCTTGGATTACATGCCTGACAAGTAAAATGTGGAATCCGGACTCTTTTTTCCCCATCCATTTCATTCAGTCCAATCCAATGGGGTGCAATACCATCCGGAGAGACGATAGGGGGCGGTATTTTCCCTGTTCGAGCTCAGACAGATCCCCACTGGTAACGTGAGGCTATCTATGGAAATCGATAATAAAAAAAATAACGATTGAAAACGAGATTTCTCGTCGGTTGGCACTCAACGGTTGGCATGAACTAACGAGAATTCTCGTCGCTGGCACTCAAAGTGTTAAAACCCATATTAATCGACCATGAGAGGAAGTGAGAAATATTCGAGCAGGCATAGTCAAGCAGAGGGAAAAAAATCACTGTGAAATTTCATGCCAGGCATTTGAGGACATTCTGTTGATCAAACCTATTCATCTTGCTAGCTGTGTAGCTATATTCACAGTACAGGAAATGATCACAACTGCATTCAGTGAGTGAATGAGTCTCTGATTGAACTGCCTCTTGGCTGATGGAACCAACCACTGTGAACTGCTTACGAAATGGTGACTAGAGTCGACTCTGGGGCCTTGCACACACCTCGCCATACAAGCAGGACAACATTTTCTATCTACCTGAAAGTCAGTGGTAGTTAATTAAGAAGTAAGACGTCAGTGTCAACCTTTAAGATTGTACTTCTTAAATTAACTGAGATGAGGACCCATAGTGGTTTTCCTTCTTTAACCAAAGCGGCTTTACAATCTTTTTATGTTGGTTCGTTATGAAACCATACCCATATCCAGATGTAGCAGGGTGGATTATCCCTGCTTTATGGGAGTGGATGTACACGGCCACCTGGTAGTGAGGACGCAGCAGAGCTGGGTCCAGCTAGGTCCCCGACTTTAGGCCAGGAATGTTGAAGTGGAGGTCGAGCAGCAGGAGTGGATGGGGCCTAGGATTCACTGACCTAGGGATGGTACGCTGGTCCTTCTTGCCCTCCAGGGCGATCAGCAGTAGCTCCCCACACACCCACACTTCCCCCAATACTTCCTGGGCCCTCCCACACCCGATGGCAGTAAAGATGGATGATATATTCGCTCCCCAAAGCAGTACCCTTCCTTAATGACGAGTAGAGACCTTTCACAATGAACTATAGGCAGGGAGTGGGGAAAGGGTTGAACTGTAATGAGCATTACCCGGAAAGGAAAGGGTTAGACAGAATGCACATTCACAGACACGCACACAGTGGTCCCATCAACTGTCCTTTACTGGAAGTCTGATTCAAGTTACAATTAATTACACAATGATTCAAGTTATTTACGCCCTGGCCACCTAGTGCTCTCGCTCTGTAACACAGACTAAAGTGCTTCCCACACAGGACTAGCCACAGTAACAACACCTTCCCTTTAAGGGTTTATATATACTGTTCCGCTTCTCTGTAGGTGGGGAGAGAGGGGAGGAAGAGGGAGAGGGATAAAGGAGTTATTGAATGGGAATTTATAAAAGAACACACATTATTATCACGCTCAACCAAACTGACAGTGGGCCCACGTTACAAATAAAAGTCCTATCTATAGCCGGCTTTTCCCCGGCTATAGTTCAAAGCACTGTTTATCTTCGCCCTTAGAGAGCCCGCGCCACACAGAGAAAATGTCTACCGAATGTCTAGCTTCAGCACTCGGAGCACTCGCTGTACTTATCCAAATGGCGGGCCTGCTCTCACCACCAACCGTCCGTGGGGTGAGCTGGCCGTCGAGAGGTCCCGTGATAGCAGGCAGCGGGGCTGGGTAGACGCTGGGCAGGTGACTGCTGGGGTAACGGCTCGGAGGGGCTGGAGGAGCGTGCAGTGTAGTGACGTCCGCTGCTGGGCTGAAGGGGGTGGGGCGACACGCGGGCTAAACTGTGATGCTAGCTGTTGAGAGTCACAGCCAACTAGTGACACTTGTTATTATGACATCCTGTTCTCTCTGTCAATTGTAGGATATAAAGGTTTAAGCATATGTTTATTGTATATATCTGTTTTAAATCTAAGCATATGTTACTGTATGTGTCTATATGTGATATGTATACTGGGCTGGGCTGCACAGTCAGAGGCCTCTGTGCTGTGCAGGAATGTGGCCTTGGAGACAGCTCCGACCAGAGGAGCCTGCAGAGTTAACCCTTGCAGTTAGGAGCAGAGGAAAGAATCACTGCCTTACAGTTATGAGGCAGTTATATGCTATTATACACTTTAAAAATACAAAATACATATGATGATCAATCAGTGTTTAAGTATATGAGTATTGAATTGTACATGTACATATATGCTGTATCTGCTTTCTGTAGAAATTGGATCATTGCAGACATGCATAAGTGCTTAGTGACGTGATTGTTATGGTTTGTAACCGACCCCAATCGCACAACACAAGACAGGTATGATGGTTTGCCAAGAAACAGATATTTATTGAGAGACAGGGAAAAAAGGGCACTGTCCCTTTAAGGGAGAACACAAATACAGGAATATAACAAGAAGGGAAAAACTAGGTGCCTTTAAGAGGCGGGCAGGAAAAGGGAACACTAAGGGAAGGTTAATGAACGCTAGGGGAAAACATTAAAGGAACGCTAGGGGAAGGTTAAAGGAACAGAGGAACTAGAGACTAGGAGATGTCGGGACAAGGAGCTAGGGAACAGGAGAACTGGGGACTAGGAGAACTAGGGACAAGGAACTAGGTGGAACTAGAAAGGGGAGAACTAGGGACAGAGGGGACTGAGGCCCGCGGAGGCGGGCTGGGGACAGGGAGGAACTGGGGACTGGTGGGAAAACATCTGGGCCGCTCTGCAGAACAGAGGAGAGGGTTAATATTCAAAAGGGAACAAACAGAGCAGATGCAGAACAGTCCAAATAAACAAAGTAACAAAGTAATAATATCTTCGTGTGACAAACACACAGGGGGAGATGTAATGTCCAAAAATACTATCTAAGTGAGAACAAAAAAGGAGGCATTACGCTGGGTGAGTGACTTAACAATCAAAACTCACCCAAGCGTATGCGTAATGGTACAGGAACAGCAGCGGGACGAGGGCAAGAGGCATTACGCTGGGTGAGTGACATCACAATCAAAACTCACCCAGGCGTATGCGTAATGGTACAGGAACAGCAGCGGGACGAGGGCAAGAGGCATTACGCTGGGTGAGTGACATCACAATCAAAACTCACCCAGGCGTATGCGTAATGGTACAGGAACAGCAGCGGGACGAGGGCAAGAGGCATTATGCTGGGTGAGTGACATCACGATCAAAACTCACCCAGGCGTATGCGTAATGGTACAGGAAAGGCAGCGGGACGAGGGCAAGAGGCATTACGCTGGGTGAGTGACATCACAATCAAAACTCACCCAGGCGTATGCATAATGGTACAGGAAACGCAGCGGGACGAGGGCAAGAGGCATTACGCTGGGTGAGTGACTTAACAGTCAAACTCACCCAGGAGGCACAACGCTGGGTGAGTGACTTAACAATCAAAACTCACCCAGGCGTATGCGTAATGGTGCAGGAACAGCAGCGGCGGCGAGGGTGTCGCCACCGGGTAGCTGGCTGTCCGAGCCGAGGAACAGAGTGCTGGAACAGCGGCGGTGGCGAGGGTGTCGTCACCGGGTAGCCGACTGTCGGAGCCGAGGAACAGAGTGCTGGAACAGCGGCGGTGGCGAGGGTGTCGTCACCGGGTAGAACTATCTTCGTGAAAAATACACAAAGAGCAAAGTACCAAAACAAATACAAAGAGAATACTATCTTTGGTGTGAACACACACAGTGGGAGATGTAACGTCCAAAATAATATCCAAGTGAAACAAACAGAGGCACAACGCTGGGTGAGTGACTGTCAGATTAAAAAGGTGGTAATTCTTCAGTGTTAGAAACACACGAAAACGGAGATGATCTAGACAGTCAAAACTCACCCAGACGTATGCGTAATGGTGCAGGAACAGCAGCGGCGGCGAGGGTGTCGCCACCGGGTAGCTGGCTGTCCGAGCCGAGAACAGAGTGGTGCTGGAACAGGCGGCGGTGGCGAGGGTGTCGCCACCGGGTAGCCGGCTGTCCGAGCCGAGGACAGAGTGGTGCTGGAACAGGCGGCGGTGGCGAGGGTGTCGCCACCGGGTAGCCGACTGTCCGAGCCGAGGACAGAGTGGTGCTGGAACAGGCGGTGGTGGCGAGGGTGTCGCCACCGGGAAGCCGGCTGTCCGAGCCGAGGACAGAGTGGTGCGCCACAACTTGGAGTGCGCACCGGAACCGAGAGACGCATCGGGGTGCGTCTGCGTGGAGGGGTGTGCCAAGCACGAAGGTCTGGAAGATGCGCTCCTGCGCGCTGGTCTGGAGAGCGTGCCAAGCTCGAAGGTCTAGGAGATGCGCGTCTGCGCGTTGGTCGGGAGAGCGTGCCAAGCTCGAAGGTCTAGGAGATGCGCGTCTGCGCGCTGGTCGGGAGAGCGTGCCAAGCTCGAAGGTCTAGGAGATGCGCGTCTGCGCGCTGGTCGGGAGAGCGTGCCAAGCTCGAAGGTCTAGGAGATGCGCGTCTGCGCGCTGGTCGGGAGAGCGTGCCAAGCTCGAAGGTCTGGTAGATGCGCGTCTGCGCGCTGAGTCTGGAGAGCGTGCCAAGCTCGAAGGTCTGGTAGATGCGCGTCTGCGCGCTGAGGTCTGGAGAGCGTGCCAAGCTCGAGGGTCTGGAAGATGCGCGTCTGCGCTGGTCTGGATGTGCGTCAGGACGACAGCTGCGCGGGGGGTCTGAAGTGGATGACTGGGATGCCTCCCGTGGAAGTCTAGGGAGCGCAGACCAGTCCCACTCTCAGGCAACGGCGACAGCAGGCGAAGGCTGGAGCATACATCTCTACGCCGGAGAATCAATACAGCATAGGCAGAACAGAGGACCTCCCGAAAGAGTCTAGATGTTTGAGAATATGATACGGCATGTTTACAACACGACCCCACGCCGAAACGAGGGGAAGAGCCCTGGTATTTAAAGCCCACAGGGGAACTAATTAGCCTGCCACCACAGGTGCGAGAGGTAATTGATAATAGTCCAGGTGTGGCCACTGAGAGTAAACGAGAGTAAAGAACGAGAGGGTGGGGGCTAGAGAGAGTGAGTGAGAAGGGAATTTCTAACAGTAGGCTTACAGAAAACAGGGAAAGTTGGTGAGCAGCGGACAAAACCTCACAGTGATGGGGCTTTCCCAGCACAAAGAAATCTATTACTCTCTCTCAGTTACAGTAACGACTAGAAAGGGAGGAGTTCATCTTTATGTGTTATGCGTTGATTGGCTGGTAGAGTAGACAGGAGCCAGGAATGTGGCAAACATGACGTAATAGGGGCTTTCCACAGCCACAAGTAATCTGTTACTTCTCCAGTACAAGTAACGACTAGAAAGGGAGGAGTTCATCTTTACTGAGTGTGTTTATGTGTTGTGTGTTGATTGGATGGTAGAAATGACATCACTGTATTGACCAATAATAAAGAGGTCTTGATATGATGCTACGGACCTGTGTATAAAAAGGTCAGCTCGCTGGATCCCAGTCAGATTTTTCAGCTTGTCAGATTTTCCATTTTTTACTTCAGACACCATTCTTAGAGGCTATGCTATGCTAGAGAAGAGATGTTTTTTGTTTTATACTCACTTTTACTGAATTGGACATTTCCAATGCAGTTTCTTTTGTAACTTGCTTTTTCTAATTAAAACAACCTTTTTATATAATACCTATTGAATTCGTGGACTGTTTTCTATCGCAATGTATCACGACGCTGGCCTCGCCCTGCTCTCGTCTGAAGGTAACGGTATATCTATAACTGGGAGCCATGCAGATTGAATCAATTGCTGGTTACTGCTTTTCAGCTAAAGTTATATAAAGGATATATATATATTAAGGCTGTCAAATATATCGCGTTAATATCGCGTTAACTCCCGATTCTATTAATGCCACTAATTTTTTTAACTCAAGATTAACTAATTATTTTTTTTTTTTTTTTTTTTTTTACTAGACTTCACTCAGGTGTATTATTGATGCTCTCATTGATACTATGTTTGTTTCTGAAGTGTGTGTGTGTGTGTGTGTGTGTGTGTGTGTGTGTGTGTGTGTGTGTGTGTGTGTGTGTGTGTGTGTGTGTGTGTGTGTGTGTGTGTGTGTGTGAGATATAGAGAGAGAGGGGGGTGAGAGAGATGAGGAAGGGGCAAAAGAGAAAAAGAGCTGGAGAGTGTGTGTGTGAGGGAGAGAGGGGGGTGTGTGATTAATCAGCCCTTGTGTGTGTGAATGTAACAAGTTCCTAACGTTTTCTTTCCCCTATTATTTCATGCACACTTTATTCATTGTTTTAAATTATTATTTTCTTTTAAGTTATTTTGTGCATCACTCTGTTTTGAATTTGATGCAAATTTGCAATGCATGAGGGTCATCCTTTTGTGTTAAATGGCTGCACAAAGCAAGCATTTGTTGACTCGCATGTTGATAAGAGTATTAAAACTTGGAACTTGAAAAAGATCTGTTTAAGGTAAAAAAAAAAATTAAAATAAAAATGCGATTAATTTGCGATTAATCGCGAGTTAACTATGGACAATCATGCGATTAATCGAGTTAAATATTTTAATCGTTTGACAGCACTAATATATATATATGGCACTGTTTGTTGTTTGCGGGTTCCGGTATCTCTGTGTTCGACGGGCTCCATCGGGTTTGTGGGAAACTGAGAATCTAGTCACTGCAGGACCGGACGATCGGTACCACGGACTGATGGGCCTGTCAAATTGATAAGGGGTACTGGGGCTTGCAAATAATGATCAAGTGTTAGTACGCTAATATTACACTATTGGCAGTAGTAAAAGGTATTAAAAGAGAAGTAATATCATCAGACTTTGTTAGATTTGTCATTGGGGCAGAAACACGGCAGAAACGCTGCATGGATCAGAAACACGGCAGAAACGCTGCGTGGATCCATTTCATTTATTATGTATAGATCTTAGGTGTAATGGGTACAGATGTCAGTTTTTTTAGCATTACAGACCATTCCTCACAAATGAGGATAGTGGTGACGGTGAAGTAATATCATCAGACTTTCAAATGAGTAGCATTACAGACCATTCCTCACAAATGAGGATAGTGGTGACGGTGATAGTGGTGACGGTGAAGTAATATCATCAGACTTTCAAATGAGTAGCATTACAGGCCTTTCGTAAAATGATGATAATAATGATGATAATAATGATGATAATAATATTATTGTTATTATAGGCAATAAGAGTTCTCCCAGACATACATTCGGTTTATTATAAACAAAGAAGAGGTTAACAACTCTTCTATGCTTACATTTCATATCAACTGGATATAACTAAATTAGTGACTATGAAGTAAGCTTGATAGAAATAGTAATTGACCCGAGAACTTAGCGAGTTTAGCACCTCGCTGGGGGATATCGGGCGGCCACAGGGTTATATCTCGAGTAAGTGAACTGAGATAGATAGAGACAAACCCATCGGCTCTCATCACTAGCCTAACTGAAGCTAAGCTGTGGGTCGTGGTAAACCCCCTGTCATGACGCCTATACTTCAGCTAAAACGCAATGTGGGCAATATCTACCACACTCTTCGGCAGTAGCTCGTCTGCTTCTTTGTTCACAATGTCTCTTCCACATTAACTAAAAGCTAAGCTATGGCATACTCATTACTAACACGCTTCGTAACTGGGTTTATATCTCGCGTGCTAGATCTCCGGAGCTCCAGCTCTGTGCGTCCTCTCCCCTCTGTGGAAAACGCTGAAGAGGAAGTGCCTCCGTCGGCGCCGCGCCCTGAGCCCATCCTTCTTCACCTGTATCTCCCTGCCCAACGTCGTCACCAGCTCCCCCTGGCGGCACCTGTATCCTGTCCCACTATGAAGTGTCAATGTTAGGATAGGGAGGATCAAGAGAGGTAGCAAGTTAAGTGTCAATGTTAGGATAGGGAGGATCAAGAGCGGTCAGCCGGTTACACAACGTCCTCGCGAACACAGGGAATGCAAGGAATTAGCGTTAGACACATTGAATTATTGTCAGACATATTCAGGTGTCTACACAGAGATTGGCAGACTTTCCATTAAATGTAATGTAATGGCCTACTGACAGACTCTGAATTATCACATGAGCATACACACAATACACAATAGCAGGAAAACTCCAACATTTGGGGAAATTAGCTAGATGGAAATTTTCCATCTACCCTGGAGTTAGACAAGAAGATACATACCTTTTTTCTTCTCTGTGCATGCAGTAGGAGTAGGAAGACGTGCACCGTTAGCCTAGCTTAGCGTCAGTCACTAGAAGTAGGTTCCTCCATTAGCCTAGTTCCCAACGTCTTCCTACTGCTACTGCATGCACAGAGAAGAAAAAGGTATGCATCTTCTTGTCTAACTCCAGGGTTCCCAAAATGTTAGAGTGTTAAGATACATACCTTTTTCTTCTCTGTGCATGCAGTAGGAGTAGGAAGACGCGCACCGTTAGCCTAGCTTAGCGTCAGTCACTGGAAGTAGGTTCCTCCATTAGCCTAGTTCCCAACGTCTTCCTACTCCTACTGCATGCACATTTCTTTGAGTGGCGAGTGAAGTTTTGTTTGTTCAATAATTTCTCGCCACATATCAAGCATACAGGTAAGCCCCCATCGTTAGTGGTGAAAGCAAATTCATCTGTCCACGCAGAACTAAACCCTTTTTCTCCAATACTTTTCTTTTTTTGTATTTATCCATGGTTAGCTTATTGGGGGGTCGGAAACTCAAGATTAGCCACCTGCAAACGGCAGGGAGAGGCGTGGGGTGTGACGTATATTTTAGTTGATTTCACTTTTTTATTTTTAACTTTTATATCTCTAAAATAAGAGGAGCCGTTATTTATTTCCATATTATAATTTATTTTCAAACCTACAGGGAGCCACTGCAGAGTGGCTGAAAAGCCACAGGTTGCCGACCCCTGAACTAGACCAATGAAAGTAGTAGTCTGTACTGAATGGACGTTTGTGCCAAATTTTAAGAAATTCCCTCAAGGAGTTCCTAAGATGTCGTGTTCATAAGAGAATGGGACAAACGTGAGGTCAAAGACCTTTGACCACCGAAGTCTTTTCAGTTCATCCTTGCGTCCAAGCCACGGCTGCACTGAGGCATGATAAAACATCCATAGATATAACACTTTTTTCCCAAGGGCTGTCTGCCTGCTCAACCAACCATCCTCAACACCCCTTATCACTAGACATTTCCCCCTGTTCATTCACCCAAACCCCAACAATGCAGTGCCCCCCCAAGCGTGTCATGTCATGATCTCTGTTGGCGGGGTATATAAAACAAGCGGACCTATTACTACCATTAGGTTAGTCCGTTGCCAGCATGCATATTTTGAATCAAAATAACCGAATTCATAAATCAAACATCATATCTGAAAGTAATACAATATATATTGTAGTTTCTTTAGGACCTTTTCGTCTGTATGCTTTGGCATTGTATTTCTAGAAGTAAACATGTCAAGACTGCCATCCCAAACATATCATAAAGGTTCTACTATAGACCTTTCAAGTGTCGTAATCTTTCTGCCCAAATAAGGGAGTTTGGCTCCACCCGTCTGGGAAAATGAATGGGTTCAAGACCACAAAAAAAAGAATAAAAAGGAATAATTGCCAGCCAAAACTAGTTTACTATTCCAGCAAAGGTTCCCGAACATCACCAGCTGCAGTGCATTCCGGTATAGAGGGGCCGTAAAGACATGATCCTTTTTGTATTAACAATGTGACTCTTGAAAATAGAGTAGTTAGTTAATAAAACATATAATCCTTCTGTAAAATGTCAACTTTCCCTCTCACCCCGACTGTACTGTAAAGGACAAAATGACTGGTAAATTGGAAAGGAAAACAACTTTAAACTTTAAAAAGAATTACGACAACACTTGTGAGGTCTACAGTATACTGGCTGAGGAATGAATTACCTCATATTGTTTACCTTAGTGTATAAAGTATCTTTCCATCGTTCCATATTCTGAGAAGCTGATTGGGTGTAGTAATCCAGTGGGAATCTGCGTTCTTGGAATTCCTGAAGATGGTATCTGGTAGCCAAATAAGTCCAACCATATTGCTGTTCAAAGTCAATATTTTCATTGTGCTGTTGTATCTGAGGCGACTGTCCGTCCATGTCTGAGCAAAGATGATGTCAATTTCGTATTCCTAAAAAAAAAAGAAAAGAGAATCAAAAAGAACATAATAAGTGGATATTCTGTATGTATATGGTCAGTTCAGATACAAGTGGATTCCTTGTGGGACCGGACCGACAGACCAGTCTATAATAATAAAGGCTAATGTAGTGAAGAAACCATTATTGGTTCTTCACATTTACCAATATTGGTCTTCAGCGGCAACAGTTGCTTATGGACGTGTATTGACATCCATAAGTTATTGACAGGCCAACAAAAAACACAAAAACACAAAACATATACAGTATTTAGATTTACTGATGATCTGAAAGTAAGAGGTCTCTGCTGGGTGTCTATTAGTAGAGTACAGGAATGTACTGGGTGTACAGGAATTGACAGGAATGTACAGGGATGTTCCGATTTTGGAAATGGTATATATATATATTTTTGTATTTATATATATATATGTATATATATATATATATATATATACAGCAAGTGAGTGAGTCAGACAGACTGTCAGGGCTGTCTTAAATACTTCGAAGCTTCGTTCGAACATAAAAAAAATAATCGAAGTAAAAAAAAAAAAAAAAAATCTTGCGCCTCCATTCCAATGAAACGAAAGTAAGCGGCGCCTCGACTCCACCTCTCTACAACAAGCACGTGGAGATTATCTGTGTTGAAAACAACAAGGACAGCAGCAGACATGTCGACGAATAAGTCATCAGACGTGTGGTTACACTTTAAAATATGCAAAGACAATGCCCAAAAAGCCGAGTGCCAGATATGCCAGAAGAAAATGGCATATCACAACTCTACAACAACTTTGTCAAATCACCTAAAAAACTTAAGTATTGTTGTACACGATGGAGACGCCACACAAAACATTAATAAGGCTATGCCTATGCTGCTATGACTAATGTGTTACCAAGTTGGCTAATTTAATTGTAATCTGCTTTTGTAGGTGCATTGTCTGATATAATTATAAATTATAAATGATCAATTAAATATAATATAATTGTTTGCTTGATAGACGAAGGTTGCAACATAATTATGTAATGTCATGTCGTTGGCTGTGAGAGCAGCCCCACTGCACCCAGGCAGCGCAGCCGAGTGAAACCTTGTTGGCTGCGTCACAGTCACGAAAGGGGCTACTTAATTAATTAATCCAATCCACTTTATTTATAGAGCACATTTAAAAACAACAAAGTTTACCAAAGTGCTGTACAAGTCCCACAACATAAGATACAAAAAAATATATATATTCTAATAAAAAAAAAATTTGAAGCTTCGAATAAAAATCGAAGCTCGGCCCCGAAGCTTCGATTGCCAAAAAAAGCTTCGAAGGTCAGCCCTACAGTCCTGTGAGTCAGACTACTTCATTACCATTCAGTGGAATTCCCTATTGGCTAGCAGGCACAAACCCGTGGCTTTATCAGAGCTGATGTCATTCACAACTCAGGGTCTGGCCAACCTGCCGACTTGGAAGGAGGGTCAGCAGCACCAGCTTTCAGTTGCTGTACTATGGATTATGTAGGCTGAGTGCTCAGAGCAGGGTGTTTATAGAAGACACGGGAAGTGAAGGAAAAGCTCATTTCTGTGGGTCCAGAAACCATGAAAAGATTTCCTCTATACTATCCATAACATAGCAATTTCATAGATAACAACATCCAGACAGCTATGAGAAACAGAACAATGTGAAAGATGTGGAGCTTGCTTCACAAGGCCCCTTCATAAATCAAATCAAATCAAATTTATTTGTAAGGCCCGACAACACACGTTAATGTCCCCATGGGCCGGACACGTCTTCTTTAAACAAGTCAAGAAGAAACATAACAATAAATCAAGAACAAAACAAGAACACCATAAGGTCCAACAAATTTAAAATAAATGCAAAATAATTTGTGATCCACTGAGCAGTGAGCCACTGTCATTCTGAATCACTTGAATCACTTTTGTTTTACCTACTCTGTGGACAATCGTGTCTCCTTTTTCGAAAAAGACAAAATCGGCTATTACTGTAATTGAAAACACAACCAGCGTGGCAACTAACAGGTCGAAGTGTAAACCAAGTGTCTACAACTATGGTTGGGAATCTATTTTCAAAATGATGTAAGCTATCCAGTGTGCAGCCAGCCATTACCCGGGGAGCCACTTTCAAACGCCTCTATTAGAAAGTCAGCCATTACTGGCTTCACTCATCCATCATAATGGACTGCGACGGGATAAGAGCGGGAAAACGCTATAGAACCAATACACGTTTTTGACAAGCAAATGATGCCTACTGTAATAAGGAACTAACTGGCATAACCTTGTACCAAAGTTTTGAAAATAGTGTTGAAAGACTCATCCAGTGAAATACTAGCATATTTAGGTTGAGTTGACATGGACTACCACTGTTGTATGGCGCACACATTAAACTATTAAACTATATTATAACTGGTGCAAGCCAAGCCGAATGGTGCCGTGCCAAGAGGAAAGCGTAAATGGGTTGTTGGTGCGAATTTAGTGCTAACAATCTGTTGTAAAGTTTGGTATCTTTGGTGGAAGAAGTGCACAAATCTACAAGTCAAAGTAGCGACACCTTGATAGAACATAATTTATGCAAACCCAGAGTTCTGAGCTGACTGGTGACTTTTCACGCATATTTCAATAATCTGAAAAGATTTCGTCTAACGGATGACCTCCATTCCCAAATTGTCTTGGATGAACAAGGTTTTACTGGACTGATGAAAGTTAAGTCCTCCATTTAGAAGACGTTTGTGTGCTGTATTTACATAAATGCTTTGGAAAGTTAAATTCTCAATGCATTAACCCCTAAAGGTTATGTTAAAATGGTTTGTAACCTTTAAAGGTTATGTTAAAATGGTTCGTTGCCAGCTTATGCTGGTTCTGATTGCTACCTCTTCAAGTTGGCAGCCGGTTGATCATTTAACCCCTTAAGCCCGGTACAGGGCAGAGATTCATATCACGCCATAAATTGTGTTCTTTCAGCGTTTCTTTTTCAAATGTAGCCAAGAGTAAAGACATAATCATATCAAAACAGCAATCAAAGTGTATATTTTAAGCACTACGTTTGTTTACCAATGATTTTAAGTGTTTTTACGTTATTTTCATATCCCATAAAGTAGAACGTAGTTCGTTTCTTTACCTTTCTGTGAACGTCTTACAGTAGATTTCATTCATGGTCTTTGCTGCCGTGTCAGGGGCGCCTGGCACTGCCATTGGAAAGAGGAGATTTGGCCCGATCCATAGATTTGATTTAAAAGATAGATTTGGCCATAATAAGGTCATTTATAGGCCTGCTATTCTATATTCTATATTCATATTTAAAATGGCATGTGTCCGGATGGCACATTCAGTACTGTATCTACAAAAACCCCTGTAAATCATCTGCCCTTTATTAATTTGCTTAGATTTTTTGTACACTTGATCTCAAGAAGGTGCTGAATGAGCTCAGTGGCAATTATTCACATCTGGTCAATGTTAGCATGGTGTTATTAACCATCAAATATGATTTTTCTTTTTATTCATTACAATTTACTTAGGCCTAGTAACAGACACAATATTTCTCACACTGGGAATACATTCCCTGAGATCCATAGATGTCCCTAGATACCAAGAACATGCAAATGGACCTTGTAGAAGTGGAGCAATCTTCCATTTATTTAGGTATTTATTTTTAGGTGAATTCTCTGAAAATAATGGCTAGGGCTTAAGGGGTTAAAGGGCATCCTTTCCATCAACGTATCCCATGTTTTGTATGCAAAATATTTGACTTTAAAGTAACTTGTAACTGCAGGCTATAGGTAGGGATGATTATTTTTATTGATATTGAAATCACAATTATTGATTTGAGAACATCATATGACTATCATTGAATTTCGACCAACCTTTCTTCTCGACCAAAGGCTGCCTTTCTGTCATCTTCTACAAGTTATCAAAGACATTTAAAATACGAGAAACGCGCCGTGGCTCCCTCCTCCCTCTCAACACGAGCTGAAACTGTTTGGGCTTGAGTGGGAGGGGCAGAGCACACCACTATGAAGGAAGGGTGCACTGCATCTACAACACAGTCTAAATGAGAGCAACGCGGCATGCGGCACAATAATAGTTTTATCTTGATTATCTTGTGTAAAAAAAAAAAAAAAAAAGCAAGAACAATGATTTTATACTATGTCTGGTGGGGGTAAACTATGTTATATTGTGTGCTATAGCAAAAGTAGCTCACAAACAACAATTCTTCAAATGTACTGAACTTTTTACACTTTTAAACCACTACATTTTAAAGAAAATATTCCAGAGACAGAGATCCATGATTAGATGAAGTCTATAACAAAGATATAACTATAACTTTTAATTGAGTCTGGGGGGCTTTAAAAAACTAGTATTCTACAGTACTTGGGGTCCATTAATCACTGGAGTAAATGGGATGCACCGATCAGTATCTGAGAATTTCGGAGAACCAAGAGCCCAATACCGAAAAACATGTCTAACATGGCAGAAATCAAAACAAAGAGACTTGATTTGCTGAATTTTTGTCACCTTAACTAACGTTATCTCTAATGGGGAACATATTATATCTCAAAATGACGGTCAAAGTCTATTCTGTTCATTAAAAGTAATGGATAGGATCGGTACTCAGTATCAGCCGATACCCAAAGCCCAGGTATTATTCGGTATCGGGACTGAAAAAGTCAGATCGGTGCATCCCTAGAAAACACGCTATGAATAAAATAAACAGAATTAATAATGAGCTGAAATATCTGGGAAATAGAGAGGTCCAAATGGAGGACCTACTGTACTGCAGGTTTGGCGGAAGGGAAGTCATATACAATGTCATCCAAAAAGAATCCCAAGACAGTGCTTTCCTCTATGGCTTAATATTAGTAGGGAAATTCCCATTGTTGACAGGATTTTAATCTCACTATCCTACTGCTTCCAGCCATTTCCCCACTGGAAGCATAGCTGCAGACGGAATGAGTCTTTCGGTTCATCAGTGTCAGGGGTTTGGTTCCAGGGGGACTACTATGGGAGGGCTGAGATACAGTAGGGCGGGTATGTATCTAAAATCAAAGATGTTGCTCTAATTATGTAAAGCGGGAAAAATACCCAATACTAAGCATGAGAAATGAAGCACACAGCAGAAATGTTCCCCTGGGACGTGGAAAATCTGACAGAGGCAAGAATATACTGCAGGATTCTCTGCAATATGAAAGTGAAGTGTTTTTAATAGCAGAGGATGAGATGTCTCTTGGCCAGGAGCTAATAATAGCAAATGAAAGAAGGCTGATCCACGTGGAAACACAAGAACGCAATGTAAAGTCACCCCGTGAAGGTGATATTGAAGGCTGAACTATAGTTAAGTGATGATGGCTTGAACTTTTTACTCTTGAAGGTACGTTAGATTAGATTTGATTAGTTTAAAATGTATCGTCATTATACAGCACAAATACAGTACAACGAAAATAAGTTTGGCATCCAACCAGAGTGCGGATGTAACAGTAAAGTATATTATTTTTTATTTTTTTTATTATTATTATTATTATTATTATTATTATTATTATTATTATTATTATTATTATTATTATTATTATTATTATTATTATTATTATTATTATTATTATTATTATTATTATTATTATTATTATTATTATTATTATTATTATTATTATTATTATTATTATTTTATTTTATTTTTTGCGAGGCCCCCCTTCCTGCGAGGCCCTTTTTCATCACAGACCTAAAATCTAGTTTTGCTTACATGCTTATATATTTCACATTAGACGTTTGTAGAATAGTGTTCCGGTTTCTGCGGCTCTGCTGCTTTGCAGATAGACACGTTTGTAGAATAGTGTTCCGGGCTCTTCCCGGATCCACGAGGGAAGGGGCTACAGTCAGCCAGGTACAGGATCTATTCAGCGCTATCCAGAGGAGCGAGTGGATGTCTTTTGAAAAGCAGCATGGAGCAGAAGAAATAACACCGTGTGCCATAAGCTTGTTATCAATACCAAGTATGATGGTTATGCCAACTTTGCCAAGACGAAGAGGATGTTCGGCAGATGGACTGAAGATGAAAGTTGTTGCATGTTAGAACCTTCAGTCAGGCTATAGCTATGTCGGCTAGTAGCAATTAGCTAAAGGCAGGGACGCGTAACTAGCGTTAGCTAATGCTAGCTAGCTAGCGTTAGCTAACGCTAGTTACCATCCCTGCCTTTAGCTAATTGCTAAGTTATCAAGTGCTAACGTGTGGCAGATAAACTAGGACTCCCAAGGGACTGGTACTTTTCATCTCCACGGAAAATGCGTCGATGTCGTCTCCTTCCAACTTTGCCATTGATTCTGCGTTAGGGTGAGTTTTTCATGCAACCTATTCTATTCCCGCTGTAACTGAGGGGTACAATTCCCTGACTGTATTAATCAAGTATTGGTATCATTAAACCACTACCGTATTATGTACATTACTGGCCAATACCGTACACAGGTATATGATGAGAACTTCTCCACAATAACACGGTTTCCACACAAATACTTGTTTAGAATATTTATTACAGATAAGAATATTATTACATAATATACTTTACTTAGATTGCGCTTATAAGGCAAAGAATGTGCAGGCAAATCAATAATGAATATTAAGAATTATCTCTGGTACTCTGGGATGGGGGTGTACTACCGGTTGTAAGCCAGCAGAGGGAGGCAATGCTCTATACAAAGTCAATGGTTCCACGGAGGCGATCTTACTCCCTGGAACAGCGGATGAAAACGGCAGCTGTGATCCCAGGGTGCGCGCCGCATAGGTGAAGCCGTGGAGTCTCTGCTCCGACAGAGACGGGCTCGAGTGATGTCCTCACGGGCATATGTAGATCCCACAGCCGTGGGTGTAGACGGTTCTCTGCTCCAGCAGCTTGGTGAAGAATGAAGAATAATAATAGTAATCCTGCCGGAAAGTGGCTCTGCAATCACCGGTGTAGGTATCCTCCGTGGTGCGCGATGGTCCACGGTTGAACTTGACGTTACTATCCTATTAGCACGCGGCAATAAGTGCTCTATGTAGACACACAATTACCCACTTCACGTGGTCTTTGACTCGTAATGAAGGCCTACTGATAAATAGCGAACGATACGTTAAACAAACGTATTAGGATAACACGAGACTCTATCTTGGGGCAATGCGAGCCCTACTCTGCCACACGTTGCATAATGGGGAGAGACGTCACTTGGATAACTGGAACTGAACGAGACTGAACGGGACAAGGGACTAAGAGGAATTCTACATTTCTTGCACCCTATTTATATGCACGGTGGACAAATAGTGCCGCTCTGCTTTCGGTAGCCGTATTCCTGCGCGGAGCCGGGGCTAGTAACGGCATGTCTCGTCGGTAGCTTTCAAGTCGGCTCTAGGGGGTAAGTCACTGGCGCCTAGGGGATCGCTTCCAATAGGAGAACGAATATTATGGTCTGTCCTGTACCAGGTAAAGGGATATTCCGTGTATATGTACAAAGAATATACAAGGGATATCAAACGATATACAAATACTATTCAATATATATCAATCAATAAATATATATATTCGGTTTAATCTGACCCTTTGTAACAGCCGCCCCCTAATTAGTCCCACCTAATTAGCTAAGCAGAGACAGATTAACCGCACTGTCCACTACTCAATGTCCGTTGTGAGGGTAGGCAGGTCACAAAGTCATGGGTCATGGTCGTCATTAAGCGAGTCGGGGAGCCTTGGCGACTCTATCAGCCTCGCCACGGGTCGGTTGTAGGTCCGCCCTTGGCCGAGCACTTCTGCCACTCTGACCTTTCCGTCGGCACCAGTGGTCACTTTGCTTACGCGGCCGGCCGGCCACGCAGCTCGGGGTAGTGACTGGTCTACGGTCATGACGACTGGACGGGATGAAGGGGGGCTTAGGAGGGAGCGGGCCTGAGACTGCTTTGATCTGTGCTTGGCTGTGCTTTCTCCTCCTCCGTCTGTTTCTCTTGTTTGCTCTGTACCCCATCTGAGGAGGGGCCGGTCCCGGCCGCCCCGTCAAGGAGTCGCTTGGGGTGCTGGGTTCGATGTCAGCTACGTCTGGAGCGCAGCTGAGGGGGGTGGGGTTCCGAACTCCCTCTGGTACCCACGGTTCTCTCACGGGCCTCTCGCTTAATGTCAATAGCCTCTGCTGTACGGGGGAGAGGCCGGTGTCGCTCGCCTCTGTGTGTAGGCAGCGTGTAGACGTGGGTTGACTGTCAAGTCCGTAGAGGGGGCCCTGGAGCGTCCATCCCAGTCGGGTCTGAACCGCGACTGGGCATCCTTTGGGTCCGACGTGGGCCGCCTCAATTGGGAGAATGAGGTCCGCGTGGTCGGAGCCGATGAGCAGGGTCGGTGTGGCGCCGTCGATAAGCGGTATAGGTAGTTGACGTAGGTGCACATACTTAGCCATCAGCTGTGGGATGGGGTAGGTGTACTGAGACAGGCCTATGTCGTGGCTGGTGAAGACGTTAGTTATACTATACTGCTTCTCGGGCTGGTCCACCGCTGCTATCTTGAAGGAGACCTTTTCACCCGTTATGGTCTTCTGGTCCCTTCTGATGGTGCGTATGGTCATTGTATCTTTGACACCTCGCAGGCCCAACTGGGCTGCTGCGGAAGCGAGGAGGAGAGTCTTTTCAGACCCATCGTCCAGGACGGCGTAAGTGTCCAGGACCTTGTCCTCGTAGCTCAGGAGCACTCTGACCACTTTGAGGAGCACACGGGGGGTCCCGCTATGCTGGTCAATGTGGAGCACTCCTGTGGGTGGTGACGTAGAATCTATATGGTGCGAGTCGCACCGTGGCTCCCAGTGTCTGCCGTAGCAGTCGGGACACCAGGGAGCGGTCTGGTGGAACTTTGGTGCTGGTGCCACCGCCTCGGCATGGTACATTACCGCGACGGGCCCACTCTGTTGTCCTGGCTGACGCCTGTTGATGTCATGCAGGACCTCCAAGTGGGTGCCACCGCACCTGCTGCACTTCTTTTTCAAGCGGCACTCAGCTGCTAGGTGGCTGCGCGCGCAGCGGAAGCAGCGGCGGTGGTCCTTGACCCACTGACTCACATCATCCGTGGTCAGCTTCTTGAAATCTTCGCACTGATACAGCCGATGTTCTCTCTCACAGTACTGGCACTCAATCTTCCACTGGTCCTCTTTCGTCGAGGGGGTGTTGTGGTTCTTGTGTGGTACTGATTCGGCTTGGTGCATAACGGTCACCAACCGGCGGTTATCCGTTTGTCCCCGAGGTCCGAGTCTTGGGCTTGGTCCACTCCATACGAACGTGTCGAGTCGTAGGCTACTGACCTCCCTGGCGAGGAACTCAGATAGGTCTAGGAGGGATGCCTCTGGACCGTTGGGGTCGCGGTAGTCTCTCTGCCGCCTGAAGCGCTCTTGTCGGGCGGGAGGGAGCTTCTCTAATATCCTCTCTACGTTGGAGTTAGCGTACAGTTCGTAGATACCCTTTTCCTATTGGGACCCCAGCATCCCTACCAGGGACTGTACCTTGATAGACAGGTCATCTAACGCTCTGTTGTCTCTGGCTGGGGGGAGACGGTCAATGTCTCTTATCTCCTGTATCACGTAGTCCCATACGCGTCCATACCGTTGGTCGAGTGCTGCTAGAGCCGCTGTGTATGGGGTAGTAGAGTTGGCATAGGCCAGCGCTATATTGTGCGCTCGGGGCACCTTGAGGTGCTTCAATAGGGTAGCATACTTGTGGCGTTCATCAGCTACATCAACCATCATGGTCTCTAGGCACATCCGTAGTTCCGTGTACTGTGCTCGGATCTCATGGGTGAAGTCTGGAAACGTCGGTGCGCCAAGGTACGATGCCATGGATGACTGGCACATCGGTGAGCGTTGGGGAAGAGGCCTCCTAGGCGAGTCTCCCCGTGCGTGTCGTCTTGGGCTGGTACTTGGTGGGTACCGAAGGTCGGGTACCCAGGTGCTGTCCCTCGGGGCTGGCGGTGTGTCAAACTCACCCGTGAGTTGAGTCGGGGGTTTGTAGCGCAGGGCCTCGGGGCTGACTTCTGGGCTGTACTGGACCTCCTGGTCCAGAGTACGTTGCTGCTGGTCGGGGCTGTACTGGGCCTCCTGGGCCAGAGTACGTTGCTGCTGGTTGGGGCTGTACTGGGCCTCCTGGGCCAGAGTACGTTGCTGCTGGTCGGCTTGACATTCCTCCTCTTCCTCCTCCTCTTCCTCTGCTAGGACCTGGAGTCTTCTGTTCAGTCTCTCGGCGTGGTCCGATTCTTCCCGGTTGCTGGGTCTCGTATGGACCGGCCGGGAAGGGGGTTCGGAGACGTGGACAGGATCCTCCTGTTGGCGGAGTCCCGGGTCGCTTCGTCGGGTAGGGGAATGTGTCCTAGACCCATGTCTTGACGATCTCTGAGAGCTCCGTGCGGAGTGAGGGGGTGTCGCCATGGCAACCAGTTTGTCCATCAGCTCCGCCTGCAGCCGGTCGCGCTCTGCCTCGCGCTGGGCATGGGCTGCGTCGCGCGCTGCTTCGCGCTGGGCATTGGCGGCGTCGCGCTGCGCATTGGCGCTGGCCTGGGCGGCGTCGCGCTGTGCGTTGGCGGCGTCGCGCTGGGCATTGGCGCTGGCATGGGCGGCGTGGAGCTGTGCATTTGCGACGTCGCGCTGTGCATTGGCGGCGGCGTGCTGTGCATCGGCGCGGCTTCTCTCAATGTTCTCTTCTGTCTGGAGGCGTCTGGTCTCCAGTCTTATGCGGTCGTCTTCACTCCTTTGTTGCGCCTGGAAGCGCTCTCGCTCGCCTGCAAACTGTTCGCGCTCGCGCGTCTGTTGCGCTTGAAGTCGATCGCGTTCGGTGGAGGCTGCCAGGGTGGCGATGAGTGCTTGCGCCAGCATCTTGTCCGCCGCGCTGGGGGAAGACGCCGTTCGGGGCGATCGGCTCCCGGCAGTACTTGTTGGAGACCCGTTCTCCTGTTGCGTACCGAGGAGATCCCTCTCCTGGGTGCGCGTCTCTTCTTGTGGTGGGTCGGGTTCCATCCCGGGAGGGCTTTCTTTATCCTGGAGCGCTCCGGGGACTACCTCGTCGGCGTTGTCGGGGGATAAAGTCGTGTCAGTTCCCTCCTGGTCCCCACCGTGAGCTTGGTCAGTTACATTAGAACCCACTAGGGCCTCTGTGGTCGGGGTATCCTGGTTGATAGGGTCGGGCATAATTTTACTATCCGCTTTAGTTATTTTATCCGTATTTAATGTCCCTTTAAAGCTAGGTATTGGACTGACAGCGTATGCCTCTAGATAGGGAGGTGGCTGCCGTCTGCGCTGCGGGCGATCTAGCTTAGGAGAACCGTTTGTGGAGTGTTCGTCATCGGCCATGTCAATATTAATATTATATTAATATTACGCTAATTATTATCCGGCTCGAAGGACCAATTGTAACTGAGGGGTACAATTCCCTGACTGTATTAATCAAGTATTGGTATCATTAAACCACTACCGTATTATGTACATTACTGGCCAATACCGTACACAGGTATATGATGAGAACTTCTCCACAATAACACGGTTTCCACACAAATACTCGTTTAGAATATTTATTACAGATAAGAATATTATTACATAATATACTTTACTTAGATTGCGCTTATAAGGCAAAGAATGTGCAGGCAAATCAATAATGAATATTAAGAATTATCTCTGGTACTCTGGGATGGGGGTGTACTACCGGTTGTAAGCCAGCAGAGGGAGGCAATGCTCTATACAAAGTCAATGGTTCCACGGAGGCGATCTTACTCCCTGGAACAGCGGATGAAAACGGCAGCTGTGATCCCAGGGTGCGCGCCGCATAGGTGAAGCCGTGGAGTCTCTGCTCCGACAGAGACGGGCTCGAGTGATGTCCTCACGGGCATATGTAGATCCCACAGCCGTGGGTGTAGACGGTTCTCTGCTCCAGCAGCTTGGTGAAGAATGAAGAATAATAATAGTAATCCTGCCGGAAAGTGGCTCTGCAATCACCGGTGTAGGTATCCTCCGTGGTGCGCGATGGTCCACGGTTGAACTTGACGTTACTATCCTATTAGCACGCGGCAATAAGTGCTCTATGTAGACACACAATTACCCACTTCACGTGGTCTTTGACTCGTAATGAAGGCCTACTGATAAATAGCGAACGATACGTTAAACAAACGTATTAGGATAACACGAGACTCTATCTTGGGGCAATGCGAGCCCTACTCTGCCACACGTTGCATAATGGGGAGAGACGTCACTTGGATAACTGGAACTGAACGAGACTGAACGGGACAAGGGACTAAGAGGAATTCTACATTTCTTGCGCCCTATTTATATGCACAGTGGACAAATAGTGCCGCTCTGCTTTCGGTAGCCGTATTCCTGCGCGGAGCCGGGGCTAGTAACGGCATGTCTCGTCGGTAGCTTTCAAGTCGGCTCTAGGGGGTAAGTCACTGGCGCCTAGGGGATCGCTTCCAATAGGAGAACGAATATTATGGTCTGTCCTGTACCAGGTAAAGGGATATTCCGTGTATATGTACAAAGAATATACAAGGGATATCAAACGATATACAAATACTATTCAATATATATCAATCAATAAATATATATATTCGGTTTAATCTGACCCTTTGTAACACCCGCCGTCACTCTCCCTCCCCCTCTCCCTTCTCACCTCCTCCTTTCTCCCCCTCTCTCTCTCATTCCATCTCTCCCTTCTTACCTCCTCCTCTCTCCACCCCTTTCTCCCCCCTCTCTCTCTCTCTCTCTCTCTCTCTCAAACACAGTGCTTCCCAATCCTCTCCTCGAAGCACCCCAGCCGTTCCATGTATTTGTTAAATTCCACCACCAGCACACCTGATTCAACTTAACAAGCCCTTTATTAGTTACTTTATTATTAACTTTAGGTTAGTTGTAACGTTAGTTTAGGTTCGTGTTAACGTTAGATAATGTACAAAATAAACGTTTTCCGCTGCTATAAACGTTGCACTTTTATTTTGACAACCCCAGAAAGGAAGTCATTATATATGCTTTACCATCCTGATCTGCGTTAGCTCCGGTTAGCTCAGAGCGTCCGGTATAACAATACCAGCCATTGGATTACTGTTTTCTAAATTGGGGAGGCTTTTAATCGTCAAGGTAAGAGGATTTCAAGTCATGGTATCCATAAACTTCAATCGGTTCGGATCCTTTGAATGAATGAGAATGTCAACAATCACGACGACACGTTGAAATCACTGGCTGCGCTCAGAGAGGAGTGGTTGGGCAAAAAAATTGTTCCGAGTATATTTGCTTATAAAACGTAATTGTCTAATTCAATTATTTTTTTATTCTCCACGTGGTGAATACACAGGTCACAACATGTTTACATGAACGTTTTGGAGTTGTATTTGGAGTGTATTCTGCAATCTGTTAATAAACTTTTCAATCAATCAATCAAACTATACACTGTAAGGCTCCGGCCCCGCCTCACTTCCAGTGATGAAGCTAAGCTATTCTAACGGAGCGACTGTTCCCTAAGCTAAATGCATGCACAGAGACAAAAAAGGTATGTATCTTCTTGTCTAACTCCAGGGAAGATGTTAAATAAGCTAATTTCCCAAAATGTTGGAGTTTTCCTTTAAAGTCTCTCTTTGGTAGAGGCTAGAGCAGGTCCGGTTTTTATTCTTCATACTGTATCAAATCATGAACGCTCAACCTTCTAGGGTTGCCTTCTCTTAATTGATTAGTTTACCCCCGCCCCCATGCTGAATGAGTTATTTCCAGAAAAACTATAAACACATCTCTATTATGCACTAGATTTAAAAGAAGTCCTTCTGTGGGAAACAGAATTATACAGTACATATTTTTCAATTAAATCAACAAATTGATTAGTCACCAAAGTCATACTAGTGATTAGTCGAATAATTTCTTTAGTCAAGGACAGCCCTATAACCTTCACCATTAGCTGCCCTGTCTATACGTATGTATTCACCATCGGAAATCAGGTATAATAATGAAAACAGGCAAAACTACTTTTAGCTAATTGCAAACATAGACATGGGGAAATCTATTATTAAGGCTTTATTACCAATTATATGTATTAAAAATATAATTGTAAGGCTTAGTTTTCTAAATGACAGCAAGTAAATGCCATCACAATGGATACCCAGGGCCATCAACTTTGGTGGTTGACAGATCATGACACATGACTGGTCATTAGCATTAATGAAATTATGATATTGATATATAATGATATTATATAAAAGAAAAAAATGTCTACCAGTGGTTTAATGAGAGAGTAGAAATACTGCATTGCTGCTTGAAATACTTGATGGATATACAGTATGCTATGTTCCATTCAAAGTCAAAAGTTGGAAATTCAAAGTTGGGAGGTTGTAATTATGACTTCTGTGAGTCAAGGGTCCAGCTGGGAAAAACCTAGGTAGAAACATGGATACGTGCAAGAGGCTGATGTTTGTGTAGTAATTTATGTTGAAAACCAAGCCTAAAATTAGGAACGACACCACAGAAGAAGGACAGGAACTAAGAGAAGAGACTGAAATGTAAATACTCAATGTACCGATGACCCCATGTCACAATATGTTTACTTTTATTTATTATTTATGTCCTTTTTACTTGATTTAGATGTTATTTTCTTATAATTTTGTCTGTCAATTGTAATGTTGTAATGTTGTTAATGTGGATGTTTGTAAGTCAAAAACATTTGCTTTAAAGTAAAAAATAAATTAAAAAAAACCAAGCCTAAAAGTGTTTTCTAAAGATCTTTGTAATCTTAGAAAGTCTATGCCACGTGGTGCAGTGGGCAAGGCGCTCACCACAAATACTGGAAACGCTGGGTTCGCCTGTTCCAGCCCAGCGCTCCACATTGCTTTCAGTTTAGCTGGTCGTCCGTACTAATACACATTGGCAGTATTAGGGGGTGGGAAACTGATGGGTGGGGATCAGGCGTTGTGGACAGCGACTCCTACAGGTCGGTTGGTGCGCCTGCGCTGTAGAATCAGGAAGTGATGGGGGCGGCGCCCCTCCAAACCGCAGACCCCTGACGCTGAAAGATCGCGCCGCACAGGTGAAAAAATGCGACTGCTGTTACCTCAAGTATCGGAGGGGACTCGTGCTATGTATGACTTAGTCCACATTGCAGCCGGCTTGTGGGAGGCAAGAAACAGCGTTCGAGATAGGGGAGGGTTGAATTGGATGATACGAAATTGGGATGGGAGAAAAATAGAAAATGGGAGAAAAAGTGGATCCAAAAAAAAGAAAGTGTATGCCACCATCTTGACACAAAGTTAAGAAAACACGCCCAAGTTTCCCACAAGTTCAAGTGCCGTTAAATTCTCCTAATGCAAAGTCAGAATTTCGGACATTCCAACATATCTAGAATGCAGCATTAGAACACCACGTTCAACTATTTCATAATTTATTGTAATTGTTTGACATGCTACTTTGTATCACTGTCCCAGTGCCTTCTTCCAGTACCATCGCAAAAGCAATCTTTAACCTTGAGGGATTTGAGTGTAGAAAATTGCCAACACCTAATAGAGGGAATCAGGAATACAAGGTGCTCTTTGAAACCAGCCTCCTCCTCCATCAGTTCTACCGGCACCTTCACGGTCCAGTCCTCTAACAAGTCCAGACTGATCTGTTGAGGCAGATTATCTGCGATAGGTGTCCCTCCCGTCCTCTGTGCATTGATCAGCAGGAAATTAAACATGGAAAATAATATCCAGTATATGCGTTGTTTAATTTAAAGTGAGATTGGGAGCATGCAAGGTTAACCATACGACTGTGCGAGCTCAGATTGATTGGAAAGAAAGCGGCATGAACCCTGCTCCCGTCTCGGAATGAGCTGCTTTGCCACTGAGCCCAGGTAATCTCAACAGCACCGCTGTGTGTAGGGACTACAGGTGTAATGATTTCCCTTCAGGAGTCGAGAATCAGATCTAAATCAAATCTGATTTCAAAATAGGGCTGGGCGATTAATCAAGTTCAATTACGATGTTGACTTCCCACGATCATGAAAACAAGATTATCAAGTAAAAATGATTATAATAATAATAATAATAATAATAATAATAATAATAATAATAATAATAATAATAATAATAATAATAATAATAATAATAATAATAATAGATCAAATTTCTATAGCGCCTTTCATAGAACCCAAGGTCGCTTGTTATTATGTGCTGTGTTGTCTTGTGTTGTAAATGCAGCACACCCCTCCTATCAATCACCACCCCTGTTACAGTAATAGGGACACCATATAGCTGCGAGTGGCGTCCTTCGGATGAGACGCTAAACTGAGGTTTTGGCTGAATCTTGGTTGTTAAAGAACCCAGGATGCCTATCGTAAAGAGTAGGGGGTTCCCCGACGTTCCTGGCCAAATTCCCAATCAGGTCTCTGACATCAAGGCCACCTAATCATCCCTTCCCCCTAATTGGCTGATATCAATCCCTGTCTCCTGAGCCGTTCAGCCATTGTGTAGTGTCTACACTGTCTACACCAACGACTTCCACTATCGGTCAGAGTCCTGCCACCTTCAGAAGTTTTCTGATGACTCTGCGATAGTGGGATGTATAAAGGACGGTGACGAGAGGGAATACCGGGAACTGGTAGTGGACTTTGTCACATGGTGCGATAAAAACCACCTGCAGCTAAATGTGGCGAAGACCAAGGAACTGGTTGTGGAGCTGGGGAGGAGGAGGAGTGCACCTGTGACCCCCGTTTCCATCAGGGGAGTTGATGTGGACATGGTTGAGGTGTACAAATACCTCGGTGTGCACATCGACAACAAACTGAACGGGTCAAAACATGCAGAAGCACTATACAAGAAGGGCCAGAGCCGACTCTACTTCCTCAGAAGGCTGAGATCCTTCAATGTCTGTACAAGGATGTTGAGGATGTTCTATGAGTCGGTGGTGGCGGGCGCCTTCTTGTACGCTGTGACCTGCTGGGGCAGCGGACTGAGAGCAGTGGACACATCCAGGCTGGATAAGCTGGTCAGGAAGGCCAGCAGCGTGGTTGGGGTGGAGCTGGACTCTCTAGCGAGGGTGGCGAAGAGGAGGAGCCTCGCTAAGCTCCAGGCCATCAGGGAAAACCCCACCCACCCACTATACACAGACTTGGCTGACAGGAGGAGCATGTTCAGTGCTAGGCTCACACTACCCAAATGCAGCACTGAACGGCACAGGAACCTTCATTCCAACAGCCATCAGACTATATAATGCATCACTGTGCCTCACTGCATCACTGAGCACAGAGCGGCAGCTCAATAGTGGCAGGAGGCCGCGACTAGCGGCCTCCAGGCTCCACAACAGGGGGCAGCGACGGCTGCCAGACATTGATCTAGGTCTTATTGGAACCCAAGGAGGACAATACACTACCTGAAGCATACTGCACCTTGTGACACTGTGAATACTGGAATATATATTTCATTTAGTTAGATTTAAATTATAATTATATTGACCAAATTGTTTACACTGCTTCCCCCATGCTCAGTATATTCTTACTGTATTTATTTCTGTATATTTTATTTCATTTAATTTTATTCTATTTACTCTACTCTTATCCTAGGCAACTTGATTTGATTTGTGTTATTATTCTAATTTGTGACCTGTCCTGTCTAAATGTTTAAATGTTGAGCGATTTGCAGTGTCAAATTTCCCACGGGATAATAAAAGTATTTCTATTCTATTCTATTCTATTCTATTCTATTCTATTCTATTCTATTCTATTCTATTCTATTCTATTCTATTCTATTCTATTCTTATGTGTGCCTGGTGCCAGTGTATGACAGCCATTGAGCCTGCATAGCCCAAGTTTGGGTGCTACCAGTGGTGGTGAAGGAGGCAATTTCTACCCTACATTGTGGGGAGCGCTTTGAGTGTCTAGAAAAGCGCTATATAAATGTAATGAATTATTATTATTATTATTCCTTCACAGCAGTGCATGGAGGAGGAAGGCAAAACAAATTCAGTCGTCGTAATATGATGTTCTCAAATCATTGAGTTTAATATAAAATCAAAATTGTGTGTTTAATAATCATGATTTCAATATCAATCAAATGAGTAATCGTTTCAGCAATGGACTCATTTGTTTACTGTAATTATACCAATATATCACAACCAATCTGACAATGATATGTTTTGTTGAAAATGTACAAAAGAATATGTTTTGTTTTGTTTTTATTAAGGATCCCCATTAGCTGGTGCCATGGCTCCCAGCTAGTATTCCTGGGGTCCACACAACACAATACAGTTAATGCATAGATCAATACAAAAGATAAAAACAAGGATTTAGTATATAGCAAATAAGCTACTTTCACAGATGCTATAGATAAAAATAAAAAACAAAACAATTAACTAAAACATAAAATATCAATTTTTAAAGATACACAATGAGAACTTGTAGGTTAATAGGCACTTCAGAGCACTTCACGGTCAGGCCCCTATCTACATCACTGAACTCATCCATCCCTACACCAACACCCGCTCACTCAGATCTGCCGATCAGCACCTCCTGGTAGTCCCCAGGTCCAGGCTGAAAACAAGGGGTGATCGAGCCTTCGAGGTGACAGCACCAAGGCTCTGGAACGCTCTCCCCCTGGACCTGCGAACTGCCCCCTCTGAAAACTCTTTTAAAAAACAACTAAAAACACATTTGTTCAGACAGGCCTTTGGGCATACATAGGCACTTCTTCTTGTCCTCACTGTTCTATAGTTTTGTTTTAATTAGTGACTCATGATTTTATCCAAATTATTTTATTCCACTTTTTCTATCTGGTTTCACTGTTTTTAACTGCTGTTTGTTGTTGTCGTCATTTATTTCTGATTTTGTTTTATTGTGTTTTTATATTAAGCTGTAGTGTAAAGCACCCTGTGCATTCGTGCTGTGAAGGGTGCTATATAAATAAAGGTCATTCATTCATTCATTCAAAAACACATACACAAATGCAATACACATTAAGGCAACAGCTGTAATTGAGATTTGAGTTTCTTTTTAAAAATGTATTTACTAAAAGTGTAGAGATAACTATGTAGGTTGTTCCAGAGTGTTATGCACCTATAAATAAAAGACCACTTTAAAGCATTGGTTCTATGACAAGGGAGTACATACTGGCTTAAAGCTATAGATAACTCTACTGGTTGAGAAACTTAAATGTTATGGTTTTAACTCTTCTGCTTTAAAGTGGATACTAAGTTATTTGTCCTCTAGATCACAGAAGTATCTAAATGGCAGCCTGTCCAGTAGCAGAGGTCTAGAGTGTGGCGTGCCGCAAGGAAGTTGCCTAGGACCTTTGCTCTTCTCTGTATTTACTAATGACCTATCTTGGGCTACCAAATGTACTACAACAGTTCTTTATGCAGATGATTCAACATTGTATTACGCTGCACCATCATGCAATGTACTTAATGAAGTTTTGAGTAGAGAACTTAAAGTTGTGCATGACTGGGTAGTATGTAATAGACTTGTCCTTAAAACCCTTCTGGGTCTTGGGATATTTCATATGTTTTGGCTAATTTTGATTTAAATTGTATAATTCCCATTTTAAAATGTTTTACCATGGTATGTTTGGTATCTTTTTTTTCAGCACAGCCTCACATATATGACCTGACAGTTAGTTTTCATATTGTATAATACTGTATATACTGTATACTGCATAATGTACAACACAAAATACAAAATCGGATTGAGAAAATGTGTTATTTTTAGTATGAACCAATGCAAACATATCAAATCAAGGATATAAAACAGTGGAAATGCACCCTCAGGTAGCATATTTACATAAACAAAAGAGAACAGATCAGAATTCAATTTACAAAGCATTATTTTCTCCATACACAGGTAATAAACACAGACGAAATTTTGATTCTCAACTGGAAATGATCACCAGCATGCTTTTTTTTTAACAAAAAGTCAGTAAAGGTAATTTTTTTTACAAAAAAAAGTAAAAAAATATGTTTTACAGTAAAAAAGTTAAAAATAACAAAATAATTAGGCACAAACTGATGACGTCACTTCATCACGGCGCCGTGAGCCACGACCGTTAATATCTCCAAGACTAAATGTATTGTGCTGGGAACAAGGCACAGGTTATCTACAAATCCAAAGCTTCATTTAAACTTGTGTAATTCAGCAGTTCAACAAGTTGAAAGTACTAAACTCCTTGGAGTGATGCTGTATTGCACTCTGTCTTGGTCTCAGCATATTAATTATATTGTTTTAAAAATGGGAAGAGCAATTGGTATTTCCAGGAAATGTGCTTCTTTTGTTGCCCGTCCCCTTTTATGTCAGATAGTGCAAAGTTTAGTTTTATGTCATCTTGACTATTGCTCTGCGATGTGGTCATCTGCTGCCAGTGGTGACCTCAGGAAGCTCCAGGTGGTCCAGAACATGGCAGCACGGTTGGTACTGGGCTGCTCACTAAGGTCTAATGTGAGCCGTATGCATGCCCGCCTCTCTTGGCTTAACGTTAAAAATAGATTGTCTTTTAATATACTTGTGCTGTTCAAGTTGGTCATGAGCAGTAAAACTCCTGTTTTTATACATAATCAGATTGTTTTTAGTAATACTGTGCACAAGCATTACACTAGAGGTTCCAGTAGTGGGCAGCTTGAATTGCCAGGTCCTAGAACCAGCGCTTTGGGGAGATCTTTTATTTTTAGAGCATTAACTCTTTGGAATGGCCTGCCTCGGAACCTCTGCTGCATTTACAGTAGATTCACTTTTTAAAATAATCTTAAATTGTTTTTAAATTGTTTTTAACACTGTAAAGTAATTTTTAGTTTTTGTTTTACACTAATGTAATTTTAGCTATCTTAATTGTTACAGTAGTTTCATTATGCATTGTGTGTACTGACTTTTAATCATTTTGTTTTTGCAATAGTGATTGTTTTTGTATGTTTTTTTGTGTGTGGACCCCAGGAAGACTATAGCTGGTTGCTATCGCAACAGCTAATGGGGATCCCTAATAAAATAAAATCAAATCAAACTGACCATTTCTGGCCCCTCTTGTATTATGGTCTTGTATAGAGCTTCTGTAAACAAGTTGCTCAAACACAAAATATGGAGTCTTGCTGTTAATGACTGATTTACACAATACAAGTGAGTTAGACAATAACCTTTTTTCAACTGTGAGCCAGGAGAGACCAGCATACATACGGTTGACATTGGACCTTCTAAGTGAGCAACCCAAAGCCAACCGTGCTGCCCTGTTCTGGACTGTAGTCTCCTGGGCCCCGTTCCCCGTACCTGGCTAACTGAGTTAGCCGGATAATTTTCAGCATAGCTTGACTTGAGCCAGACCTTCCCATTCCCCGACACTCGATTGTCTAAATCACTATGACAACAGATCAAAAAGTTTGAACCTGGTCGAGGGCAGGGTTAAGTTCAGTTAGCTGGATGAACTATGGCCACACCCCCGCAAAAAAATCCCAGCTCCCTTCCTGAAATATTTCTCACAGTCTAGATCCCATTATGCCATTCTGAATTATGTTTTTGTGCTTCGTTTGAAATGTAAAATAATAGGTCTGCAGTAACGCTGATAATAAATCATATTCAGCCTATGAATTTACTTTGTCCTATATAATGCACATCATATTTATATGGATACGGCGCTCGCGAGTCGCGACACACACAGTTATTTTAATATCGGACTAAACGGATCATTGCAAATGTGAATCCCGCTGGGATATTTTTAATGAATGAAACCTATCGGGTGTTTGGCTCTGATTAGTTTAATATTCTTCGCTGTGTATTTGCTTAACGGAGCACCCGGATGCGTTTCATTCAAGCTGAAGCGTCTATGCGCGGATTGTGGATATGAATTATGAGGAATCTGAATCTGTGGAGTATTTAATTGTATCACTGTGACAGTGTCACACGTTATTGTGATATTGTAACTGGGATTAAAATATATGAGGAGATGCGCTGTTTGATGGATTTGATGACGTGACGTGACTTGATAAATTGAATGAGCCTTTGACGTTTTTGATGAATGAATTTGAGAAAATGCATTTATCTTTTCAAGCACTGTTATCTGATGATGAACATGAGGTGTCACTGGTATAAACCAAATGGTAATCAATTCAATGCATGTATGGATTAGGTCCGAAACAGATTAAAACCTGATTAATAGTGTAACTGCAAGCCTCCCTCCAAGCCTCTCTTTGGAAACCATGTATTTATATAGTACATAATACCTAAGCACATACAGATATCCTCATGATATAATTCGTATCAATTAGATATACTATTTGGGCTTGTTTTTATCGTTATTCTGAAAGAGCTGAACTAATTATTTTCGCTAGCAAGATCTCATTTGATTATTCATTCCATAAGCCTATACTGCCAGCAGGCACGCCCATTCTGCAATCTGTTAATAAAGTTTTAAATCAATCAATCAATCAATGCCGTTAGAAGATCAGGATTTCTGCTATCGACACTTGCTGTCTTTTCAGCTGAGGCGGGCGCGCGCAATTATCCTGAGTCTCAAGTCTGGTTCAAATGAACGAGACTGAATCCACCTTCGAGGAACAGGAAAATCCCGGATTCAAACATCGGGTTAATTGAATCTGGATAATGGGACTCTTGATCGACTTAGTTGAACCAGGTAGGGGGAATAGGGCCCTGATCTCACCT
This sequence comes from Notolepis coatsorum, assembly GCF_963971535.1. NCBI lineage: Eukaryota > Metazoa > Chordata > Actinopteri > Aulopiformes > Paralepididae > Notolepis > Notolepis coatsorum. The sequence continues at coordinate 174,876,718 of NC_140166.1, read as the reverse complement.
TTGGTGGCAGATGACCATCACCGAACAATAATCAACATGACACAGGACTAGACTCTGAATAATCTGACGTAGAAGAGGACGATCAACAAAAGAAGCACATTTTCTAACAATGCCTACAGCTCTTCCCATCTTTGAGACAATGTTAGTGATGTGGTTTGACCAAGATAGAGTACTATCCAGTGTCACTCCAAGGAGCTTAACGCTTTCAACTTGCTTAACGATAGTTACATGAATTTAAAATAAGCTTTGGGTTACAAGACAACCCGTGCCTCGATGTAAATAACAGTTGTCAGGACATTAAACCAATGATCTGTTGATCTTTACAAATCAAGACTCAATAGTCTAACAATGGCATACTGTATGAATGAATGAATGAATGAATGAATGAATGAATGAATGAATGAATGAATGAATGAATGAATGAATGAATGAATGAATGAAAAGTTTATTTTTGGACATGTTATTCTCCATATTTCTCCAAACAAATCACGGTATCTTGTTCCGTCAAACCAAACAATCATAACAGCAAATTAAAAAATACATTAAAAGAAAAACATTAAAAAAAGAAGAAAAAAAAGGAATTATAAACAAAAGGTCAAGAGCAATGTGTTTGGTTAGCAGACATGTCCAAAAAAGGAGTAGAGGGAAGCTTAGCTTATTGATCCCTACCCCCTTACATTTATATTTGTTCTTCCATAAAATTTTACTAGATATAACATAATTTAGTACATTACAATATAGAATATACTTTTACTTATATTAAAAGATTACAAGAAAAAACTTGATTCACTTGACAGCAGTGAATATAGTACAGCACCAATATAACATAACTTTGTTTATCCTCAATACTAATTTCTGTATTTTTCTAATGTGTATATTTTTAGCTGCTTTTTAAATTGTGCCACATGTTTACTCAGTTTGATGTATTCGGGTAAATTATTCCACAACTTCACTCCACACACCGATATGCACATGCTTTTCAGTGTGGTGTGTACCATTGGTTGTTTAAGATTCCCTCTCCCTCTTAAGTTATATTCTCCTTCCCTGTCTCTGAACCATTTTTGAATGTTGCCTGGGATTAGTTTGTATCTGGCTTTGTATACAATGAGGGCAGTTTTGTAATCCACTAGGTCCATACATTTCAATGCTTGTAGCTTTATAAATAAATGATTGGTGTGTTCATAATATCCTACATTGTTGATTATTCTTATTGCTTTTTTTGCATGGTGCATATTGGCTGTAGAGTGCTTTTGTAGGTATTACCCCACACCTCCGCACAGTAGCTCATATATGGTAGGAAGAGTGTACAGTACAGTGTATACAGTGTTTTTTGGTTTAGAATGTGTCTTATCTTGCATAAAATACCAACACTCCAATTTAGTCCTGACATATTTGATATGAGGTTTCCAGTTGAGTTTGTGGTCTATTATCACACCCAGAAATGTATTCTCAAATACCCTCTCCAGTTTAATACTATCAATCATTAGTTCAACCGGTGTATTTACTTGTATATCACGTTTACCAAATATCATGATTTTTTTTAGCACTTTAATCGAATGGGTTAAATTCATAATTTACCATCCCTCGCCAGCTCTATTTGTCTATGGAGAAGTTCCCATTCTTTGCAGGGCTATAACATTTTTAATTCTATTGCTAAATTGCCATTATTATGGCCCATTCAATGTCCTATATGTATTGTTCAGGGTGTAGCAACGTTAAACTTTTTCATTCACATATTCATACTAAAATATGGTCTAAAGTATAAGTATGTTTTTATCGTTTTCTGCAGCTTTCTTCAGAACGTGATTTATAGCCCTAAATGCATTATATTGATGATCAAATACAGTTTGGTAGGAATCTGTGCGAGATAAAAAATTTCAACTGGACGTGGTTCTAGAAGTTTCTACGCATCATCTGATGATGACCGGATGGGCAGGGGATCGTTTATAATTCCGTGGGCAGCGTTAGATGATTCATCCAGAGTGGGTCATATGTTCATCATAGCAGTTTATATGGAATACGTTAGAAAATAACGCTGAATCTTACCGTGGCTTCCTCGCGCCGCTGGCAGATGAGCGTGGAACAGAATTTTTTCTATTATGGGATGGAGAAATGCCCGATCTATTTCCAGGTTGTATAATAGTATATACGTCCAAATCATGTTGTTTTTTCGAGTTATTTGCACCGATCGATGTTCACTGTGTCAATACGGAGTCTCTCTAACGATAGCGAGTGCCCGGACCACATATGGATGAGCACTACCGGTTCAAAGGTTAATTTCCGGTTGGCGATCTGCCGATCGGCCACCAGATGGCGCTCTTGAACCGCTAGAGAGTTGAGTGGATCTTTGCAGTGCGTCTCAGGGCTCCGGAAAGGAAATATGATTTCGATGACAGATTTTTGAAATATTGACATCAAAGACGAGTTACGGCGTCTTCGGCAGAATGAGCATGGCTAGGAATGACGTGGAAACTCGTCCACGGCGATCATAGTGTTAATGATAATTTATTTACATCAAACCACATGCAGTAGTATTTTGGTAACCATAGATCTATATTTTGCCTGAAACTGGTGTTCAAATCAAAATCATGTGTTCTAGTCTTGTAGAAGTAGTCAAAGTGGAAAGATTGCCAATCAAATATAGTTTAAACCTGATTTGACTAGGGCGACAAGCTTAGAGAGTGTGTGTGTTCACAGAGACCGGGGGCTCACAACAGGAGGTGGTAGATTTGCATACAACTGTTGGCAGCTGCAGACAATAGATCAAGAGTCACATATCCTGTGTTATCTGTTAAACTGGTCCTGTGGCCTGACTACATCACATGAAGTCGTTATTTCTTGCCCCGTGGCCTGGGGACACAGGGTGCAGCCCAATCTGGTCTGATTACGACATGTGAGGACAGCTGCCAGGGGAGGAGCAAAGCGTCACCATTCTCAGTAACACTAAGTACATTTTCAAATGTCTGTTTCTATACTTAGATTAGTTTAATATGAACTACAAATGATCCTGTTATATTGTGGTAACAATTCTGAATTTAATGATATAAAATATGCCATGTTTATGAATGAGAATCACAGAGTTTGAAATTAGGCCACTTCTGAATCTACATTGGAAAATACTTAACGTGTTGAATAATAACTGTATAAAATAAATATTGATTTAAGTTAAAATAATATGATTAGGAAACTAGAAGAAGTGGGCTTAATTATAAACCTACTGTGGTTCTCATTTAGCATCAAGAGAAACTATTCAAAAATGATATCTCTGTGTTTATGAAATCAATCTCAATTTGAATATATATATCTTGGGTTCAATAACCAAAGTATTATGTTAGTTAGACGGTATTTATTCTTTGATTGGAAAACAAAGGAGACCGCTGGTGGGCCTCAGGGGACGGCCCCTCTTTTTCAAATACTCTGTCAAGGCTCGCGATTGGGTGGAAATCCTATGCGTGAGGTCACTTGGTGACGTCACGCCCAGGGTCTCTGGCTCATGGATAAAATGGGAAGGTGGAGAGACACAGAAACGGAACCAACACAGGACAACACCCACCTTTTCACACAGAGGACGGCGCGGGCAGAGGAGAACAAACGGAAAAGAGCTTTTGGAGGGAGAAAAGACTATTCTTTGTTTGTCAGCCAGACAACAAAGAACATCAACAACGGAACAACTATCATTCTTTAATCTGCTTTCTTAGTAGGACGAGCGGCATAGTGCTCCGGTACCTTGAATATTATAGTGTTCTTTATTGTAATTGAACCAGAACCATTGTGATTACACATTTAACTTTGAATTAAACAGATGCTAGTACAACTTCTCCTTCATTTCTCCTGCACCAGCCGCCTTGAAACAAGGCCAGAGTTAGGGTCTTTTGAAAGTACCAGGGCTTTTAGGACGGGCAAGACACAACGCAGAGTACCGGTTCTGATCTCAATCAGAACAGAACATAGACCCTAGGTGACTTCACACACTTTCAGCTTGGTTAGCTCAGCTGCGACATTCTTTAAAAGCATTTGGAGGTTCTCTCCCTCACAGAAGACATTTGTATCGTCAGCAAAAATTACATTTTTCAATATTTTAGCTGCCAGTGCCCTTTTCAACAAGTTAATATAGGTATTTGAGGTCCCCTAAACATTTCATGTTTTTACTGGGGGAAAAAACACTCAAGATTATGCATTCTAGCAGCCTCTAGATCTCTCTGTTTCAGTTCTGTTCTCAATGGACTGTTTCTGTGCCTGTAACAAGTGGGTCGCTCGTGCACCATCTAGCAGTGGTGTGCGAGCCTCTGACATTGATCAAAATTCAGATCAAACTTTCAGACTAGACATCACAGAATAAATATGACTCAAGATACAGCAATAGCATAGTAATCCAGTCAAATGGTTTGGCCTGCCAACTTTCTTTATGCAACCATTAAAAAGTCCATAGATGACACACAAAAAGTTTTGTGAGAATCAAGTGAACAGTCTAGAAGGAGTATGATTTAAAATAAATATTTACAGAATCAAAATGGTGGCCATATGTTTTTAAGCATAACTTTAATAAATGATAACATCAATAGGATATCACAAAGGAACAGCACATTTACATTTTCACCATGATCGCACAAGCTGTCTATGACTAGATTCCCTCCCTATAATTAAGTGACCTGTAGAGTGTTATGTAAAATATTATATGTTTATCCTATTACCTATTATCATCTGTACAGCTTACTGGACCTATTAGTGTGGCCACAGAAAATAAACTACTATCTGAATTTCTACAGTTCACTGTCCTGGCTCCTTTAAAATATTCCACAACAAGAGTGATCTTAGTTCCATACTTCTATTCTTAGAAGCTGTATGACCATTGGTGTTTACATATCTCATTAGCTACAATCTACTGTCCCATTGGTTGAACAGCCTTACACTTAGGGTTGGGTACGTTCACATTTGAACCGATACCGGTACCCAACGGTACCTTTTTTCGATACTTTAGTCTAAGAAAATTTAATCTACATCTCAGTTGTAAAAAATGTGTCCAAACTTCAAATGATTTATTATCATTAGGCCTATTATTTATTTAGAACAATTTGTTAATATAATATATAATATTGCAGCGAGCGTTGTCTGCATCTATAGCTTTGTAAAGTGTAACCGCACACTTGCGACTGTTTTCGGCTTGCCATTGCCCCGAATGCTTTGTTGTTGAATCAAGTAAAATCCTAGGTAAGCCTGTATTGTGCACGTGAACGTTGGCGTGAACGTGCAGCACACTTCATAGGTTTAGTTTTGCGGTAAACTAAATGTTGACATCATCGGACTTAAAGGTCCTGTGTCTTATAAATGGCCTTTTCCAGTGTTTAGCATTGTTTCCTATAGCAATGGGGGATTATATCAATGTGGTCTGTGTCTCTAATTATCATTATCAGTCTAGTCTCGAGTTCACGAGATCTTTCCTCACTCAACTAAGCTATTCTGATTTGACTGTTTTGCTGACCAGTGGCGGCTCGCCACTAGGGGCGCTCGGGCGCCGCCCCCCCTCAGGCCCCTGGTTATATGAGAGAAGAACAAGAAAAATAATTTTTTTGTTTTTTGTTTTATAGCCCTATAAATAATATAAACATGTTTAAAATGAATAATATTTACTCATTTTAAGTATGTTTGTGTTTCCAATGCACAATATAACGTTAATATATAAAATAAAAAATACTCGTTTTCCTGAACAGGAAGTGACTCACTTTTTTATTTTTTTATTTTTTTGTATTTCTCGGCCCGGGCTAGACGCAATAGCGCTCTGAGTGCGCGTCACTGTTTGATCGCTGTATCCGTCGCAGCCAATCAGTGCGTAACGCGTTGTGCGTTGAAATATGACTATTATGTTGGAATCCGGGCGCGATTTGAAGCGGTCTAGGCAGCAGCGTCAAGAATTTCTGTAGCCGCATTTCGCGGAGACGCTCTCTGATTGGCCGAATCCAATTTCTATGTTCCAATTCTAGCTTATTCTTTCTAGGTTGGTGGTAGAGATAGTTGTGTTTTTGTGACTGCAAGCTATTTGTCTTAGAGCGTGACTGCAAGTTCTTTCGACGGTTAAGCTTAGGCACTCTTTCAAAGTTGGTTAAGGTTAGAGTTTGTCTTAGAGCATGGCGATAGAACGCCAGGTAGTTTGCAGTCTGTTCAACGCGGAAATGGACAAAGAAATCAAGTACTGTCTTGTTGTGGTGCTAACAGCTAACAAGCTATATGGCGGATGCAGTCTGGACAGTGGACAGTGGTCTGGATATACATCATCAACAGCGGATTATACACTTTATCAAGCCCACCACGTTTCAATTAAACAAAGTGAGTTTATGCTGTTGTGAGATGCAGCTATTTGTTGTTATCTCACACAGTACTTGTTGGCTATAAGCTATATATGGATGCAGTGTGGAGGGACATGCACAATGCCATGGAGTGGATATACTTTATCAAGCCCTGCTGCCTGCTCTGCTGTCAATTTAACAACAACAACAAGGTAGATTTGCAATACTCTGTCTTAGCTGGTGAGTCGCGATCTCTCTCTCTCTCTCTCTCTCTCTCTCTCTCTCTCTCTCTCTCTCCTCTCTCTCTCCCTCTCTCCCTCTCTCTCTCCCTCTCTCTCTCCCTCTCTCCCTCCCTCTCTCTCCCTCTCTCTCCCTCTCCCTCTCTCTCTCTCTCTCTCTCCCTCTCTCTCTCCCTCTCTCTCTCTCTCTCTCTCTCTCCCTCTCTCTCTCTCTCTCTCTCTGCCTATGCGTGTGTTTGGAGACGGAGCAAGTTTGTTTCTAACGTTTCTATTTATATATTGTTTCAAGTTGAATTAGACTGTACTTTATTTGGCCAATGCGTGGTACATGTTTGGTATAGCGCCCCCTAGCGCCCCATCTGGAGAATAATCCAGGTGCAGTGTCCACAGACATTTGAAATATAGAGACTTTTCTGGATGGGTCTCAGAGATTATGAAGAACCAGATGGGAGTTTCTTTTTTAAACTAGACATATGCAGTCGATGGCCATTGGCCAATGGCGGGTATATCCCAGAATAAACAGCTTGTACACTGCAGGGCTCCACAACTTTTTTATTGCACCAAGGTGACGTTTTGAGTGCAACTGCTCTTCATCAGACTAAAGTGATAATGCACAAAAGCCATCTTAAATATACTGTACAAATGATACAGTCACATGATATCACAGAGTCCGAGTCTCTGATGTGCCATAGAAATAGCATAGATTGTACTTGTATGTCCTCTTATAAGGACCTCCCCCTGGACACGATTTGGAGAAGGGACGTGCCGGGACTTGATATTGATTTTGTTTGGGAGTTGGTCTGGGAAGATATTAGTCTATCCTCTTGCAATCCAGACCACCAACAGATTCACCTAAATTATGTTCACATGACTTACAGTATCTAACTCCCAGACGATTGAATCTGATGGGTCTTATGCCCGATTCTCGATGTACCGTATGTCCACTTTGTGCTACTGGAACATGTATTCATATGTATTGGGAATGTCCACCAGTGGCACTTTTTTTGGAGAAATGTTACCTCTCAACTATCAGATATTTTCTCCTTAACTATACCTGTAACTGAGGGGTACAATTCCCTGACTGTATTACTAGATATGATACTTACTACCACTACCTTTGTACTTAATATTCGGCCACCCAGTACTCGGCATAAATATATTATGATGAACACTGTCACGTAGATGAAACGGATCCAACACAAATGTACGAATTAGAAATAGGTCTTTATTTCTACACAGCGATGGTGTGTAGAGCAAGCACTTAATCAAATCAATCACATTTATGAATAGGAATTAGTATGCACTTTTATGGCAAGAGTATTCGTCGGTATATCAATAGAGAATGTCCAATCTCTGAAGGCGCAGGTGGTACATATACGACCTGGAATAGTTTAAGGAATAACAGCAATGATACTTTAATGATTATAGACTGGATACACTAGGGGGGGTTAATCCGGTCGCTTGTAAGCCGACAGGAGTAGGAAGGGGGGGGGGGGGTAGAGTCCGGCTGCCTCATCCGGCCAAGGGTATCCCAGGTGAACCCACTGTAGTGCCGTTCAATGCGCCGGCGATCCTTGGACCGCAGATGAAAGCAGATGGACTCTTTGTGGGCCGGCGTCCTCCGGTCCACGGAGGAGAGACGTGAAGCGACCTCGTCTTGCAGAGCGTCTCCTCACCTTGCGTCCTCTCCAGGGGGGGGGGTTCCAACACACGGCAGTGTCGGGGGTCTTTATCCATGGAATAATCAACGTATACAAAGCATAATCCGTGCCTGGGAAGGCGGGCTGTCGTCGGTAGAATAATCCGGTATACAGGTCCACTCGCTCGTCGGCTCTGGGGCTCCTCGGGTGCAATCTCACATGGGGTCGATCATCCTAGATAAGCAGCCAGTTCTCTGCCCGAAACGATGGGGTGCTGACTACGGTAGTATTCTCACCGCACGAAGCACTATATATTAACAGACTATTATTAGCTTAATAGACTACGTCCAACTCGACGATATAGTGCCAAATATGACTATTCAAATATTAATATACACGATGTCTCAATACCGATGGTAGGCCGAACTTGGCCTTACTCCCACACGTGGCGTCGCGGGGAGGCTTTACGTCTGTGACTCTATTGGAGGGTAAGAAACTGGACTGAAAAGGAAGTCCTACTTTAGTAGCGCAGTATATATACGCACTATGAACAAATAGTCCCATTAGTGGTGCGGTAGCCAGATTCCTACGCGGAACTAGGACTTGTTCGTACATGTTGAGCGGTACGTTTGAACTGGGTCTGGGGGGTATGGCAGCCTGGCACCAAGGTCTCGACCAATAGTAGAATGGAGACTATTATGGGATGTTCAGTAGGCTAGAATGGATATTCAATGCATATTGTACAAGAAATATACAAGGGATATCAAGGAATATTAGAGAATATACAAATACAATTAAATATATATATATAATAAATATATATATTCGGTTTAATCTGGCCCTTCACAACAGCCACCCCCTGATTGGTCCCAGACCTAATCAGTTAAGCAGAGACAGATTAATCGCATTGTCTATTTACACATAAGGGTTTGCTGTAGGGGTCAGTCAACTTCACAAAGTCATAGGGTTATAGGGTCATGGTCATCATCGATTGTGTCTGGGAGTCGGGGCAGCTCTATGAGCCTCACCACGGGACGGGTGTAAGTGCGACCCTGGACAAGCACTTCAGCTGCTCGGACCTTGCCGTCGGCACCGGTGATCACTTTGCTTACGCGGCCGGCCGGCCACCTAGCTCTGGGCAGTGATTGATCAATAATCATGACGACTGTTCCTTCTGTCAAATTGTCTCTCTCCTTTACCCACTTCTGGCGGGTCTGTAGAGACGGTAGGTAGTGCAGTAGGAAACTGCTCCAAAACTTGTCGGCTAATACTTGGCTGTACCTCCACATTCGTCGGCCGTTCGCTTCTTCAGGCCGGTACATTGTCTGGGGTAACGCGGGATCTAGCCGCCCCATCAGGAGTGTGTTGGGGGTAACTGGGTAGATAACAGTGCTCAATCCACAGAACACAGGCTTCTTATTCTCAGCCTCCTCCTGACTGGCTTTCCTCGGGATAGGCGTGGGCCACTCTCCTTCCGGGAGCTTTAGGAATGCTGGGCCGTCACTGTAGACATTGCGACGGGTGAGGTCATCTAGGGGCATTCCCCGGGTGATGACGTCAGCTGGGTTCTGTTTTGTATCAACGTAGCGCCACTCTGTTTCTCCGGTTAACTCTTCGGTTAAGTCTTGAATCTCGGTGACTCTGACTCCCACGAAGACTTTGTACTTGCATGAGTCCGATTTGATCCAGGCGAGTACTGTCGTGGAATCTGACCACAGGATTGTTCTAGACACCGGTATGGTGAGCTCACGTTGGATGAGCGTGGCTAGGTGCGCTCCGGCTAGGGCTGCGCAGAGCTCTAGACGTGGGATAGATTGTTGCTTGCGTGGGGCTATTCTCGAGCGGGCGAGGACAAATGCTGTGTAGATCTCTCCCCCCTTTTCTTGGGCCCGCAAGTAGGCTACTGATCCGTATGCGACCTCTGAGGCGTCACTGAAGACGTGTAAGTCCATTTTACATGTCTCTGGCCTCACCGTGGGTGGGAAGTAGCTTCGGCGCATATTAACGCCTGGGAGTGAGTGGAGCTCCATCTCCCACTCTCTCCAGGTGGATGCAAGGTGTGCGGGAATGGGGTCGTCCCAGCCCTGGTCCTTGTCCCACAATGCTCGTACAATCATTTTTGCCCTGGTGGTGTACGGTAGAATACATCCTAGCGGGTCATATTGTCGGGCGAGTGTTGTGTACACACTCCGTCTGGTGGTCGGCGCCGCCGCCGGCCTTCCCTGCTCCGTAGTCAGGGGCTTGTGTCTGTAGTGAAGCGAATCTGTTTTGAATCGCCACACCAATCCCAGGGTCATCTCCTGGGCTTCTCCCGGGATTGTAGCCATCCAGGTCTCGCTGCTGGCTGCCTTGTCCTCGGAGGAGAGGCTGCGCAGTACTTGCGGATCGCTGCTGGCCCACTGCCTGAGATCAAAGCCGCCTTTGATCAATGAGGCGCGGAGTTTAATCAGGAGAGCCTCGGCTTCTTCCTGGGTTGAAAGGCTTTGTAGACAGTTGTCTACGTAGAAGCTGTTCTTTACGCTGTGTCGGACCTCTTCGTCCGCTGCTGGGTCCTCTGCTACATGTTTCTGTAGTGCAAATGTAGCACAGCAGGGGCTGCACGTCGTTCCGAAGGGGAGGACTTCCCATTGGTAGATGGCTGGGTGCTCATCTCCTGGCTTCTCTCTCCATAGGAACCGTAACAGGGGCTTGTCCTCCTCTACTAATCTCACCTGCAGGAACATTCCTTTAATGTCCCCGCTGATGGCCACCTTTTCCTGGCGGAAGCGGAGTAGAACGCCGAGTAGGGAGGGGCCGAGTGTGGGACCGGGCAGTAACTCTTTATTCAGATTTTGGGATCCGATCTGGTAGCTGCAGTTAAATACTATGCGGTCTTTACCGTTGTGATGGACCTTGTGGTGAGGCACGTACCACGATTCAGTGGTCTGGTCAGCCTCTTTAATGTCCATCTTTGTGACGTGTCCCGCTGTGATGAGCTTCTCAATCTCAGCGCGGTATACACTCTCTTGGGCGGGGTTCTTGGCTAAGCGCCGCTCCGTGTTCAGCAGGTACCGTTCTGTGGCGTCTGTCTTGGCGTGGAAAGTAGGCATTCCTTCTCGCCGCAGGAGTGGCGTGGCGTATCTCAACACGCCGTTGACCGGGACTCTCTTGGTCCCTGTCTCGAGGAGGTGAATGGCGTAAATGTCATCTTTAGAGCGAATGTCTTTCTTTCCGTTCTTAAAGGGCATTTGTTCCAAGGTCCATAACCGCTCTACGTGTTGCAGGAGTGCGGTTTCTCCCTCTGTGACTCGGGAGTGGAGACATCTAGTGGCTGTACTTCGGTTGAGAGATTTGGCGAGCGGGCCTTGGAGAGTCCATCCCAAACGGGTCTCGACTGCTGCAGGACAGCCTCGGGGTCCGGTATGAACCCGGTCTATCGGGACAATGAGGTCTGCATGGTCGGAGCCTATCAACAGGGTCGGCATAGCATTGTCTATGAGCGGGATCGGTAACTTGCGCAGATGTGCATATTTCTCCATCAGCTTGGCGACGGGGTATGTGTACCGCGACAGTCCTATTTCTTGGCTGGTGAAAGCGTCTGTAATCTGGTACCGTCGCTCAGGCTGGCCGCTTGCTGCGATAGAGAATGAGACATTCTCGCCCTTTATCGTCTTCAAATCTCGTCTTATTGTCCGAATTGTCATTTGGGTTTCGCTTCCCCGCAGCCCTAGCTGGGCCGCAGCGGAGGCGAGCAGAAGGGTCTTCTCTGACCCGTCATCGAGGACGGCGTAAGTGTCCAGGACTTTATTCTGGTAGCTTAGTGTCACACGCACTACTTTTAGGAGTACTCGGGCTCCACTGCTGCTGGCGGGATCGATGTACATGACGCTCGCTTTGCTGCTGGATGGTGCGGGTGAAGGGCGCCGTCTGTTACTGTCGTGAAGTATGTCCAGATGGGCTCCATCGCACTTGGTGCACCTTTTCTTTAAGCGGCATTCGGCTGCCATGTGTGAGCGCGCACAGCGAAAGCAGCGCTTGTTGGACTTTATCCATTGACTTGCTTCCTCCGCGTTCAGCTTGGGGAAGGAGTCACATTGCGCTAGCCAGTGTTCTTTCTCACAGTAGGGGCACACTATCTTCCACTTCTCCGTTCTGGAGGGGGTACTGTGGCTCCTGCTGCTCGGTACTGACTCCGATTGGTGCATCACAGTCACCGATCTTCTTCCATCATTTAGTCGTCTGGTTCCTTCTCTGGAGCCAGGGGTGCTCCGTCCGAATGTATCTAGCCGTAGGCTGCTGACTTCTCTCGCCAGGAAGTCTGCTAGATCGAGGAGGTTCGGTTCGGGGCCATTCGGGTCTCGGTGGTCTCTCTGCCGCCTAAAACGCTCCTGTCGAGCGGGCGGCAGCTTCTCCAAGATCCTTTCCACATTTGAGTTGGCGTAAAGTTCATGCCTCCCCTTCTCTCTCTGCGCTCCCAACATCCCTACCAGGGACTGCACTCTGATGGACAGGTCGTCCAGTGCTCGATTGTCTATTGCTGGGGGTAAGCGGTCGATGTGTCGGATCTCCTGGATCACGTAATCCCATATGCGCCCATACCTCTGGTCCAATGCTACCAGCGCTGCTGTGTATGGGGTGGTGGAAGTCGCGTAGGCGAGCGCTATATTATGTGCGCGGGGTACCTTTAAGTGCTTCAGTAGGATGGCGTATTTGTGGCGTTCATCCAATACATCCACCAACATGGTCTCCAGACACATGCGGAGTTCTGTATACTGGGCCCGGTTCTCTTGGGTGAAGTCGGGTACCATAGGCGTGCCAATGTATGACGCTGACTGTGGATACATCGGCGAGCGTTGGGGGAGAGGCCTCCTAGGCGAGTCTCCTCCCGCTCCTTGGTATGGGCTGGTACCGGCAGTGTACCATGGCCCGCTTGTCCAGGTGCTGTTCCTCGGTGCGGGTCGTGCGTCGTGCTCACCCGGGTATAGAGTCGGGGGTCTGTAGCGCAGCTCCGCGGGAGTATAGCCTGGGCTGTACCGGACCTCCTGGTCCGGTAGAGTACTGTGCTGTCGTCGGGCGTGGTTCTCCTCCTCTTCCTCTTCGTCTTCAGTTAGGTCATCCAGTGCTTGTAGTCTCTGGTTTAGCCTCTCCACAGGATATGCTGCTCCTTCCCGGTTGCTAGGTCTCGCTTGGACCGGTGGGGGGAGGTGGTCTGTGGGGGGTATAGACCTCGTCTGTTGGTCAAGTTCAGGGTTGTTTACTCGGCTAGGGGGTGCCGCCCTGGAGGTGTGTCTAGACGAGTTCCTGGAGCCTCTGGCGGAGGGAGAGGGTGTTGTCCGTCTGATCAGCTGTTCTATTAGTTGCGCTTGCTGTCTGTCGCGCTCTGCGTCCCGTAGAGCACCAGCAGCTGCTCGCTGGCTGTCTGCTCGGTCTCGGGCCACATTCTCTTCCCTCTGAATGCGTCTTATTTCAAGACGTATATGCTCTTCTTCGCTCCGCTGCTGGATCTGCAGTCGGTCGCGTTCAGCAGCGGCGTTCAGGCTGATGAGGAAGGCCTGCTGTAGGGTCCTCTCTGCCTCGCTGGGAGAAGGCGGTTGTATAGGGGAGCCTTCCCTCGGGGTACTCCTTGCGGAGCCTTGGAGCTCTATCTCCACGGTGCTCTCCCCGTCTTCTTCCGTGCCGAGTTCTCTCTCGGTAGCGTTGTATTCCTCCCGGGACTCATCGGGGACTACTTCTTCAGTACTGGCGGGGTGTGAAGTCATGTCTGGTTCCCACTGGTCCCCACCGTGAACTTGGTCAGTTACATTAGAACCCGTAGGGGCCTCTATGGTCGGGGTAGTCTGGGCGTTGGGGTTAGACATACTTTTACTTTCTAGTTTTACCGCGTTTACTGTTAGTAGAAGACTAGGTTGTTGACTGACAGCGTAAGCCTCTAAGTACTGAGGGAGCCGTCGTTCGCGCTGCGGGCGTTGGTTAGGAGGATCGTTTCGTGGAGTGTTCATCATAGGCCATTTCAATATTAATAACACTATATTAATATTACACTGATTACCCTCCGGCTCGAAGGACCAATTGTAACTGAGGGGTACAATTCCCTGACTGTATTACTAGATATGATACTTACTACCACTACCTTTGTACTTAATATTCGGCCACCCAGTACTCGGCATAAATATATTATGATGAACACTGTCACGTAGATGAAACGGATCCAACACAAATGTACGAATTAGAAATAGGTCTTTATTTCTACACAGCGATGGTGTGTAGAGCAAGCACTTAATCAAATCAATCACATTTATGAATAGGAATTAGTATGCACTTTTATGGCAAGAGTATTCGTCGGTATATCAATAGAGAATGTCCAATCTCTGAAGGCGCAGGTGGTACATATACGACCTGGAATAGTTTAAGGAATAACAGCAATGATACTTTAATGATTATAGACTGGATACACTAGGGGGGGTTAATCCGGTCGCTTGTAAGCCAACAGGAGTAGGAAGGGGGGGGGGGGGTAGAGTCCGGCTGCCTCATCCGGCCAAGGGTATCCCAGGTGAACCCACTGTAGTGCCGTTCTATGCGCCGGCGATCCTTGGACCGCAGATGAAAGCAGATGGACTCTTTGTGGGCCGGCGTCCTCCGGTCCACGGAGGAGAGACGTGAAGCGACCTCGTCTTGCAGAGCGTCTCCTCACCTTGCGTCCTCTCCAGGGGGGGGGGGTCCAACACACGGCAGTGTCGGGGGTCTTTATCCATGGAATAATCAACGTATACAAAGCATAATCCGTGCCTGGGAAGGCGGGCTGTCGTCGGTAGAATAATCCGGTATACAGGTCCACTCGCTCGTCGGCTCTGGGGCTCCTCGGGTGCAATCTCACATGGGGTCGATCATCCTAGATAAGCAGCCAGTTCTCTGCCCGAAACGATGGGGTGCTGACTACGGTAGTATTCTCACCGCACGAAGCACTATATATTAACAGACTATTATTAGCTTAATAGACTACGTCCAACTCGACGATATAGTGCCAAATATGACTATTCAAATATTAATATACACGATGTCTCAATACCGATGGTAGGCCGAACTTGGCCTTACTCCCACACGTGGCGTCGCGGGGAGGCTTTACGTCTGTGACTCTATTGGAGGGTAAGAAACTGGACTGAAAAGGAAGTCCTACTTTAGTAGCGCAGTATATATACGCACTATGAACAAATAGTCCCATTAGTGGTGCGGTAGCCAGATTCCTACGCGGAACTAGGACTTGTTCGTACATGTTGAGCGGTACGTTTGAACTGGGTCTGGGGGGTATGGCAGCCTGGCACCAAGGTCTCGACCAATAGTAGAATGGAGACTATTATGGGATGTTCAGTAGGCTAGAATGGATATTCAATGCATATTGTACAAGGAATATACAAGGGATATCAAGGAATATTAGAGAATATACAAATACAATTAAATATATATATATAATAAATATATATATATATTCGGTTTAATCTGGCCCTTCACAACAATACCTGTATCTCCCTCTGTTTTGCTTTTGAATGACATGTCTCAGTTGCCGGCTACTACACATATGAAAAGACAAATTCCTGCTGGCCTCACAGCTGCCAAGAAGCTGATTGCCACACGCTGGAAACACCCAGAGAACCTCTGTCTAAGGGTATGGATTCTCACTTATCTCAACGTGGTCTACATGGAGATATCCACGGCACGTGTGATTGGGGTCAAGGAGTCTAGTGTTGCTGTTTGGTTGTCTGCTGCTGTGAAGTTGAAGGAGTGGGTGTAGCCTTCACAAGACTGCAGAGAACGTGTACACTTGAAATACTGACTTATTAATACAATAGTGATTATGGAAATATGCCTGGAAGCATGATTGATCTGTATTGGTTTAGCTTGGGGCTTGGATATGCAGGCTCCATGTTCTGTCATTGTAGGATGTAGCTAAATGTTACAACATTTGCTAAGAAAATGTCATCTTCTTAAAAAGGAATGTGTTTTTTCTGAATTCAGGGGGGTGGGTGTAGGGTGGGTTCTTCTCAGCAGGTTATTTGTCTCCCCCCCCCCACCAATTTTTTTTAATGTCCTTATTTTACTATGCTGTCATTGCACCCCCAGTGAGCCTGACACAGAGATACACGCCATCACCAAATGTGAAAAGTATAAACATCTTGGAGAAACACTTAAAAAAATAAAAACATTTTGAATGAATAACAAAATGTTTTCTTAACCTATTAGATTAACTAAAACTAGCAGTCCTGACTCAAAGAGCTGTGAGCTAGCAGCAGTCTGTTGCTGCCTGCCAGACACCGATGGACAGTATTTAATGTTTATGTTAGGGTTTGAAACCGACCTCAAACGCACGGCACAGACAGGTAGTTCAGAGTTAGCCAAATACTAGGGCGTATTTATTTTCAGAGTCAAAAAGGAGCAAGTAAAAATCTTGAAACAAAGGGAGACTGCCTTCAGCAGAGTTATCTGCGGCTCTGCAGATCCTCTTGGTGTTCGAGGTGGGGAAACGGTGTTGACGCCGAAGCGGCTCTGCAGATACTCCCAGCTTCAACTCGAGGTGGAAAAGAGAGAGAGAGATCAATAACAGTCCACATCACACAGAGGCAGTGCGGTCTCCTCCTCCCTTAGCTCAGTCCAGAACAAACAAAACGATATCTTCAGTGTTCACCACAACACACAATTTAGCTGAGGGTCAGTGCAAACAAAAACGATAATCTTCAGTGTCTCTTCTAAACACACACCCCAGCTGAGTCCAGTGCAAGCAAAATTATAATCTTCAGTGTCTCCTTTAACACACAACTTAGCTGAGTCAAGTGTAAGCAAAAATAGATCTCTTCAGTGTTCTTCAAAACACACAAAACAGAATAGTCCAAAAAGGGGTTTGGTTCAAACTCACCAAAGCGCAAGAGTAAAGCGGGTAAACGAGGCGCAGCTCAAAGCGGGGGGACAAGGTCTTCACCAGTGGCAATCCACAGATGTCCTGGAGGGAGAGTAGACGAGGCACAGCAACGGGGAACAACAGGCAGAAACAGAAGTATTCAAAACGACCCGACATCGATTGAAGGGAAGTCCCAGTATAAAAAGCCTCTGGGGCGCTAATCAAAAACTATGACAGGTGCGTGCTGGAATTGATACTTGCTCCAAAAGCGTGTGGCGGGGAATGCACCAATCAACACAGTACCTTAAAGGAGCGGAGCGTGTGGCGGGGAATGCACCAATCAACACAGTACCCCCCCCTCCACGGGAGCCACCCGGCGACCCAACCGACCTCGGCTAGCCCGGATGGGACCGAAGGAAGCCGGTGATCAGGGGCACCGGAGAGGGGGACAGAGACAGAGGCCCGGAGGGGGAGGCTGGAGACGGGGACCCGGTGAGGGGGGCTGGAGACAGGGACAGAGAACTGGCGAGGGGGGCCGGAGACGGAGGCAGGGGCCCGGTGAGGGGGCTGGAGACGGGGACAAAAGGGGAACCCCGGGGCGAAGGACTGGACGGCGCCTGAAGACACTGGGCATGACAGGAGGGGCTCCACCCCCTGATGGTGCCGGAGGACCAGGCGATGTGGGGCTCATGCAGCGCGAGCCAGGGCCGACCCAGGACTACCGGGACAAGAGGGGATCTGGTAATGAAAAACTGGAGTCTCTCAACGTGGTTACCAGCCACGGTGAGGAGGACAGGACAGGTGCGTTGAGTGATGTCAGCCAGGCGGCGATGATCAAGCGCGAAGACCTCCAAGGGCCTCTCAAGGTCCTCAAGTGGAATGTCGGCCCGGGTGGCAAACTCAATGTCCAGGAAACTCCCATCAGCACCAGAGTCAATGAGTGCACCCACCGTCGCCCGCTGGTCCGCCCAGGCTAGGGTGACGCTCGTCAGACGGTTAGGTGGTGCACGGGTGGGGGAACAGGAAAAACGGCTCACCAGGATCTCCCGGGGTCCCGGCGAGCCTGGTCTTCTTGGCCAGGTAGGGCAATTGGAGACACGGTGTCCATCCCGGCCGCAGTAGAGGCAAAGGCCGGACCAGAGCCTGGACTCCCATTCGGCCGGGCTAAGGCGGGTGCGTCCCAGCTGCATGGGTTTCTCCTCGGTCACAGCCCGGGAGGGAAAAAACCCACCAGTCACGGAGGGTGCAGGACGGTCAGCAGAACGGTCCCGAGGACGGGGGGTCTGGGGAACGTCTGGGGGTCCCAGTCGTGCTCGCTCACGCCTTCTCTCCCGGAGGCGTCCGTCGATGCGGATAGCGAGGCTGATCAGGCCCTCGAGAGAATCGGGCTCCTCTAGGGTCGCGAGCTGGTCCCTTACTGCGTCGTTGAGCCCCCTCAGGAAGGTGAGACGAATCGCTTGATCGTTCCAACCGCTCTCCATTGCGGCCAGTCTGAACTCCAGCGCGTAGTCTCTGACATTGCCACTGTCCTGCCGGAAGGTGCCCAACCGAGCCCCTGGGTCCTGGCCACGAGCTGGGTGGTGGAATACCCTTCGGAGCTCTGCCACGAAGTCTGGGTAGGAGAAACAAAAATCGGCCCTCATAGCCCAGGAAGCAGTGACCCACTGTGCTGCTCGGCCCGTGAGCAGGTTAGTCATGTAGGCTACTCGGGCTCCCTCTGACGAAAAACGGCTGGGTTGATGAAGGAAGACCAACTCACACTGCATGATGAATGTGGCACAATCCTCGAAGTTACCCTCGAACAGACGTGGTTCGGAGAGACGGGGCTCCCGAGGTGCGAGGTCTGCCGCGGCTGCGGGTGGTGATCTGGCTGAGACTCCTGGGACAGGTGGGTTTAAAAGCAGAGTGTTTAATGCAGTACTGTAGCTGGTGCAGAATAACAGCCTGCTGATTACCCTGGGTAGTCTGCTGGGTGGCCAGAGTGTCAAGGGCATCCAGAATGAGCTGGACCTGGGCCCGGAGGTCCTGTAAAGCAGCCGCAGCCGCACCCAACTGTTGGGTGTGGTCGTTGACCACCTCGATCTGGACCGCCAAGGCTGCCCTGACCCTGTCTGTGTCGGCTGAGGTCGTCATGGTCGGGTCGTAATGTTAGGGTTTGAAACCGACCTCAAACGCACGGCACAGACAGGTAGTTCAGAGTTAGCCAAATACTAGGGCGTATTTAATTTCAGAGTCAAAAAGGAGCAAGTAAAAATCTTGAAACAAAGGGAGACTGCCTTCAGCAGAGTTATCTGCGGCTCTGCAGATCCTCTTGGTGTTCGAGGTGGGGAAACGGTGTTGACGCCGAAGCGGCTCTGCAGATACTCCCAGCTTCAACTCGAGGTGGAAAAGAGAGAGAGAGAGAGATCAATAACAGTCCACATCACACAGAGGCAGTGCGGTCTCCTCCTCCCTTAGCTGAGTCCAGAACAAACAAAACGATATCTTCAGTGTTCACCACAACACACAATTTAGCTGAGGGTCAGTGCAAACAAAAACGATAATCTTCAGTGTCTCTTCTAAACACACACCCCAGCTGAGTCCAGTGCAAGCAAAATGATAATCTTCAGTGTCTCCTTTAACACACAACTTAGCTGAGTCAAGTGTAAGCAAAAATAGATCTCTTCAGTGTTCTTCAAAACACACAAAACAGAATAGTCCAAAAAGGGGTTTGGTTCAAACTCACCAAAGCGCAAGAGTAAAGCGGGTAAACGAGGCACAGCTCAAAACGGGGGGACAAGGTCTTCACCAGCGGCAATCCACAGATGTCCTGGAGGGAGAGTAGACGAGGCACAGCAACGGGGAACAACAGGCAGAAACAGAAGTATTCAAAACGACCCGACATCGATTGAAGGGAAGTCCCAGTATAAAAAGCCTCTGGGGCGCTAATCAAAAACTATGACAGGTGCGTGCTGGAATTGATACTTGCTCCAAAAGCGTGTGGCGGGGAATGCACCAATCAACACAGTACCTTAAAGGAGCAGAGCGTGTGGCGGGGAATGAACCAATCCTCACAGTTTAGCTTTTAAATGTTTAAAATGCTTGCTTTGGCAATATGTACATGTTATGTCATATATACACACATACACATTAGAGATAAGATAAGATAAGATAAGATAAGAGATTCCTTTATTGATCCCCTTGGGGAAATTCAGGCATCATAGCAGCATGGGGGGGGGGGGGGGAGTGGAGGGGGGGGGGGTACAGGTAGTAAACAACACAGTGTACAGGTAGTAAAAAACAACACAGGCAGTGTAAACAATTTGGTCAATATGGTCAATATAATTTACAATCTGACTAGCTGAAGAAATGTTCACATTATTCACAGTGTCACATAAGGTGCAGTATGCATGAGGTAGTGTTATAATTTACTATCTACTGAGTATACATTATTCACAGTATCACGGTATCTACTGAAATATACATTATTCACAGTATCACAGTATCACAGTGTCCACATAAGGTGCAGTAAGCCTATGGTAGTGTAGGTTGTCCTCCTTGGGTTCCTATAAGTCCCAGGTCAATGTCTGGTAGCAGTCGCTGTCGCTGCCCCCTGTTGTGGAGCCTGGAGGCTGCTAGTCGCTGCCCACTGTTGTGGAGCCTGATGGCCGCTGGTATGAAGGACTGTCCGAGGCGGTTAGTTGAGTGTCGTGGGGGAATGAGTCTGTGGCTGAACGAGCTTCTCATCTTGACTAGCTCGTCGTAGAGGGGGTGGTAGGGGTTCTCCATGATGGCAGCCAGCTTCCTTATCATCCCCCTCTCTGCCATCCATGTGCTGTATATATATATATATATATATATATATATATATATATATATATATATATATATATATATACACATTATACACATAGACACATACACGATAGCTGCATTCAAAAAGTACAGAATATTTAATATGTCCCTCACCTTATAGCCCGTCATCAAGTACGGGAAAATACTAAAGAGGCATCTCTATTTGTCCTATAGAAGGTGCAATATTATCAACAACAACACAGATCAAAACATTTATAAATGAAAAGAAACAGAGACAAGGAGAACAAAGAGGACAAGTGATACACAGAGGATATAACTGACACGCAGTGGGTATAAAGTGATACACAGATGATATAACTGACACACAGTGGGTATAAAGTGATACACAGATGATATAACTGACACACAGTGGGTCTAGGGAGTCACAAAAAGAGGAGAATGTCCATTTCTTAATTGAGGCTCTTAGGTGACAGAGTGTCTCTAGAGTATAAATCCAGAATAGTTCACGTTTCAAGAGAATATTGTTCATATGTCTCCCCTCCTCTGTGGGAGTTGGACGTGTTTGATTCCAATATAACTGAGTAACACAATATAACAGTGTGGTTCATTCGATTGAAGTGGTTGTGCCTCAGGGCTCTTTTGGTCATGGTGTCTGATATTAGACATGGTGTCTAATATATGAAAGTCCACAGGGGCATTTGAGCCTGTATATCACAGTGTTGGTTTTACATGAGACGGTGCCTCTAATAGTGAAGTGAATGCATTCACTGTGTGTTGGTGATACAATGTCCTGGTTTTATGAGTAAAATGACACTGTTGACAGTTTCCACTTTTGTAATTGCCTGGTCGCACAGGACTCAGAAACGTAGCCTGGGTTGGTGGGGTGGTTAGGTGGATAATCTTTCTGAGGTTTGGGGGTCTTTTAAAAACAATCCATGGTGGGTTATCCTTGGTGAAACCCCACCAACCCCACCTACTCAGAAAACCAGGACATTCTATCGACACAGGGAATGTATTCACTGTGTATCATCTCAGGCAGTGGCGGCTGGCCACCGGGGGCGCTAGGGCGCCAACCCACCTGTTAAATGAGAGAAGAAAAAAAAATTGTTTTTTGTTTTATAGCCCTATAAATAATATAAACATGTTTAAAATGAATAATATTTACTCATTTTAAGTATGTTTGTGTTTCCAATGCACAATATAACGTTAATATATAAAATAAAAAATACTCGTTTTCGTTTCACTCCTGCCGCATTTCTCCTGCCGCATTTCTCCTAGCCGTATTTCTCGGCCTGGGCTAGACGAAATAGCGCTCTGAGTGTGCATCACTGTTTGATCGCTGTATCCGTCGCAGCCAATCAGTGCGTAACGCGCTGTGCGTTGAAATATGATGTATTATCTTGGAAACCGGGCGCGATTTTAAGCGGTCTAGGCAAGCATCCATAGCAGCGTCAAGAATTTCCTTGGCCGCATTTCGCGGAGACGCTCTCTGATTGGCTGACGACAGTTATTTTTTCCGTAGCCGCATTTCGCGGAGACGCTCTCTGATTGGCCGACGCCACTTTATATGTTCCAATTCTAGCTTATTCTAGGTTGGTGGTAGAGATAGTTGTGTTGTTGTGAGATGCAGCTATTTGTCTTAGAGCGTGACTGCAAGTTCTTTCGACGGTTAAGCTTAGGCACTCTTTCAAAGTTGGTTAAGGTTAGAGTTTGTCTTAGAGCATGGCGATAGAACGCCAGGTAGTTTGCAGTCTGTTCGACGCGGAAATGGACGAAGAAAAGTACTTGTGTTGTGTGGTGCTAACAGCTAACACTTGGCTAACAAGCTATATGGCGGATGCAGTCTGGACAGTGGTCTGGATATACATCATCAACAGCGGATTATACACTTTATCAAGCCCTCCGGCTGGACCATGTTTCAATTAAACAAAGTGAGTTTATGCTGTTGTGTTGTGATGCAGCTATTTGTTGTTAGCTCACACAGTACTTGTTGGCTAACAACAAGCTATATATGGATGCAGTGTGGAGGGACATGCATGGACAATGGACATCAACACAGTCTGGACAATGGAGTGGATATACTTTATCAAGCCCTTCTGCCTGCTGTCAACTTAACAACAATGTATATTTGCGATCTCTCTCTCTCTCTCTCTCTCTCTCTCTCTCTAACGTGATTCTCTCTCTCTCTTTCTCTCTGCGTGTGTTTGGAGACGGAGCAAGTTTGTTTCTAACTTTTCTATTTATATATTGTGTTTCAAGTTGTGAATTAGACTGTACTTTATTTGACTGGTTGTGTGTTGCTTGGTCAGCTGTCCGCTGCCAGTGACATGCCAATGCGTGGTACATGCGTGGTACATGTTTGCAAAATGTTTGGTATAGCGCCCCCCCATGGAAAGAATGTAGCAGCCACCACTGATCTCAGGTAAAACAAAGAATGTGATATGCATACTCAAATGCCCTTGTGGACTTTCATAAATAGGAAAGCCTTCCAGACCTCAAAAACAGAATCTCAGAACACAGTTATCTTTTATTTTTGTTTCTTTCTGGTCTCTGGCAAAAAATATTATACATTTTGGTGCGGCCGGGTAGCGCAGCGGACTAATGGTCTACCACCACAGAGACAGTGGGATCGAATCCAGCTGTGGTGCTTCTGGGTTGGCCGACCGTCCATACTAACACAATTGGCAATGTTAGCAGGTGGGAAACCCGGCGAGGGTGGGTCCTGGTTGTTGTAAACAGCGACTCCTACAGTTCGGCCGGGGCGCCTGCACAGCAAGGGAAATATCTAGGAGAGGTAGTGTGATCCTAGGAGAGTCTGCGCTGCCAGGTGAAAAGAAGCGGTGGGCTGGGTACACGTGTCGGAGGAAGCATGTGATAGTCTCCGCCCTCCCGGACAGACAGGTAGGGGGTAGAGTGTGCAACGACCAGGAAGGGGATTGGGAATTGGCATAACGACTAGCATTGGGATGGGAGAAAAACGGAAAAAGAAGGGGGAAAAAGATATAAAAAAAGGTAAAAACAATATTACACATGTTATACAAATAGAGGCACCTATTCCTACAGGCCTGATGGTGGTTAGTGACACCCTAATGTCACCAAATTGAGTGTTTTCTTCTCCCTGCTTCCCAAGCAGCAACACCCCGGTGTTGTCGCAGCCGACTATCGCATATGGTGTCTCAGGCATTCTGTAGTCGACATGTGTCAACAAATGTACATGTCTGTTTGAATTTATGTTGTGCCGTTGTTACTGTAAAAATGTAATGATTGTGATATGTTGTTGTTAATGAGACGATGAGCTGTATGTGTGCTGGTTGTGATTGGAGGATCAAGAAGAGAGGACTCAGGACCTGGGCGTGCTCTTTGACTCCGAGTTTTCCTTCAATAGGCAGGTAAACTCGGTGGTGAAGGGGTGCTTTTTCCAGCTCCGGTCCATAGCCAGGATCAAGGCCATTCTCACCCCTCAGACCTGGAAAGAGTAATTCACGCCTTCATATCCTCACGCTTAGACTACTGTAACTCCCTGTACCTGGGGCTAAATAAATAGCCCGTCTACAACTCCCCCAAAACGCTGCCGCTAGACTGCTCACAGGTACCCGGAAGAGAGCTCACATCACCCCTGTACTTGCCTCCCTCCACCGGCTCCCGGTGCGCTTTAGAATAGACTTCAAGGTCCTTTTATTGGTTTACAAAGCCCTAAATGGTAAGGCCCCTGCTTACCTAGCAGACCTCCTGACCCCCTATACCAACGCCAGGGCCCTCAGATCGGCTGATAAGGGTCTCCTAACGACCCGTAGGTCTAACTTCAAGTCTAGGGGGGGACGTGCTTTTGCGGTCGCAGCCCCTGACCTCTGGAACAGCATCCCCATGTCCATTAAATCTGCCCCCTCCATCGAGTCTTTCAAATCAAAACTCAAAACCCACCTATATCGCCTGGCCTTCCCTGACTCACTTTGACTCTTGCCGTACTTGTTGACGTGTTGTTCTGTTTTTCCTTTGTCTATCCGTTGATATTTATTTTTTCAGTTTATTTGATACTTTTCTTTGTTCTTAGCTTAGCTATGTGAAGCACTTTGGTTGACAAGCGTCATGTTTAAACGTGCTATATAAATAAATTTGATTGATTGATTGTTTGAGATAGGTACTGTACATTCAAACAAAGCCCCTAATGAATGGCAGTTTAGCGTGCCTCTACACAGCTTCACTATGGCGTGGGGATGGACTCCTGTGGTGAAGCGCTGATCTCCTAGGGTTCTGTTCGTGGCTCTTCATTGGCTCTCAAGTCCGTCAGTCACTGCTACAAAATATAATCATAAATGAGATGATGCATAATTTTTAAGAATCGACTGATTACATGTGCACGTCAGAATGAAAAAAAACACATGACATAATGATCTACCGCCAGCAGCGTTTTCTCTGACGCACCATGCCGAACGGAATATACAGGATCACAAGCCAAATCTGTTAATGAACTTCATCACAGCTGGGATTAGGATGACCTGAGCCTCCTTGGTCGCACAGACTTGAAAATGGCAGGGATTGTTAAGATTGTGGGCATTTACCTAGCCTGTGCTATAGCTTGCCTAGGAGGCAGATATTACATGAACATGCTAATAGAATACACCTTCTTTTGACATCAATAACGAGTTACTGTAAAGGCTATGTCTTTTTCTCTTTTTTGACAAATACTGAGCCAGTTTTAAAAAAATTACACCGTCACAAGGCTGTAGTGCATACAGTACAGCGACGGTCTAGGCATCTTTAACCCCACCCTCCCCTCCAATCGATCAACATCCCACCACTACAAATGTGACTTGCAGATTTAATGAAGCTCGTTTTCCAGGTGCCATGAATGTGTTGCCTCCGCATTGCTTTTTCCCTCCACAGTTTCTTTCCCTGCTTTCTCTTGACTCTCACACTGCAAACTTGTTATATCATATATGTTGTTCCTGTTGCATTCTTCATATTCTGTACACAAAGTGCCGTAAGCAAGTTATGAATAGATCACGTTTAATTATTGCTGGGTTATGGGCCTGACTCCAAGTGCTCCTTTCTGTTGGACACAAAAACAAAGCTGTGTTTGACTAAGAAAACTAGCCGCCCAACATTCAGAGGAGTATCTTCCAGTCAGCAATTCTTTCTTTTTTTATCCCATTGAGCCCAAGGGAAGCATGTGACACACTATGTAACGGCTTCTGTCTGGAGATCCTTGGTCATCACGCTCCCTAGTCGGCTTGTTTGTTTACATAAAGCAGCTAATTATGCCTGCTCTCCCGCGGACGACTGTCGCCCACGACACACAGTCTCGCAATAATTACATAGTGGATGGTGTAACTAAAGACTCATATTTTGCTCTAGATTTGAACGTTTTAGTCCATTGATGCCAAAACTAACTTGTATGAGGAGTGGTCACAGCTGTAAAGTTGTTGTTCTTGCTCCAGTATGCATTAAGATGTTGGTTAGAGACAGACTGCATTATCAGTGGCCCACATAGTACAGAGGCTTGAGATGGAAAATAAACTGGGTGAGTTTCTTCATCCCACTGGAGTAATACAGACTTAAAGAAGTGGATACGGATACGGACCACTAGCCTAGCACTATCTATCTATCTATCTATCTATCTATCTATCTATCTATCTATCTATCTATCTATCTATCTATATCTATCTATCTATCTCATGGCAAGCACAGATAGACTCAGAAGAAGCTTCTATCCCCAGGCCATCAGGATGCTCAACGAACAATAACACTATGTACTGTAACAACCATCAAATGCACTCACAGCACACACATCCACATGCACACACTCACTTTAAACAAACAACTCACTGCAGCACCCACTTTACTCACTTAACACCTAAACACACTTTAAATTTATTGGTAAATAATTTGCACTACAACCCATACCTCATTACACCTTACTGTAAATTGTACCTAAATTGTACCTCATCCCATCTCTGCTTTGCACTGTATAGTATATAGTATATTGTATCTCAGTTACTTCTACTCTGCATTGAACATTGTATATATGTATATACTGAACACTTTTGTCTACATACCTGACTTCTATTTTATACTTGCTATACTTATTTTATACTTATCTATTTTTGTCTAGCACAGTCTCTGGAGCGTAACAGAAAGAAGCATTTTGTATAAAAGTATTCTGTACTTCTGTATGACAACTAATAAAGAAACTTGAACTATCTATCTATCTATCTATCTATCTATCTATCTATCTATCTATCTATCTATCTATCTGACTCTGGAGAAAACGGTAAATGCATTTCCCATACAGTAATGGTGGTGTGGTCCTTTAACGAAGTAATAAATACATCAGGAGTTGGCCAGTAAGGAGGGTTTGATGATAACAATAGGTTAAATGTAAGAAAACGAAGGTAATTAGTTTGTATTGCTTGCTGGACAACACTCAGCCTGACACGTCCCAATGGGAGACATCCATTGTAACCTTCGATTGTGGATCTGGTGCATCAGGCTGGCCAACACCATGAAACGATTACAACGGGCAAAGTCTCTGGATGTACTTATTAACATAATGTAGCCTACTTAGAATGCCTACAGATAAAGCACCACTTACATCTCTCACATGTAGGCTAAAGGACTAAATATGTCCATAAATGTTTATTGATCCTCATAATGTAGCCAGCCAGGATAAACAAGCAAAGTGTGTCCTATAGTCCAAGGCGCTTCTGTGGAGGTGGAGCATCAGAACCAGCTCGTGTCATCTGTAGAAGTCACTGGCTCTGAGGCCTGTTGAGATGAGCTCAACAGCTTCTGTCTGCATGCAGCAGAGACAGGGACTCGACTTGAGGACTCGTGTCACACTAATTCGCATGCGAATCGACTTGAGACTCGTTCCCAAGCGACTTCAGACTCGACTCTGACACGAGATTAGGGACTCGCCAACAATGTAAAAGAATGGTACTACAGCCTAAATAAATTGATTTTATTTTCAAGGTAACATTCTGTGCATTTTGCCTGCATTGACCAATGTAATGTTAGTTTGGGAGCAGTAGGAGTGCTTTGTTTTTGGGGTGTTTTCTCCTGTGTTTGATATATACAGCAGGTAAGGAATTTAGAATCCTGTACTTTCTTTTTCATCATTGCTTTATTTCCTAGTTTAGTTAGAATATTCAAAAGTTAGTTCGTTTGTTAGTTTGTTGTTTTGGCTTTGGTCCACTCTGAAGGCTATGCCTTCCTTTTCATCTTCATGTATGTCATTATAATTTTCATCTTTTTGCTATTAACTTGGGTGTTTGAGGTGGATTTGGGGGATTGGGAGTGGAGGGTCCACTTTATGTTATGCCTTTGAGTATCCCCTAGATGGGCACAACAAGTGTCTACAATATATTGCTAAATATATCAGCTTGTTGATGTAACATTCTCTCTCTAAGGCACATTGGTTGCTATTTGTTGATGTCCGTGATGTCCTTGACAAATTCATCAAATAGAATTTCACCGGTGAAATTGATCTTGGCTTTCACTCAGTACGCTACCTGTTGCTATTTATTCAGGAAATAATGTTTTTTGAGGAAGATGAGGGAGAGAGCAAATAATATTTTGTGGTGGATAAAACACTCCCCGGGATTACAGTCCTTTTGGAGAAAGCAAATCATATGTATGCAAGTAGTTTGGTAGGATACATATCCCTCAAGGTAACAACAGATACAGGCAGAAGGACTTTTAAAAGCAAAGCTGTCTTTTTTTCCATATTGCAGTGCAGTGTGACATTTTAAAGTGAAATGAGCATACCTTAACGTAGAAAAAAGACAAGACATAATATCAATTTATTCAAAAGATTTCTGAAATGGTAATAGATACATCGACATTGAGATAATCGACATGCAAAACAAAATAAAACAAAAAAACATGCACAGAGGTTATTTGTAATCTGATGCACAGCCCATTAAACACGTATTCCAAAAAGAGACATGAGACAAGACTTTAGACTTGACTTGGACTTGAGCCCCAAAATACCCGAGACTTGACTAGCTCAAAGACCTGAGACTTGACTAGCTCAAAGACTTGAGACTTGGCTTGGACTCTAGCTCAAAGACTTGAGACTTGGCTTGGACTATAGCTTAAAGACTTGCAACTTGACTTGGACTCTAGCTCAAATACCTGAGACTTGACTTGGACTCTAGCTCAAATACCTGAGACTTGACTTGGACTCTAGCTCAAATACCTGAGACTTGACTTGGACTCTAGCTCAAATACCTGAGACTTGACTTGGACTCTAGCTCAAATACCTGAGACTTGACTTGGACTCTAGCTCAAAGACTTGATACTTAACTTGGACTCTAGATCAAAGACTAGAGACTTGACTTGGACTCTAGATCAAAGACTAGAGACTTGACTTGGACTCTAGCTCAAATACCTGAGACTTGACTTGGACTCTAGCTCAAATACCTGAGACTTGACTTGGACTCTAGCTCAAATACCTGAGACTTGACTTGGACTCTAGCTCAAATACCTGAGACTTGACTTGGACTCTAGCTCAAAGACTAGAGACTTGACTTGGACTCTAGCTCAAGGACTAGAGACTTGACTAGGACGTTAGCTCAAAGACTAGAGACTTAACTTGGACTTGCATAAAAATGACTTGTGAGCATCTCTGGTGGCGGCGGCCACTACAACAGTGCCATAGGGGTCGACTCTACTTGATTCTGTGTGCCACCCTAAGGCAGGCACGTTGGAACTTTAAATCGGTAGGGGGTGCGGCCTTTGAGCCGCCGTGGGGGGGTCGCCAGATGATATACATTTATTTTTTTTGCAGTCAGGCCACTGAACATAGAAGCAGGCCAGGCCAGTGTTTCTAGTTGCACCAGCGCAATAGTTAGATAACCTATGTGGGGAACAACCAGGAGATCACTGCAACTCACACAGTTCGAGAACTATCTCTCTCTCTCTCTCTCTCTCTCTCTCTCTCTTGCTCTCACACACACACAAAGGGAGCCGCATGTGATTGGTGGAGGCGGGACCCTTACAAAAAACTGCTAATCATTGACACATGCTAGCCTGTAATAATCCCCCCCAGAAAAATCTACTTTGCATTTGATATATTGCAAATATATGCCATCACACACACTGGCATTTAAAGGGTTAGAATTATAAAATGAATATGTGGTGTTATGATCAGGGCTGAAGTTGAATAAAATATTGTATTTATCAATTACAAAAAATCTGTGTTGTTGCTAATCATACATATGCTAGCCTGTTTTTTAACAATAATTTGTGATGTCATCACAAACACTGGCATTTAAAGGGTACAAATAAAAAAATTCCTGCACCAGAATGCAGGAAATGAAGTCTTTGTAACAAAAAAATCCTTGTGGGGGACCCCCTGCTTAAAAAGTGGCCTGACTGGGGCTATATTTTGCACTATATTTCCTGGCCTGAATGATTTCCCCAGTCCGGCCCTGTTTAAAAGCCTCCAATGCTTATTAGTGTGTGTGCGTTTGAACGTTTGCATGTTTCAACCATACATTTCCATTTATAAAATAAAATAAAAATAAAAATTAATATTATTATTATAAATTTTTTTACCTCCTATAATGGTGAGGGTCGCGGCTCTCTGACACCGGTTTTTTTGGGTCGCGGCCTGAAAAGTTTGGGAACCCCTGGTCTAGCCTGTACCCCCCAGACATGTTGCTGGCCCCGTCAAAACAGTATCCTATCAGCCTCTCCATGGGCAGGTTGAGGCGTAAGTCTTTTATACACAAAAACAGCGTCTCGGCTGTTGTGTCTGGGCCGGGCATTGTAAAAACACCAAAAGAAGTTCTGAGCTTCCAAATTATCATCGGCGAACTGTATATTACACGAGAATTGTTCTTTTCCAGTGATTGACATCAGTGGTTCCATCAGCGCTCAAGCCAAAGAATGGGCTTTTGGATGCTTTGCCTCTAATTTGTCGCTGAATATCATGGGCAAACAGCTGTACGATTTCGCTTTGGATGTTGTTGGACATCCAGTTGTCTCTCTTTTGGAGCCAATTCTTCAACTCGGTATCAGACTCTGTGCACACTCTTTCCATCATGAGCTGCCATAACACCCCATCCCTATTTGCATCACCCCTCAGTGGAAGCCCCTGGCGCCCAAGGGGGGGGTATAGGGGAACAGACTCAGTTAACTCTTCAATACCTGATGCTGAGGCTGAACCTGTCGTCTGTCTCTCTCTGAGGTTTATCAGATTTACTGGGACCGGCGGGACGTTTCGAAAAGAAATCTGATCTTTTTCTTTTCTGCAAGTGAGACATTCTGTGCTAGCAAAGTCTGACTACTAGCTCAAATCGACTGACTGCGCAAGCACTAAATCACAGTAGCTCAGTGGTTCGTGGCGCGTGGGAAGGGCGGGAGACGGGAGGTGAATACAATTAGTTGTTTCACCTGTCATTCAATCAGTCTGTGACAGTCTGTCATCACTCGAAAATCTACTCTGCTGCAATCTTGTCGGTTTTACACATATGATTGTGTACGTACAGTAGTGTAATGAATGAATGAAAACTTTATTTAACAGATTGGAGAATGGCTACAGTACGGCTCAATACACACAATATTAAAATGGTGAAGTGCTTTGAGCAGGATAAACTTATAATATACAGTGTTACAGTTATACAGTTACAGTATATAATATACAAATATATAAATACTGTCATAAAAAAAACAAATTTTTTTTTGCAATAACTGCCGCACCCCCCGCACCCCCCCCCCCTTCCAACGTGCCTGCCCTAAGGCCACAAACCGATGTAGTTGTACTTGTGTCTGAAACCGGGCCTGAACAAGAAAGAGATCATTCTGCTGCCAGGAGCTTGTGTCAAAAGGGAACCCATGATTGCTTTGCAATGGGTGCTATCTGTCGATCCTGATACATAGTGGCGATCAAGCGAGTGTAACGACATTAAACATAACAGTTGTGATTTTATTGAGTGGGGCAAGATAGGAGTACAGGAGAGCAATCCATGAAAACGCTGCAGCTCATCTCACAAGAGTCAGTAACCGTGTCAAAACAAGGACCGGGGATATGCACCTATCGATGGATGCACCTGCCAAATGGGCTATTGAAAGGCCCTAGGAAGGTGTTCTTTGAAACCTCCAGGCATACCAGTACATACAATATGTTCGCCCATTCGGGATGAGCTTTAGCAATGTTGCATTTGTCTGCGTAGAGGGTCATGGATCAGTGTGGGTGATCAGGCAAATGCTACGTGGTCCCTTTTTCCTTTCCACTTACCGCGGCCGTGGCAACGCTGCATTAAAGGGGCACTAAAAAACAATGCTGATTTATTTTGCACATAATCTCACACACATCCAAAAAAGCCGTAAAACAGTGTTGCATATATTGATTTAGTTTGACAGTTATGAGAGTTAATGAGTTTGAATATGGCCACCAGTGATGTCATCGGGCCATTGAATCCTTGTGTTGTGTTAATTACAGCTCCAAGGTAGCAGTCCCTATAAAACTAGGTATTGCAATTTTTTCATCTACATCATTTTGTGGAGCTGTAATTGTAATGAATCATGAAATCATTCCAATAAGACCCACTTCCTGAAATTATACACGTTTGTTTCCATCCTCATCCTTCATCCCCAAACCTGCCCAAGTTTACAACTGGTATACTATTTACAACCTGGTCAGCCATTTGCACCATGGACCTGCTTGGAATAAAATTATAACAAAACTCCATTCACATTTAATTTAAAGATAATGGGCTTGTTGTCAATGGAATTTTCATCAGCATTGGCAAGGTCCCCATTTAATTGTTTAATTCAATATAATTGTTTATATATATTTTTTTATTTGACTTTTATTTAACCAGGCAGGTCAATTAAGAACAAATTATTATTTACAATGATAGCCTGGCGAGAGGACAAAAAGACTTCTCGAAGGGTAACAGGGAAAGGGGAATAAAATAGAAAAGAGACAGACAATACATACATCACAGAAGTATGAAAAATATTTCAAACACACATCAAACAAACAACCAAATACAATTTAAAGTGATGTGATACATGAAGCAGAATAGACAAATTACAGTTAAAAGGCTGGGTGACAGTTGCAGGTGTGTGTAAACAACTCTGCGATAGAGGTACTTACTTCATTCCAACTGCTGGGAGCAGCAAATTGAGAGGATTGACCAAAGGAAGTGTTAACACGGGGAACATCTAGTGAGATATGGGTGAGCAGCTCTGGTGTTAGGGAGTAGATGACAATTTGAACAGGTGTATCAAATAAGGAGGGCTCAGACCAAGACGGGTTTGTAAATGACTGAGTGTAAGCCAATGAATTTATCATCGAGAGTGTAATGATGGCCAATTTACAGATGTGTGTAAGTCACAGGGATGTGTTGAAAAATACTTCAATACTTAGATTTTCACATCTATTACTTTTCTCTGACAAATGCAATAGTCTTTTGTCCATGTTATTTGGTGCTTATAATTAATATTATGAGAGAGAGTAAGTAATGGGGAAAAAACCCAGAAATACTGTGATTAATACACTTTTGGGAGCATTGGAAGCAGCATGTAGCATTTTTTCCTTTTGATGAAAGTGTTCTGCTTACAACTTTGCTAAAACCTTATTTAGGACGCGAGACGCATTTTTTGGTTGTTATTTTATTTATTTATTCATCTTTTATTTATCCAGGAAGATCCCACATGAGATACTGCATACTTTTCTTACACAAGTCCTGGGCAAGGCGGCAGCATAAACAGTTTCACATAAAAGAAAAACATTTCCCATTTCATAATACAATACATAAAAGCTCCACACAGAGGAAAGAGTGATATTCATAACACACCTCAAGTCAAGGCTAATGTAAAACAGCAACATATTTCCTTCAGGGCCCTTTGTAAAATACTTTTAAAAGGTATTCAAATGAGGTAGCACTTCTAAGGTAATGATGACATTTTGTAGCTCATTTCATTTCCAAGGTGCATAAAAGTGTTACAAGTTGGGTAGGTGTGTTGGACCCAGGTGCAGTGCAGAACGGATAGACGAGAGACAGGTGTTGATTCTCGTGTGTTTTTCTCTCCTTTGGCATAGAGACGACTCATACATATAGAGTGGGTGTGTCATTCAATGGTGAGAGTGGGTGGTGAGTGCATGATTTTGTACTTGTTACAAAACGTAATGCTGTGTGATGTGATGACTAATAATATTGTTGTTGAAAGTCACAAACATGTTGGTCAGATGTGTGTTTGGATGAAAAGTTTGGATGGCCTTAAAAGCAATAGCATACCAGTCTGGTTTTAGAATCACTCAACCCATGCATGCACACACGTGTTTGGTTTCCTGACAGTTCCTTTAGTATAAATACCCAGATAAAATAATACTCTGGTAAAAGTAAAAGTGATCCATTCAAAATTCTACTTCAGTAAAAGTAGAGAAGTATTTGCTATTGAATTTACTTAATTATCTAAAGTAAAAGTATGCATTCTACATGACTTTTGTGTGCCAGTGCTTGGGAGCATTCAACCCTCTATCCATTGACCTTTATAGGTTATGTTAAAGTTGTATGTAGTGGAGTAAAATAATAAAGTTCCCTAAAATGAAAATACTCAAGTAAAGTACAGTACAAGTGCCTCAATATTTTATTTAAATACAGTACTTGAGTAAAAATACTTCCAACCACTGATGCCAATATATAATTAAATATAGAGAATAAATACGAGGTCAGGTTTTTCAACCCCTTCATCCAAATGTTCTAACATGTTCATTTCTTAAAACAACCACCAACCAAAGCATTTGACAATCATTTTACTACAGTATTTGATGCACACTCTATCTGTGCAACATGTATCTGTGCAACAGTAGTCCTATTTTGACATTTTTGGTATATTCGTGGTTATGGTTAAGAATGAGAATGAGAAAGTGGTTAAAGGGATATTTCACTTTAGTAGAACTTAAAAATCAGCTGTCTTACCTGTATTTAAAGTAATCTACAAGTAAGCTAGTAGTTTACTGCGTGTTGCCATGATGAATCAAATGTGAAATTAACAAATGTTATGTTCTTATCAAGATGTCAGGTTAGAAAAGGTTAAGTTAGACAAGTACAACCGGTCAGTTAAATCCACATTCGTCAACCATATAATGATTTAAAAAAACTCAATATTTGACGTTTTTATTATTAACACATTGCCCGCCGGGGGTTATGCCCATCTAATGCCCCTCTCTGCCAGCGCTGTAAGCCTATGGAGATGTTTACCTTCTTTGCAGGGCTATAACTTTTTAAATTGTATTGCTATATTGACATTACTATGGCCCATTCAACATCGATTATCTATCGTTCAGGATGTGGGAACGTTATACTTTTTCATTCATACATTCATACAAAAATACCTTCTAGAATATAAGTATGTTATCGTTTTTTGCAGTAATTCCTAGAACGTGAGTTATAGGCCTAAACGCATATATAGATTATCGATTGGCGTTTCTTCCCTATACACGCTATATAAAAAAATTCAAATGTATATGATCGGTATACGTTATGCTTCATCATGCGTGAAGGAAAGGAGGGGGGGGTGGGTCGTTTATAATTCCCCGATCATCAGTAAATGCTTTATGTAGGTTGGGTGATATATTGATCAGATCGGTTTGCTCACAAGGAAACTCACAATCGGGTTGAAAATAACGTTATATTCCTCTTACCGTGGGTCAATGAGACTGGCGGTGAAATATTCCAAGTACACGACGCCGATCGCCTAGGTCCATTTCCGGTTTGTATGTCGCAATAAACGCCGAAATCATATAGATTATTACGTTTTGAAAGCGATCCATTATGTACATAATGTCTGTCGGGAGTCCCGCAACGATATGTGACGGCCGGATGATTTTCATCGACGCACATCGGCCACATCCTGTAGGCGAGTGTAACTCGCCCGACCATCCACCAGGCGGGGGTATTGAGCCGTCGTTGCCGTCACCTATAGGGTCCAGCTGCAGCGTCGCGGGTGTATATATGAATTATGAATGCCATGGCGAAAAAATGAAATATTGATCTCAATAACGCTGGACAGCGTGGTCTGGCGGTCAACACATGGTGGCCAATAACGCTGGAAAGCGTTTCCGGCGCTGGATGTGTTAACATGTCATATTGGCTGACACATTCCAGGTAGGCCTACAATACGAGTTTCGTCATTTCTACTAATAATAACAGCCTCTACGTTGAAATATATATATATTTTTTTATCAAATCTTTTTCTTTTTTTCCACATAACATACAACAAAACATACCAGAACACAATAATAAATATTGTAAAGAATAATTGAAGGAGTAAAATAAATTTAAATATATATAATAATAATAATAAATAACAGATCAACAGACATTCAGACAATAACAATAACATTTGGGGTCACAAACACCAGAAGACCCAGTATACACAATTTCCTAGGGGTGAGATATGTTATATTATATTATATTATATTATATTATATTATATTATATTATATTATATTATATTATATTATATTAGTCCAGACATCTCCCCAATCAAACTCAGGATCCAGTTCTGGAATATCTTCCCGCCAAATTGTATCTAAGGGGGGGCTCTTATATGTAGACTCGAGTAAGAGTATATAAAAGTCTGAAACGAAGCCCCTTGAGGTTGCTCTGTCTACAATGAGTCTGAAAAAGGGGTGTCGATGTAAGGGCTGACCCCACGGGGCCCCATACGCCCTGAGCACCGCCCTTAGTTGTAAATAAAAGAAAAAGGGGGCACCGGGTAGGTCATAAAATTCCCTCAAGTCTTGAAACGAACGAAGGCCAGTGTTATCATAAACATCCCCCAGGGTGTGGACTAATTTCCTCTCCCATTGAGTTGTTAATGGGTTTATGCCCAATAAGTAATAGTTGATTATGAAATATTGGGGAATCGAGATGCCATGGGCATTTGATGGTGCAAGACCTCTGTGCGTTGCGCCATGTCTGAACCACATGGGAAATGAGAGGACCAAATCGTAATTGTAATTTTTTAATCCAGGTGTTGGAATAGATTATGTCTTGCAGTCTTAGTGGGGAGACTGTTGCCTCCTCCAAGGCACGCCATGGAATTGCCCCATCTAGCTTCCTGCACTGAGCAGTGGCTCTTTTAATTCTCTGCCTCTTGTTGTTCCAAATACATTTAGATATTGTAGTTTGAAGTTTGTGCCAGTAGCCAATTGGTAAGGGGAGCATTGAACTAATAAAATTAACTCTGGGCAATACATTCATTTGAATATTTAATGCTCGGGACTGTAGCGAGTTGAGGAGGCTCGACCATCTATTGAGATCCTGAAGTATTTTATTGTATGTGCCTGTATAATTGTGCCTAACAGTTTGATTCAGGGTGGGACAAATTTCGATGCAGAGATATTTGAAGTGTTCAACTATGGGGATGTCTGCTTGGAGATTGACAGCTCTGGCTGACTCGTTAAGGGGCAGGCATGCAGATTTGGGACAGTTGATTTTGAAACCTGATAGTTCACCAAATTCGTCTATTATCTTAAGTAAATTTGTGGCCGACTTGGAGGGGTCCTGCATAAAGATCAGTAAATCATCTGCATAAAGAGCAATGTTGTGAGAAGTATCTTTAATTGTTATGGGGACAATTACTCTCTGTTGAAATTTTGAGAAGTTGGACCATTTCAACAACTTCGGGGTAAGCGTTTGACAAACAAGTGGCCCTGATTTTATGTTTAGGTAATGACATGACATACCGTCACCCGGGAATTCATTTCAGTCTATGTTCATTTGTTGTATAGTATAGTTAGTAACAGAAAGTATTAATAGCATAGGGACATAGAAGAAAAACTACACATTGTATATCTGTATGTACATAGGATCCAATGCCTTTAAGCGATTTATTAACATGTCTATTTACCATGTCTACCATGTCTTATTGCACAATCGAAGCGGGCATGGCCAACCGCATTTCACTGTATGCCCTGGTATGTATGTGATGAATAAAACTCTTGAATCTTGAATAATTTATATATTACATATACAGTATATATACAGTATATACAGTATACAGCCAGGAACCAGCAATCTGAGACACATGAGGTCAATGAAGTTGATTGACAGTCTCACAGGCAGAAGAAGGCACTAGAAACTCTATTTTCTATTACCTATTTGTATGCTGTTATTTCATGCAATTTTGTATTACTTTTATTTTGTCCTGTTTTATTGATGTCTCCACTGCAAGGCCAAGGAGCCAGAACAGAAGAATTGCACTCTTTTGTGTCCGTAAGAAAGTATGGATGATGTGACAATAAACCTGAGCCTGAATCTGAATGTGAAAAGGATCAGGCCAGTGTGAGAGAATTATTCGTATCATCTGTTGAGACAGAATGGATGGGAAGTGAGCTGATAACAATCCTGTATGTCTACTCATTCAGACAGATGTAGATCTGGTGAAGTGAGTGGGTCTTGAAGGAGATGCATCAGAGTCTGGCACGTCCTCTCATGTTTATCAATGCTGAAGAGCACTCAGTGGCAGCTGGTCCATAGAGGGTGCTAGGGCCCTCTATTTTTTAATACAATATATAAATCGAATTAAATCCCTATTTGTTGCCTGTCGATAGCCGTTGCAGGTGACAAAATCCGTTCAGCGTTCTCGAGTTACATGCCGATATGTGAGGTGTGCGCCGAAGTACATGGTATTGTACAAATACCACTCCCGACTCTCGAGCCTTTACCTCTGTCAATCATTTGGCAATCTCGAAAATGATTGGACAGGGTTGTAACCAATGAGTAGGGCTTTCCAATGGCAAGCCAAAACAGGAAGAGAATTCCATTGAAGTCTATGAGAAAATCGTTTTCTGAGCCCTCTCACATTTTACCAAAACCGCTTCTAATCACTAATTTCTGAACAGATCTTTATGAAATTTGGACAAAAGACTTCAGGCTATGGACCCATGGTGTCCTTTTAGCCATACCAATATTTTTGGAAATACTACTTCTGGACTACTAGCTACTACAGAAAAACGTGAGTAACACGTTTTTCTACAACTCAAGTTCAGACCTGTTACTCTATTTCATTAGCACTAAAAGTGAGCTTTCTTTATTGTATCAGAAACATGCACGTGCTATAAGGATAAAGTATAGTATTTTGGTTTGCAAAAAAAGTATGCAGTCCTCAAAAACGAAAAACAAAAATGGCAAATTTTGGGGGCGCCTATTAACCCTTTCACCGCCGCACTACCAAAACTGTTAACCCTTTCACCGCGACAACACACAGAAGGTTAACCCTTTCACTGTCACACGACAGCCAGTTAACCCTTTCACTGCCACCCGGCGACCGTCAGTTGTGTGATAGTAAAGGGTTAACCTTCTGTCGCATGGCAGTGAAAGTGTTATGGTTAAAACAACGGCCAAGGCCCAGGACAGCTCGACTTAGATATGACACGTCCAAGAAAAATCACATCTTGTTCTTTTCTTGTTAGTCTTCATATCAGTCTTGTGTGAGACACGACAAAACCCCTAAACCCATCTTTTGTTTTCATTTTCTCATCTTTGTTTTAAAGGGGACATGCAGACAGGGTCAATTTTCAGAAAATCATAACCCTGAAGGCATTTCGTGTTTATTTTTGGTACACAACATTTCTAGGGGTATTAAAGGGTGCTGAATCCAAATCTGCTGTATACCAAGCTCAAAAATGTCAAATAAGGCCTCAAAATTGAGAAATCCAACATGGCCGCCAACGCCAGGCTGAAATCTATTTAAGTGCATATCTTTTTTACTAAACAAGGTAGAAACATGAATGAAATGTGTTTTTATATGTTTGCATACATGAGGAATTTAAAATCATATCCTGATTTTAGATCAGTTGTGAAAATGTTGCTTGAAACTCATATTTATAGCAGAAACTGTGGTTGTTATTGATGCATAACTCATCAACCAAATAAGAAAGAAAAGCAGGATGATCCCAGGCCATGGATTTATTCATCAAACTCTTTTCTCTTGAATTTTTTTAATCAACATGCCATTTATGCAAATTAGATAGTCCTTAATATGCGTACAGTAGCTTAGGTACAGTAATTTATTGTCAGTCATCAATCGTATTCAGGCAGGTGTCGCAGGTGTCTTGCAGTTGCATGATTCATCCAATGCCACTTTTCCTGAATAGAATAGATTATAATATAATATAATAAAATAAAAATATTATTTTACCATATCAATATAAGTGAATGTTCAAGTTTCTTTATTAGTTGTCATACAGAATACTTTGCATAAAATGTTTCTTTCTGTGTTGCTCCTGAGAGTGTGCTAGATAATAACAAGATAGTATAAAATAAGTATAGTAAGTATAAAATAGAAAGTCAAGTACGTAAACAAGTGTAAACAACAAAATTGTTCAGTGTATCTATATATACAGTACAGCTGGTACAAGAATGGTGAAGTATAGCTTAGCTTGTGGTGCCACCTTGTAGTGGTGAGGTGCAATAAGGAATGAGAATGATGTGCAATTTCCTTACCAATAATATAAATATAAAGTGTAAAGTGTGTCTAAAGTGGTAAAGTGGGTGCTACAGTGTGTTGTTTATTTAAGTGAGTGTATGTGCGCTGTGGGTGTGTTGATGGTTTGCTTATTGTTCATTGTTCATTCATTGAGCATCCTGATGGTCTGGGGATAGAAGCTCCGTCTGAGTCTCTCTGTGCTTGCCATGAGACGCCGGTATCGCTTGCCTGACCGCAGCAGTTCAAAGAGACAGTTGTTTGAGTGGCTGGAGTCTTTGATTATTCTCTTAGCCTTGCCCATGCACCGCTTGTTGTAAATGTCTTGGAGAGTGGGAAGCCCACCTTCAATTGTGCGAACACAGACTTGTTGGTGGAATGTAGACTCCCGTTAGTTGTGGCCAGAGATGGCGGGATGGGCATGAGCTCATGCTGGAGGATATTGTCAAGGTCTACCTTACGACCTGCTCTGTAAGCTGTGATGAGCATTTGTAGAATCTGCCTGTCCACTTTGATGGTGTTTTGCTTGTTCTTGGAAAGTTGCACAACTTCATACAAAGAGGCAAATGTCTTTGGCTTTGTTCTTTCGAATGGGTGATTTCAGGTTCAGGTGCTGGTCACTATCTGGAGGGTTCACACAAACGTTTGTCACAAACATGTTCAGTTGTGCCTGTCCAAGGTGTTCTGCGCCAAGTATGGATTCTTGACTCTCCGGTGTGACTACGTCCTTGTTGATGTATGTAAGAAACTTACAAAAGCACATTTAATTCAGGTTTGTACCTTGTGTAGTCACACTTAACTCATTAAGCCCACATTTATTTTTTGAAAATTCGCCTAAACAGCATGCTTACATTAAAATGCTTATATATCCAGATTTATAAGAGCTACTTGCATAAACTTGGTACCTGAAGAAAGCTAAGACTTGGGGATTCTAATGTTGGTGTCCAACACTGTACAGTTATTACCAAATTGCTGTAGTATTCCTGCAAACACTGAAGAAATGTCATTTTTTGTATCCTCACCTATACAAAGATTACAGTTAGACAGTCAAAAACACCCTGTTACTCATGTTGCACCCCAGCTATATTCCCTCCATAGGTGCAGATGTTCTGTGCAAACTTTCATGTCAGTAGAATAAAAACTGTGGGTTTAGCACCTGTTTTTGTGGAGAGAGGGCCTGGTGCTGGCGGCCATGTTGGATTTCTCAATTTTGAGGCCTTATTGACATTTTGAGCTTGGTATACAGCAGATTTGGATTCAGCACCCCTTAATACCCTAGAAATGTTGTGTACCAAAAATAAACACGAAATGCCTTCAGTACTTTATACAAGCACATTTCTGAAATTCTGCCTAGTCTATTGCTATTCCTAGCACTATTTGGGCAACTTTACAGAATTCCTGTGAGTCTATTGAACACATCTGTAAGGATTTTTTCAAAAAAATGCATTGTTTATATTTCTACATATATTTGAGTACTAATCAAGTACTCAAAAAGCCACATTTTTCTCCTTTGGATTTCAGGTTTTGTGGCCTGGCTCCGCATAAGCACTTTGAGTGACAGTCATCCACACAGTCTGCGAACTGGCACAGAGAGAGAGAGAGAGATAGAGAGAGAGAGAGAGAGAGAGAGAGAGAGAGAGAGAGAGAGAGAGAGAGAGAGAGAGAGAGAGAGAGAGAGAGAGAGAGAGAGAGAGAGAGAGAGAGAGAGAGAGAGAGAGAGAGAGAGAGAGAGAGAGAGAGAGAGAGAGAGAGAGAGACTTTGATGTTCTTTTATTAAAACATGTCAACATAAAAACAGTCAATAGAGACACAAAAATCTCACGGCATCTTCATAAAAACAACACACACACCCACACACACTCGCACGCACACACCCACACACACACAACCACCCTCTACACACTCCAAAAACCTCCTCCAGCACATAAAAACCACTTGACATTCAAATGCATATGTTCAGCCCCTCCCCCCCCACAGTACCATTGCATTCCCCAGTCCCCAAGCACTCTCCACCCGGTCCTGCCTCTCCCTCTGGATCTCCACCATGCTCTCTTCCACAGAGTCCCTCACGATGAACTTGGTCACGACCACGTTCCTGGTCTACCCAAAACGGTCCGATGCAGGGTCCACGCCGGTCCATGAGGTAGACGTGGGAGGCAGGCCAGCGGTCAGGTTAAACCAACCCCTCCAGCCTTGAGTGACAGGAGCAAGATGACGAGGCCGCGGCCGAGGCTCTGGAACTCCCTGATGACCTGGGCCCGCCTCTTCTGAGTCAATCTGCCGTCCAGACGCACAAAACTGAAACCATGGGTCCCTGAATGGGGTCTCTAGTATGGTGAGGAAACGTTCGAACTGAGAGACCACCAGACTCTTGATTGCTGCCGTCCTCCTCGCGCACCCTGAGCAGGCTGTCCATCAGAGCTTTAAACCTCCACCTCTTCCATCTCCTGTGGGAACTCACCAGCCGACTGGCCCTGATCTCACCTCGACAGCGAGGACAGCGCGCATGTTCCTGCTCCGTGCTGACGACCAGAGTGATGCAAGAGCGGCAGTAGACATGAGCACAGTGTGTGATGACAGGCAGGCGGACCGACTCCAGGCAGACAGAACACTCCTCGTCTGAACCGCTGAACAGGCCCCGCCCCAGGCGCTCCACCAGACGCCCCCGCAGCTCGTTCACCTCACTGCTCTTGGTGCGCCGGAGGGTGATGCACTTCACCAGGGTCTGGAGGTTCTCCAGGCCAGTCTTGTCGCCCTGAGTAACCGGCCTCTGATCACTCTGTCCCACCACACCTTCACCTCCTTCTGCGATGTAATATTGACCCCAAGTCCAGGAGAGAACAGGACAGCCACCCCTGCACTATTATTAGTGCCATGACTCATCACCAATCCCCCCTCCAACTGAGTCCCCAGTCAACCTCATTACCCACATCACTATGGGTCTCTTGTACAAAAATAACATTTAAATGTTTCTGTTTTGCGGATAGATTTTCCTCCATATTGCGCAAAAATCAATGCACAAAACTGTCTGAAATGGAAACGCTTTACTCAACGCTTTTTAATTCTTTAAATACAACAACTCTACTAGACTAGAAAACCAAGTTAACATTCTAAAGACAGAGATCAAAGCAATATACAGACAAAAATCGGAATTGCAAATACGCAGCACAAGACAACAGCAGTACTTCCAAGGATC